>NW_012105031.1:1799235-1814977 GCF_000951045.1 Mandrillus leucophaeus
GTATTTTTAGTAGAGACGGGGTTTCACCGTGTTAGCCAGGATGGTCTCGATCTCCTGACCTCGTGATCCGCCCGTCTCGGCCTCCCAAAGTGCTGAGATTACAGGTGTGAGCCACCGCGCCCGGCCTGGATTACTTCCTTATCTCTCTTGACTATGCTATAAGGTTTGGGAAAATGCCATGCCACATCTACCTTTTTGCCATCACCATTCCATCAGTATCTATTTAACAGATGGCTAAAATGTTCATTTGTGAGGAAAAAAAAATGTATTTTTTTTCATGAAACATAGGTGAATACTACTTCTAGCCTTTATGTGCATAAATCCTTTTAACTACCATGTCTCATACTGTTGTAAAAGTAAAGTAGATAACTTTACCTGCTTTGGGTGTTGGTCTATAAGCAAGTCATGGTTTATTTTCTCATTCACTAGTCAACTTGTTCTTTAAAATAATGGTGCTGCTTTACATAAATATTTTAAGTAAATGCAGAAATGAAGGAAGTAATGTGAGAATTAGCTAAGTATGATCTTGGCCCACAAATCCTGTTGGGTGATATGCTAGTCTCTTCTGAGATGTGAGCCAAAATATGGTTCCAAGATTTCTTGCACACAATTTGAAGACGGACACATTATCTTAAATGGACATGGGATGATATAATGACAAACATTTTTAACTATAAATAAGGAAAAAGGAGTGACAAATTTCCAAGGACTGTTTTTTTTATTGTTCTTCAATTTCATCTGATTCTGCCATGAACAAAGAAAAAGGGAATTCAGATAATCTTATGGGAATTTTCTAATTGTGTGATTTAATCCAAAAATAGATTTTCGCGTTACTTAATGATTGTATGGATTGCATACCCTTCAGGCTATGCTCTATAAGTATATTTCTTATGTTGAATTTTTATTAGAATTGAGAGACTGGATTTTTTTGGAGTACATTCTCTGACTGACATATACTTGGATTATAGGTTTTATCCCTGCTATTAAATATATATCTTTATAAGAATAGCATTTTAGGAGAGATGTTGAAAAAAGATTAGGTTGTATTCATGGAGTCTGATCATGGTGACAGAAAAATCCGTAAATTTTTAGGGAACTGGGGAGTGTAACTCAGAGAATAAAGTGCAGAAAATACAATATATATACAAATCCTCAAATATTTGGTAAAATTTTACATACAAGATACATTGGACTTGTGAGATCAAATATTTAGAACTCAGAATTATAATTTGAAAGTACTAGAAGTTATATTTCATATATATGAATT
Organism: Mandrillus leucophaeus; assembly: GCF_000951045.1. Taxonomy (NCBI): domain Eukaryota; kingdom Metazoa; phylum Chordata; class Mammalia; order Primates; family Cercopithecidae; genus Mandrillus; species Mandrillus leucophaeus. The sequence continues at coordinate 1,800,503 of NW_012105031.1, forward strand.
TTTTTTTGAGACAGAGTTTTGCTCTGTCACCTGGGCTAGAGTGCGGTGGCGCGATCTAGGCTCACTGCAAGCTCCGCCTCCCAGGTTCACTCTATTCTCCTGCCTCAACCTCCTGTAGCTGGGACTACAGGCGCCCGCCACCACGCCAGGCTAATTTTTTGTATTTTTAGTAGAGACCGAGTTTCACTGTGTTAACCAGGATGGTCTCGATCTCCTGACCTCGTGATCTGCCCGCCTCGGCCTCCCAAAATGCTGGGATTACAAGCGTGAGCCACCGTACCTGGTTGAAAGAAATTTTTGACACTCTAAATCATGCAAATATGATCAACACTACTTCAGAGTATGTCACTCATTAACAGACGCCAGCCTTCCAAGAGATATAATATTGAAATAAATTCATCTTCAATGAGGACAAAATAGAACAAATGTGGAGGTGCATGTGTATGTGTTTGTGTGTGTCTGTTTGTATATAATTGTTTACCACAGCTCATCCATATTTGACAATTTTTTTTTAGAAGATGACTGGTTATGTTAATCTTAAGTTGCTTTTATTTTAAAAATGTCCCCATTTTATGAATTTATAGTGATTTTTTTTTTTACTTGGACTTACCTTTGATTGGTTTTAAAAAGTAGTCTTGAAGTTAAGTTCCATAAACTCTGCAATAGATGAAAATTGGGTGGTAACATTCATGAAGAAGTTCAAGCAAATAATAATTGAAATTAGTCAGGTATAGGGTCACTATAATGCAGGTATTTTTATCTCTGACCCAAAACCAGTGGATTTAACTGATAGTGATCTTTTTTGTAATGTGATCACACACATATATATATTTTCAAACTCTTCCGCATACAAGTTTTTGCTTCACCCTGTCACACCATCTCTCTCTTCTAGACTTAATAGACTCCAAACTCCATATCATAAATTTCATACCCAGTGGCATGGAAATAAAGCAGAATAAATGGAATTTGAAATTTTACAGTTGAAGATAACTCTCACACAGATAACATATAACTTCCATCTCCTGAGAGGAATTTTTATTTCATATTTTCTAGAATAAGTACATGCTTGGGACACAAGATATATGAATTCTTTTTTTTTTTTTTTTTTTGCATTTGATAGTAATTTAGTGTCTTAATGGCATGTAGTACTTTGTATATTGAACAGATGGCCATTAAAACATTGACATCCATGATAAATAATGTAATGGTAGTAAAAATGTCCAGACATGATCTGATATTAATGTCATTTTCATTGTTATTCAATTATGTTTTCATATTTTCTACTATGCTGTTAATATTTCATCAGCTAACATTTGTTTTTCCTGTAACTATTAGATAACTATTTAAAATTTAACACAGAATAGAATTGAAATACACAGTTCATTAAGTTTTTAATCTATTTATGGCTGTTGAGTCTAAGAATTTGATCAAGCAAAAGATGCTCATATTAATAACTAATGTAAGACTAAAATATACTAGACATCTTTATTCTAACAGAAAAGAGGAGGAATGGAAAGAACAAAGTAAATATCCATTTGCATGTAAAAAGGAAAGCACCAGTGTTATTTAAACAATAGTAATATACTCACTTTTTGAAAAGTGCTTTTAGAATAATACATCTATGCTCCATTCTAAAATATGGTGTGCATATTACTGCCTCATCTCCTCTTTCTCAAACAACATTGCTAATCCTCCAAGGCACTCTTCCCCAGCTGAACCCAGATGTAGCTTCAGAATATTTCTCACCTTAATGCTCTAAAGAGCCACTACCAATCCATAAGAATTGGCACTCAAGTTAAAATCAGTTTGCTTTTCTATTTACTCTTCCAAATGGATCAGTGGAAGCTGGAAATTCATGCTGGAACACTAACGTGAATTTGGGAGACAGCCAAATCTTGGATAGTGAAGTTGCATGTAAACTACAATAGGGGAATTTCTGAGGCCTAAAATTATCCATCAACCTAAAGGACATCTAATCTATAAAGTTAAAGGATATTATTTCATTCAGCCTTATGACACTAAAAATCCATTATTAGAAACATTTAAGGAAATCCAAGACATTTCTAACTAATCCAAAGCAAGCATTGTCTAGGTCTTCAATAAATAACTTATCTATAATGGATACTATGGGTGAAAGAAAAATAGATGACAGCTTCCTTTAGCAAGTTTAGAATTTCCTTTAAATACTAAGTACATGACAGTCAAAAAACACTGCTTTAATAAGACAAACAATAATCCTCCTCATGGAACTTACATTTTAGTTGGCAGCAGTAAGCAACACACATCTAAACAAGTAAGATGGTTTTCTATAAGCAAAAGTGCTGCGGTTGAAACTCAACAAAATCATTGATCAACTGAGGATGAACTGCCAAGATTCCATGAAAATTCTTTCTGAAGTTCAGAGAGCTGATGTCAAGAAGAACAGAGCTGGGATATGATATCAATGTCAATGTTATTGTCATTGAATTGAATTTCCTATTTCCAATTTTGTTAATATGATCATGGTGTCATGCTTTCATAGAAACAACTGAAGGAATTGACATCCAGGAAGATAAAATAGTGTGTGCAAAGCCATGAAGCACGAATGACACAATGCATACTTTTGCACCATCAGTTATTGACAAATCAGTACATTCAAAAGTTTTCAACTGCTTACAATTTATTCAGAATGTTTACTCCAGAGAGAATAAATTCATGACCAAATGGAATGTAATCCACTGCATATCAAGTACCCATATGTTGTTATTTGTTTTCTCAATGTAATTATTCAAACTAGTATTAGTAGTGGTATATATTTACTCAGTTAATGAGCTCACATGTTACTTTGTTGTCTATCACAAGTATCATCCTCTTCATTGGAACAAATATTTTGCTCTCTCTGTGGGATGTTAATAATTCAAACATGGTTAAGGATTATTAAACATCAATTATTTGTGTAATAATTTCTGCAAATAAGTTTAAAACATTGGAAAAATTCATAATTACCGTAGTTATTGCCTGAAGCAGTGGTCAGCAAGCCACTATCCATAGTCAAATCTGACCTCCTCTTTGCTTTGGTAGATAAAGTGTATTTGGAACACAGCTATTAATTTACATATTTATCTATGGCTACATTTTCTGCTACAACAAGGAGAGTGGAACTGTTGCAACAGAGATCCTATGGCCTTCAAGCCTGAAATATTTACTACCTGGCCCTTTACAGAAAAAGTTTTCGAACACCTTGTGTGAAGGAAGTCAGTAGTACTGGAGGAAAATTAAAACACCAACTTGTTTCATCAAAACCTTCATTGATAATTTTGTTCCTAAATTACTTTCATTCTTATTTTCATTTATTTCTATGCTTTAGACTTCACCTAAGTCAATTAAATTAATTCTATTTTTAGTTACGAAGAAATAAGACTCTTTATAATTTATTGTACAAAAATATTTTTCTTGTTTTTCTAGGTCAAAATACTGTCTTCTTTCTTTACCAAGTGAATCAATCTTTTTGTTTTGTTTTGTTTGTTTTCCATTTATGAGGTAAAATGTGATTTTTTTACATATGTTTACATTGTGGAATGATTAACTTAGGCTAATTAACATATCTGTCACCTCAAACACTTATTATTTGTTTGGTGAGAACATTTGTCTACTCTTTCAGCAATTTTGAAATATACAATGCATGGTTATTAACTGTAGTCACTTTTTTGTGCAATAGACACTAAAAGTTACAACTCATTCTAACTGAAGCCTTGTACCTTTCGACCTTGAGGAATTCTTCTTCTCTACTTCTCCTATGGAATATTTTTGAAAAATATTATTTCAGTTTATGCAATAGAGTGCCCATATAAGTGAATTTAGGCTGACAAGATGGAAGAGAATCTTTGGCTAAGCAAAAGTCACCCCACTTCTCCCAGCCAAAGGCTGGGAATGTTACCAAATTAAATGAGATCTGTTCATGATTAGGTACTGTTGATGTACAGCTCTCATTGGCAATTTAAGAGTGATTTGTTTTATCAGATAATTCCTAAGAAAAAAGACAAGCAAATGCATATGTTCTTTATTTTCTCTTTTATAGTACTACATTAAGGGGTTCTATATTGGGAAGGTTGATATTTGGAGACAACCTTAACACCGTGATTTATCAGTGCACTGTAACTCACTGTTGACAGAAGTGTGGCCACTTGACAGGCAGCAAATAGAAGCCAGAAATCCCCTGTCTAAGTAACACTCTATAGCATTTACAAATGAATGATTTGATTTAATAATTAACTCATTCTTTCTTTAAACTACTTCGCCATACTTGAACTCCCTTTGCTAGCTATTTTAAAAAAAACTAATGCCAATATAAAGTCTCATGATAGACATGTGAATTCTTTCCAATAAAAAAAGAACACACTAACTGTTTTGCTATATATTTGACAAAAATATGTATAATATTATAGGTGTTTCAAAAAAAGAGTCATGCAAAAATCTTAAATGTTCAGTGAAGGAGAAATCACTTCTACTCAGTTAAAAATTTATGGAATTGGTGATAATCTTGTAAAATTAAGATGGCAATAATAACTGATAATGGAGTACTAAGTATTTCAGGCCTACAATCACATTTTTAATTCACTTATTGAATAATCATTTATTGAGCAATTTTTATATATAGTCTTTGTGCTTTATTGTGCATCAACAGTGGTAAACCGGAGTATATGCTAATATCCTTAATAGAGTTTACTAGGTTGAGGAATTGATCAATAAGCAAATAAAAATAAGTACAAGGTGTAATGAGAGGGAATGTAGCTGAGAAGAAAATCATAAAAAAAAAGAATCAACAAAGGTGAAAATTGGTACTGGTCATAAATTTATTTTATTTTGAATGATTTATTTTAAGAATTTTAATTTTCAATATTAACATTGCACAGCAATTAAAAACATTGCCACAGAAACAAAGATATAGTTCTCCATCTTATGAGAAACAGCTCCATTTTTTTCTCTAAATTTTATTTATAATTCATTGACTTTTCACTGGAACTTTTGTCTTGCCAATTATTACACCCAAGTATTTATTTTAAAATAAAAATCATGGCAGTTGTTTTAAATTTCATATCTCTGCCTTTTTGAAAATTCAAGCACTATGTCTGTTAAATCAACAAAGATTTTTGTGACCCTACTATGTTCACATGCCGGTGATACTGCCCTGGACAGACATGCATAGCTCTTGCTTTACTGGAGCAGGCATCACAGTAGGTAAGAGAAAGAAAATAAATAATAAGCATTCAATAAAATTTCAGTATGTTTTCAGGCAATAGAGATAAAAGAGAGTGATAAATAAGTGATTGAGATGTTGAGTGGGCATTGTAATTTAGACATTTGGTGCTAAAGGAAGTTCACTTTGACACAAGAATATGAAACTTCTATTAATTTATGATGATAAATAATAAATGTAAATAATAAATGAGTCAATCTGTGGACGAATCAGAGGAAAGACTCCTAAGAAGAAGAAACAGTGTGAAAGCTCCAATATAAGAATGAGTTTAACATATTTCTCAGATGGAAAACCAAGTCAAAAGCATAGTGGATAGAGGACAGTGTGTAAAGGAGAAAGTGATAGCGCATGTTGTGAGAGATGCTGCTAAAAGCCTATTCATGCCAGCCCTTGTATTCCATGACAGAGGGATTGGGTTTTATTTCCAATGGCTAATAAGCTTCTAAAAATTTTCAAGCATGTAGCTGACAAATCCAATATATATTTTAAACAGATTATTTGCTTCATGCAGAAAGTATTTGGGAAGAATAAAAGGAGAAAAACCACTTAGGAGGCTATTGAACTGGTCCAGGAAAGAAAGGAGAATCACTGGGGCTAGAGAGTCACATAAGGTAAAGAAATGTGGAATTTGTTTAAGCTGTAGATGTAGAGTTTGTGGGATCCGATAACAGAGTACATGAGAAAAGGAGGAGAATGGAAGAATTAAGCAGATGCTAATTTTATTCTAACTACAAAAGGGTCACAGTGCCAATTACTGAGAAATGAATGACTGAGAAGAGCAAATTTGCACAGAGACATCTGCCTACTTAGATAGATAGCATTTGAATATTTGTCTTAGTTTGTTGGCTGCTATAACAAAATACCTGGGACTGTGGTAATCTATAAACAATAGAAATGTATTGCTCACAGTTCTGGGTGCAGTGAAGACTAAGATCAAGATACCATAAGATTCAATGTCTGATGAAGGCCCTTTTCACACAGAAAGTACTTTATTGCTGTGCCTTCACATGGCAGAAGGAACAAGCCAGCTCACTTCAACTACTTTTATAAGGGCACTAATCCCATTCATAAGGGTAGGGCCTTTGTGATCTAATTAGATTCTAAAGTTTCCATCTCTTAAAACCACCACGAGGAAAATTAAATTTCAACATAAATTTCTGCCAGTCACGAAGATTCAGATCATAGCAATATTTAAACTTAATATACACAGATGGGGTTAGAATTGGAGACATCAAAATATAAAATTAATCAGTATACAGATTAATATTTAGGATGTGGGCTCTAAAAAGACACTGCAGGTAAGAAGAGAAGCCATTCCAGGACAGAATCTTGGGGCATTCCCGCATTTAGAAACTGAATGAAGAGGAGGAGACACATTACAGTTGAATAAGGCCAAACACAATTTCTTGTTTGACCATGATGAGGAATAAAAGTCAGAAGAAAGCAGTGTAACAGAAGCCAAGAAAATAAAGTATTTTAAGAAAGATCAGTTATATCAATCACTCCTGAATGATCTATTGAGATGAGGTTATTGTAATGATCATTGAATTTGGCAACACAGAGACTGGGTATTAAGAAAGGTGTCAGGGAATTGATAGGAAAAAAATCTATTTAGGGAGGGTAGATGAGGCAATGAAAGGGGAGAAAGATGTAATAGGAAATATAGGAAAGTCTTTTAAAATATTAGAAATATCTTAATCATTAGTTTCACAATTTTGTCTTTGACAATAAGTCTTTTGTAAGTTGTATGTGCAGTGTACATACAATGGAAGTTGTAATACACAACTTATTTATCATCGTGTAGATTGTAAGTCAAAGTTACCAAGTATATACTTTAAAATATTTATGGCACAGACAAATAACTCTATATGTAAATGAAAGTATCATACCATTTTGATCTGTTTTCTGCTAACATATCTTTTCATTTGGTCATGAAGAGTGTTCTAGTTCTCAAGGATTATTTTGTAAAGCATACTTAAAATATATTAAATATGATTTCTTAATTTTAGAATGTAGTTTTGTGTTCATAAGAACATGGAAATATAATTAAGAGAGTTATAATGATTCACAATTTATTGAGTACTAAATGAAAATATGCAAGTAGATATATTAGAACTAGATTTATACAGTTAGCTTGTAATATTGCCTGGATTATTGATTCCTTTAGATGTGATTACGACTTGCATTTATCATTACACTAGAATATGAAATATACAAGCTAGAAATACAGTTTTCAAATGTAAATAAAAATAGAACTTTGATTTTCAATTATTTAAGTATATTTCAAGTGTTAACTGTTATTTATAATTTTGAGATATTAATTCGTAGAGTATTAGCTGCATGATCTGAACGAATCCTATCAACATTCAAGTTTTTTAAGTAATCAGAATTACAGTACTGTACTTTATGTTATTAATATTCACACCTAAAGAACCGAATATAATCTTTTTATATTGCAGAAGATAAAATTTATTGCAAGATTATAGCTGTTTTCAAATCAAGCATTTCATTTTAATATTTCTAGTTTAAAAAAAAGTCCTTCTTGGCTTTGATGGATTTTCCATCCTGCTTTACTTATCAAACAAATAATAGATGTTTTGATATTAGAGGCCTCTGATAAGTAATTCAGAACATTTGAAAAATGTTAGTATAATATTATTAATTTATTTTGCTTCCTGATTAAAAAAAAAAGGGGGTGTAATAATTGTGAGATAGAATCTCTAGGCTACAACTTACAAATGGAGCTTGAGCCATCATAAATTATGCTGCCTGTTTTTATGCTACTATAATTAAGAAATCTTCACTATATGCATGATCAATTTTTATCTTTTGGGGCTTTCTTATGTCATAAAACTATGTTTGAGCACAACTTGAAAGGTTACTATTTGGGGAAAAATAACTTTTAAAAATATCCAAAGAAAATATTGCAAATAGACTATTTTATATTAATAGCCTCCCTGTTAACAAATGACTCTATTTAAAGATAAATGGAAAACAATACTTAAATATATGCCAGAAACTGTGAAAAGTCTGAAATATTACCCTATTTGCACAGTATATATCAAGTACATAAATGTGCATCAGAGTAAAGAGCTTTATTATGCTCACAGCCCAATCAACAATCCTTTGAAGTAACATGCCAATGTCTGTCCACCCATACCCAGTAACCCTGAACAACACTATTATTGAAAGCCAAATTGAAAAAATATTCTACAGACATTATGAGCTCACTCTATAGCCAAGGATTGGGAAAATATTAATTTCCTCCATTTATAAAGGGGAAAGATATTATTTTCTCCCTTTCCTTTCTGAGAGAATTTCTTTGGAAAAAAATAATGCTCTAACCTAGTTACCTATCTGGGAATGTAAACTAGACTCTTAAAGAGACAAGAGGAAGCTTTTTGGATGGAAGCAGTTAGCTTGCTCATTAGGCTACTGATCTAATCTTCATTACATGTGAAAAATAAAATGTTTCTAAGGGAAGTGAAAGCAAGTATTCTCTATCTTTATACTGTATACATTTCCAATACTCAAGAAACTGAAACTTGTATAGAAACACTGAGAAAGCCATGAAAATTTTACTTTTCCACAATATATACACCATAAAACTTTAATTATTACATTATAATAGCAAAAGTCTTCTAAAAATCTATAGTAAAGCTCAATATTTTTGTCAATAAAATTAGATTAATATTTATGTATATATAATGCTGTTCTACGAGTGTGCTGTAGCATGCCATATAATTGATCTTAGTTTAAAATTATATAGTTCATAAAGTGCTTTTAGAGGGGAGCTTTTACTTTGAACTATGATACATTTAATTTTTTTATCACTGCTTATTTATATTAAATGTAATAAATTAAAGTTGGATAAAATAAAATTAAAGTTGGATAAAATAAAATTAAGTTGAAGGTTATTGAGCTTTTAATTTTGTATTTTTTTAGAAAGTTTAATTTTAGTTTACCTGGAAGAGTTCTTCTCTCTCTCTCTCTCTCTACATATATATATATACACACACACACACACACACATATTATTTATGTGTATATATATAATTATTTCTTTGTATGTAGCTCATATTCACTTGAAGATTCTTTAGAATGGAATAAAATAATGTTCACCATGGGTGGTAGTTATTATTGCCTGCAAAGAGAATGCAATGATTTCATATTAATTTTTGAGATATGGAATATTTTAAGGAATATGATAAACATTGAAATATTATGTGTAAATATTATTAAGGTGTAATTGTTGTGTAGTGACAGGACTCCCTTGTACATGCTATTCTGGATAGGCTGCTAAAATTCTCTACAATATTGTACACTCTTCGTTAGAAGTTTCACACTAGCTGGGTATGCATATCCTGGACACTGGCCAAATACTGGTCTTCGGTTTTAGGCAGTATTCAGACAGATATTGGAAGTCAAGATTTATTTATATACTTTTAAAAGTTGGAATCTCAATGGATTATTTGTAAGTAAAATTGAACTAAGAGCATTTTCCCTTTCTTCTGCAGAGGAAATCAGAAGACTCAGGCAATTCATGGAAGCAGCAGGAGTGTTGTTATTTCAAGGATTTGACATACTATTTTACTTGTCGGTCCAGAAGTGCTTTAGCAAACACCAAGGAATCATATCAAAATATTTGAAGATTATGGGGAAAAAGAAGGTAAAGATTTGAACTTTGTCTTTCTAGTTGTTTTTTTTTTTTTTTTCCCTTACACTTGGTGAATGCAATTCAAGGAAAGATGATTAACTCACTCTATTAAAAGATGCTGTTTAATTTTTGAGATTATGAAATGATTATTTATTATAAGAAAATTAGAAAAATTTATAGATAATTTAGAAAGCAAATAAGAACATAAAAAGGAAACTTAATCATACCTTAACTACTAAAAGAAGCTATAAGATAGCAACCTATATAAAATTTGTTTTATATGTGTACATGTATATTCCATAATTTAGATTATACACAGTATTATTGGATCAGATTTTATTTTAGTGTCATGCTGCAATCATTATTTTATTTTATGCAACACTATTTCACATCATAATATCAAAGGCATTAAGGCATCAATTAATGAAAATATTTTCTTTTTGTAAATTTCAGGTTTATGGTATTTTTCAACATTTTTAAATTTCTAACAATTTTTCTCATTCTTAGTAAACATTGCGTTTTCAAAAATCACTTTAATATTAATTTGTATAGATACATCAAATTTGGATTTAAATACACATTGCTCCATTAACTAAATCTTTTTCTACTTATACTATTCTATAACGCTACTGTTATTTTCCCGTTATTTCTTATATTTTGCTATCAAAATAGCACTGAATTGAGCATTCTCCTTTATAACTAATTACTTAGATATTAATTATTTTCTCCATTTTAATACCTAGAGTTCATCTATTAAGGGGTCTGTATTTAAGAAGATACTATGATAAATATTGTAAAACTGCAGTCATGACAGGTTGTATTGCTTTGCTATTTTGGGGCTACAAAACTGGACATTTTTTTATACCTTGATGAATACTGGATGTTATTTTCTAAAACATTTTCTCTGTTTGGCAAGATAAAAGTGTCATTTAATCTGTGCTATCGTGTATATCACAACAATGAATGTCATTCCATGTATACTATAATGTGTTTTGATCAATGGTAATTTGGAAACTTTTGTCATATGCTATTGGCAATTGCAGTTCTTCTCTTGTGCATTTTTTGATAACGAACTTTCCCATAGGAAAATCAGAGTAAACTGGTTTTCAAAACTCCCTAGAGCATTAACATTGTTTGTGATATCTATGAAATTTTTTTTGTTTGTTATGTACGTTTTTATTTTACTTGTTTTAAATCTTGTGCATCATTGAAAGAAAAGTAAACTATATTGTGGATTTTTGTGGCTTATGTTAATTGTTTGATGGATATAAGATCCATCTTGATCTTGAGATCAGACAAGTTTTTCCTTCATATTTTCTATGTGTCTTATGCTCATTCAATGGTGGGTGGGGTTATCATTGTATATGTGTTCAAATAGTTTGTCCTTTTTCTTAGCAATTTTTAAATAATTCTTTTTTTTCAACAGTTTGTGATGCTATCAATTTTCTACAAATATTCTGTTAGCTTAAGAAGTTCCCACAGTGATACTTCTGTTCTGACTGGCTGAATTGTTTATTGTTTTGTATAAAACTCAACCATTTACATGGATTTATAACATGTTTTAAAATATGTCAAAGCAAGTTTACCTTTGTTTTTCTTGACTTTGAAAATCTTTTAGCTTTTCTTTTTCTTTCTACCTTGATTTATACATATAAAATGTTTTTGTAATAGTTTCAAAATAATGATTATAAGCTATTGAAAAAGAAGTATCTATAAATTATGAAACAATAACTGATATTCTTTAGAGTCATCTATTAGAAAATATAAGTCCCTTAAATTTGTTTTTTAAACCTATAGATATTATAACATTTTGTCTTTCATTCCTTTTATTTTTTATGTCACTTTTATTATATCTGTTATTGAACAGGTAAAATGTAATGTTAATTATTATCTATTGTATGTGGGAAGTTGTTGATAGTGGAATATGGTTTTTAATTCCAATCACCTTTCTGCAGGACTCCTTATTAGTTCTCCGTTTTTCACTTCCTCTGAGAGGCAGCTATTGTCGGAGGTGGAGACTAGCAGATAATTTTGTCAACACATCAGCTATTAATACTAATATTATGTCATTCCAACATTCCAAATATACTACACACACACACACACACACACACACATTTCCCTTTCATGTTTTACCTCATTGGCATAATTTACCATTATGAGAGTAGGTAAGAGCCATTTTCTTATGTTGTTAAGGGTAGACATTACCATATAAATATTCTTCATGCTGTTGAAAAATATTTCAACTAACCAGCTTTTAATCAGAAATTATTTTTTATTCTTTATTCTAAGTACAGAGTTATTGTGTATCTGAAGGTCTTCCAGTTACTCTCTGAAATGTTTTCTCTGGAATGTTTTACTTATATTGTTTCCATTTCTATAAAACCATCTATGATAAATCATACTGCATCTACAGGCCCATTTTCAATCTGATTTGGCTCCTCATTTTTTTTAACATCCTCACCCAATTAAGACTTACTCATTATTCATATTTTAATTTGATTTTTTTTTCTTCAGTGAAAATGTCTCTAGTATTCTTTATTAGGTTACATCTCTATCTTATATTTAGTATGTAAGATAGTTATATGTTATTCAGATATGTGCTGTTTTGCAATTTTACATTTACTTATACTAGTTTGTGTATATATATCTGTCTTCCACAAGGGGCTGCAAACTGCTTGAATTTGTGTCCCAAGAATTAGTACAATGTCTGACTCACAATAGGCCATCAATAAATATTAAATGAATAAGTTAATAAATAGCAGCTGCTATAATGAACATAAAATTAACTTACTTGAAAATGTTCCATGGTTCTCAAACTTAACTAATTTGATGCTAATTTCTTCTGTTGTTGTTGTTGTTTTATTACATTTTAAGTTTTAGGGTACATGTGCACAACGTGCAGGTTTGTTACATGTGTATACATGTGCCCTGTCGGTGTGCTGCACACATTAACTCGTCATTTACATTAGGTATATCTCCTAATGCTATCCCTCCCCCCTCCCCACATTCCACAACAGGCCCCGATGTGTAATGTTCCCTTTCCTGTGTCCAAGTGTTCTCATTGTTCAATTCCCACCTATGAGTCAGAACATGCGGTGTTTGGTTTTCTGTCCTTGTGATAGTTTGCTCAGAATGATGGTTTCCAGCTGCATCCATGTCCCTACAAAGGACACAAACTCATCCTTTTGTATGGCTGCATAGTATTCCATGGTGTATATGTGCCACATTTTCTTAATTCAGTCTATCATTGATGGACATTTGGGTTGGTTCCAAGTCTTTGGTACTGTGAATAGTGCTGTAATAAATATACATTTGCATGTGTCTTTATAGCAGCATGACTTATAATCCTTTGGGTATATACCTAGTAATGGGATGGCTGGGTCAAATGGTATTTCCAGTTCTAGATACTTGAGGAATTGCCACACTATCTTCCACAATGGTTAAACTAGTTTACAGTCCCACCAGCAGTGTAAAAGTGTTCCTATTTCTCCACATCCTCTCCAGCAGCTGTTGTTTTCTGACTTTTTAATGATTGCCATTCTAACTGGTGTGAGATGGTATCTCATTGTTGTTTTGATTTGCATTTTTCTGATGGCCAGTGATGATGAACATTTTTTCATGTGTCTGTTGGCTGCATAAATGTCTTCTTTTGAGAAGTGTCTCTTCATACCCTTTGCCCACTTTTTGATGGGGTTGTTTGTTTATTTCTTGCAAATTTGTTTGAGTTCTTTGTAGATTCTGGATATTAGCCCTTTGTCAGATGAGTAGATTGCAAAAATTTTCTCCCATTCTGTAGTTTGCCTGTTCACTCTGATAGTAGTTTATTTTGCTGTGCAGAAGCTCTTTAGTTTCATTGGATCCCATTTGTCAATTTTGGCTTTGGTTGCCATTGCTTTTGGTGTTTTAGACATGAAGCCCTTGCACATGCCTATGTCCTGAATGGTATTGCCTAGGTTTTCTTCTAGGGTTTTTATGGTTTCAGTCTAACATTTAAGTCTTTAATCCATGTTGAATTAATTTTTGTATAAGGTGTAAAGAAAGGATCCAGTTTCAGCTTTCTACTTATGGCTAGCCAGTTTTCCTAGCACCATTTATTAAATAGGGAATCATTTCCCCAGTTCTTGTTTTTCTCAGGTTTGTCAAAGATCAGATGGTTGTAGATGTGTGGTATTATTTCTGAGAACTCTGTTCTGTTCCATTGGTATATCTCTGTTTGGGTACCAATACCATGCTCTTTTGGTTACTGTAACCTTGTAGTATAGTTTGAAGTCAGGTCGTGTGATGCTTCCAGCTTTGTTCTTTTGGTTTAGGATTGCCTTGGCAATGTGGGCTCTTTTTTGATTCCATATTAACTTTTTTTTTCCAATTCTGTGAAGAAAGGCATTGGTAGCTTGGTGGGGATGGCACTGAATCTATAAATTACCTTGGACAGTATGGCCATTTTCGTAATATTGATTCTTCCTATCTACGAGCATGGAATGTCCTTCCATTTATTTGTGTCCTCTTTTATTTCATTGAGCAGTGGTTTGTAGTTCTCCTTGAAGAGATCCTTCACATCCCTTGTAAGTAGGATTCCTAG
>NW_012105031.1:1815027-1858894 GCF_000951045.1 Mandrillus leucophaeus
GTGTTTGGTTTTCTGTCCTTGTGATAGTTTGCTCAGAATGATGGTTTCCAGCTGCATCCATGTCCCTACAAAGGACACAAACTCATCCTTTTGTATGGCTGCATAGTATTCCATGGTGTATATGTGCCACATTTTCTTAATTCAGTCTATCATTGATGGACATTTGGGTTGGTTCCAAGTCTTTGGTACTGTGAATAGTGCTGTAATAAATATACATTTGCATGTGTCTTTATAGCAGCATGACTTATAATCCTTTGGGTATATACCTAGTAATGGGATGGCTGGGTCAAATGGTATTTCCAGTTCTAGATACTTGAGGAATTGCCACACTATCTTCCACAATGGTTAAACTAGTTTACAGTCCCACCAGCAGTGTAAAAGTGTTCCTATTTCTCCACATCCTCTCCAGCAGCTGTTGTTTTCTGACTTTTTAATGATTGCCATTCTAACTGGTGTGAGATGGTATCTCATTGTTGTTTTGATTTGCATTTTTCTGATGGCCAGTGATGATGAACATTTTTTCATGTGTCTGTTGGCTGCATAAATGTCTTCTTTTGAGAAGTGTCTCTTCATACCCTTTGCCCACTTTTTGATGGGGTTGTTTGTTTATTTCTTGCAAATTTGTTTGAGTTCTTTGTAGATTCTGGATATTAGCCCTTTGTCAGATGAGTAGATTGCAAAAATTTTCTCCCATTCTGTAGTTTGCCTGTTCACTCTGATAGTAGTTTATTTTGCTGTGCAGAAGCTCTTTAGTTTCATTGGATCCCATTTGTCAATTTTGGCTTTGGTTGCCATTGCTTTTGGTGTTTTAGACATGAAGCCCTTGCACATGCCTATGTCCTGAATGGTATTGCCTAGGTTTTCTTCTAGGGTTTTTATGGTTTCAGTCTAACATTTAAGTCTTTAATCCATGTTGAATTAATTTTTGTATAAGGTGTAAAGAAAGGATCCAGTTTCAGCTTTCTACTTATGGCTAGCCAGTTTTCCTAGCACCATTTATTAAATAGGGAATCATTTCCCCAGTTCTTGTTTTTCTCAGGTTTGTCAAAGATCAGATGGTTGTAGATGTGTGGTATTATTTCTGAGAACTCTGTTCTGTTCCATTGGTATATCTCTGTTTGGGTACCAATACCATGCTCTTTTGGTTACTGTAACCTTGTAGTATAGTTTGAAGTCAGGTCGTGTGATGCTTCCAGCTTTGTTCTTTTGGTTTAGGATTGCCTTGGCAATGTGGGCTCTTTTTTGATTCCATATTAACTTTTTTTTTCCAATTCTGTGAAGAAAGGCATTGGTAGCTTGGTGGGGATGGCACTGAATCTATAAATTACCTTGGACAGTATGGCCATTTTCGTAATATTGATTCTTCCTATCTACGAGCATGGAATGTCCTTCCATTTATTTGTGTCCTCTTTTATTTCATTGAGCAGTGGTTTGTAGTTCTCCTTGAAGAGATCCTTCACATCCCTTGTAAGTAGGATTCCTAGCTTTGAAGCAATTGTGAATGGGAGTTTACTCATGATTTGGCTCTCTGTTTGTCTGTTATTGGTGTAGAGGAATGCTTGTGATTTTTGCACATTGATTTTGTATCCTGAGACTTTGTTGAAGTTGCTTATCAGCTTAAGGAAATTTTGGTCAAGACAACGGGGACAATTTGACTTCCTCTTTTCCTAATTGAATATCCTTTATTTATTTCTCCTGCCTGATTGCCCTGGCCAGAACTTCCAACACTATGTTGAATAGGAGTGGTGAGAGAAGACATCTCTGTCTTGTGCCAGTTTTCAAAGGGAATGCTTCCAGTTTTTACTCATTCAGTATGATATTGGCTGTTGGTTTGTCATAAATAGCTCTTATTATTTTGAGATATGTCCCATCAATACCTAATTTACTGAGAGTTTTTAGCATGAAGGCTGTTGAATTTTGTCTAAGGCCTTTTCTGAATCTATTGAGATAATCATGTGGTTCTTGTCTTTGGTTCTGTTTATATGCTGGACTAGCTTTATTGATTTGCGAATGTTAAACCAGCCTTGCATCCCAGGGATGAAGCTCACTTGATCATGGTGGGCTTTTTGATGTGCTGGTGAATTTGGTTTGCCATTATTTTATTGAGGATTTTTGTACCAATGTTCATCAAGGAGATATTAGTCTAAAATCCCTTTTTTTTTTTTTGGTGTGTCTCTGCCAGACTTTGATATCAGGATGATGCTGGTGTCATAAAATGAGTTAGGGAGGATTCCCTCTTTTTCTATTGATTGGAACAGTTTCAGAAGGAATGGTACCAGCTCCTCTTTGTATCTCTGGTAGAATTCGACTGTGAATCTGTCTGGTCCTGGACTTTTTTTGGTTGATAGGCTATTAATTATTGCCTCAATTTCAGATCCTGTTGTTGATCTATTCAGGGATTCAGCTTCTTCCTGGTTTAGTATTGGGAGGGTGTATGTGTCCAGGAATTTATCCATTTCTTCTAGGTTTTCTAGTTTATTTGCATAGAAGTGTTTATAGTATTCTCTGATGGTAGTTTGTATTTCTGTGGGATCAGTGGTGATATCCTCTTTATCATTTTTTATTGCATCTATATGATTCTTCTCTCTTTTCTTCTTTATTAGTCTTGCTAGCAGTCTATCAATTTTGTTGATCTTTTCAAAAAACCAGATCTTGTATTCATTGATTTTTTTGAAGGGTTTTTTATGTCTTTATCTCCTTCAGTTCTGCTCTGAGCTTAGTTATTTCTTGCCTTCTGCTACTTTTTGTATGTGTTTCTTCTTGCTTCTCTAGGTCTTTTAATTGTGATGTTAGGATGCCAATTCTAGGTATTTTCTTGCTTTCTCTTATAGGCATTTAGTGCTATAAGTTTCCCTCTAGACACTGCTTTAAATGTGTCCCAGAGATTCTGGTATGTCGAGTCTTTGCTCTCGTTGGTTTCAAAGAACATCTTTATTTCTGCCTTCGTTTTGTTATTTACCCAGTAGTCATTCAGGAGCAGGTCATTCAATTTCCATGTAGTTGAGCGGTTTTGAGTGAGTATTTTAATCCTGAGTTCTAGTTTGATTGCCCTGTGGTCTGAGAGACAGTTTGTTATAATTTCTCTTCTTTTACATTTGCTGAGGAGTGCTTTACTTCCAACTATGTGGTCAATTTTGGAATAAGTGTGATGTAGTGCTGTGAAGAATGTATATTCTGTTGATTTGGGGTGGAGAGTTCTGTAGATGTCTATTCGGTCCACCTGGTGCAGAACTGAGTTCAATTCCTGGATATCCTTGTTAACTTTCTGTCTCATTGATCTAATGTTAACAGTGGGATGTTAAATTCTCCCATTATTATTCTGTGGGAGTCTAAGTCTCTTTTTAGGTCTCTAAGGACTTGCTTTATGAATCTGGGTGCTCCTGTATTGGGTGAATATATATTTAGGATAGTTAGCTCTTCTTGCTGAATTGATCCCTTTACCATTATGTAAAGGCCTTCTTTGTCTCTTCTGATCTTTGTTGGTTTAAAGTCTGTTTTATCAGAGACTAGGATTGCAAGCCCTGCTTTTTTTGTTTGTTTGTTTGTTTGTTTTCCATTTGCTTGGTAGATCTTCCTCCATCCCTTTATTTTGAGCCTATGTGTGTCTCTGCACGTGATATGGGTCTCCTGAATACAGCACACTGATGGGTCTTGACTCTATCCAATTTGCCACTCTGTGTCTTTTAATTGGAGCATTTAGCCCATTTACATTGGAGGTTAATATTTTTATGTGTGAGTTTCATCCTGTCATTATGATATTAGCTGGTTACTTTGCTCTGTAGTTGATACAGTTTCTTCCTAGCATCAACGTCCTTTACAATTTGGCATGTTTTTGCAGTGGCTGGTACTGGTTGTTCCTTTCCATGTTTATTGCTTCTTTCAGGAGCTCTTGTAAGGCAGGCCTGGTGGTGACAAAATCTCTCAGGATTTGCTTGTCTATAAAGAATTTTATTTCTCTTTCACTTATGAAGTTTGTTTGTCTGGAGATGAAATTCTGGGTTGAAAATTCTTTTCTTTAGGAATGTTGAATATTGACTCTCACTCTCTTTTGACTTGTAGGGTTTCTGCCGAGAGATCTGCTGTTAGTCTGATGGGCTTCCTTTTGTGAGTAACCGACCTTTCTCTCTAGCTGCCCTTAACATTTTTTCCTTCATTTCAACTTTGGTGTATCTGACAGTTATGTGTCTTGGAGTTGCTCTTCTTGAGGAGTATCTTTGTGGTGTTCTCTGTATTTCCTGAATTTGAGTTTTGGCCTGCCTTGCTAGGTTGGGGAAGTTCTCCTGGATAATATCCTGAAGAGTGTTTTCCAACTTGGTTCCATTTTCCCCGTCACTTTAACTGATTTCACAATCAGATGTAGATTTGTTCTTTTAAAACTAACAAACAGAAAGGACATCCACACCAAAACGCCATCTGTACATCACCATCATCAAAGACCAAAGGTAGATAAAACCACAATGATGGGGAGAAACCAGAGCAGAAAAGCTGAAAATTCTAAAAATTGGAGCACCTCTTCTCTTCCAAAGAAACGCAGCTCCTCACCAGCAATGGAACAAAGCTGGACAGTGAATGACTTTGACAAGTGGACAAAAGTAGTCTTCGGAAGATCGATAATAATAAACTTCTCCGAGCTAAAGGAGGATGTCCGAACCCATCGCTAAGAAGCTAAAAACCTTGAAAAAAGATTAGATGAACGGCTAACTAGAATAAACAGCATAGACAAGACCTTAAATGACCTGATGGAGCTGAAAACCATGGCACGAGAACTACGTGATGCATGCACAATCTTCAGTAGCTGATTTGATCAACTGGAAGAAAGGGTATCAGTGACTGAAGATCAAATGAATGAAATGAAGTGAGAATAGAAATTTAGAGTAAAAAGAGTAAAAAGAAATGAACAAGCCTCCAAGAAATATGGGACTATGAAATATGATACTAATTTCATGTTGAAGTTTCCTTTTTCTTATGAGTGCATCATTACATTTTCTTCTAAATATCTCCTATTGTCTGACAGTAACCAATGACAATGACTGCAGACATGCGAGATTTACATAGCCAGCATTTCCATGCTTACTAAGGAGAGCTGAAAATAATAAAGAATTGAATTTGTAATAAATTAGAGAAATGGACAGGTTTTTTAAATAGTAGAATTTAGATTAGTAAGTGTGGAAGAAACAATAGAAATAGAAAACCATCTTTAGGTAGCCATTAGTATAAATGAGCATTGGGGATAAGAATCATCAATAGATAGTAAATACAATAAGAAACAAGATAGTATCACAGTCCCCAGGAATCTCCTCATAAGATAATTATTAATTAGAAGAGAAAAATAGTAACATTATAATGGGGAAACCTGGCAGACAACATGTTTACTGGGTAATCAAAATTAACATAACCAATGGGATAGGCACCTTTTATTGATGTAGTGGACTTAGGAGAGCACTACATTACTTTTCTTTTATTCTTGTTAAAAATACACACTCAAACTAATCATGAGAAGACATTTAAAAATCCTGTTTTAGAAGCATTCTACAAAATAACTAGCCAGTATTCATCAAAAGTGTCAGAATTATTAAAAAAAAAAAAAAACAGGAAAAAAGATTGATATATTATCACAGATTACAGGAAACAAAATTGATATATGACAGAGAAATGCACTGCTGACAACCAGAAAAGGACAGTAGTGGGGAACTGGTGACATTCAAATTAGTCCTGTGGCTTACTTAATAAGGGTATATTAATGTCAATCTCCAAGTTTCTATAATTGCACCCTGGCTATGTAAGATATTATGTTTAGGGGAAGCTTGGTGAAGGGCATAGAGAAATTTCTTACTATATTTACAACTTTTCTATGTCACATTATTTTAAAATACAAAAAATAAATTGAAA
This sequence comes from Mandrillus leucophaeus, assembly GCF_000951045.1. Classification (NCBI taxonomy): domain Eukaryota; kingdom Metazoa; phylum Chordata; class Mammalia; order Primates; family Cercopithecidae; genus Mandrillus; species Mandrillus leucophaeus. Next base: position 1,820,917 of record NW_012105031.1, read on the forward strand.
AATAATCTTGCAGATAATGACAATAATGAGTAGCACTTTTGAGGTTTACTGTATTTCATTAAGATTTTAAGTATTTCTTATATTTTAGTTCTTTAATGTTAATACATTTACTATGATTAAGCCCACTTAACAGCTGAGGAAATATGTATAAAGTGACAAAGAAACATAGCCAGCTTCATAAAGCAATATTTAAAACACAAACAGGTAGTTGGTCTTTCACATCTGTGTTCTTGACTACCCCAGTATATTTGTTAATAATTCATTTTTCCATGCTAATATACTTAATATATTGATCACATCTCATTGATAATTCATAATTTTATAGCTTTAGATTCACCCTGTTTTTGATGAACTACATTTTTAGAGTAGTTTTATTATTACAGAAAAATTTAGTAGTACAGAGTTCCCATATACCTCATCCTCACTTTTCCCCACTATTAATATCTTACATTGATAGTAATGGCATTTGCCAGTATTAATTAACCAATAGTTATATTATTATTAACAAAAATCCATACTTTATTCTGATTTTCTTAGTCCTATGTAATATCCTTTTTTTGTATCAGAATACTCCATTATATTTAGTAGTCACATCTCCTTAGTCTCCTAGCTCAGAAGGTTTCTCACACTGTACTTATTTTTGATGATTGTGATAGTTTGAGGAATACTGAGCAAATATGTTACAGAATGTCTTCAGTTAGTATTTATCTGATTTTCTCATGATGAGATTGGGTTTTTGGGAAGAGGATGACAGAGGTGAGGGGCCATAGCGTCATACATATCAAAGAAACATACTGTGGACATGAGCTATCACTGCTGAGGTTGACTCGATCACCTGAGATAGATTTGCCAAATAGTTCTACTATGAAGTTGCTCTTCCCTCCCCTCTCTTTCTATACTGTATTCTTTGGAAATGTGTTATTATGCACAACCCACACTTATGGAGTGGAGAGTCATACTTTACCTCCTTAAAGCAGTGTATCTACATAAATTATTAGTAACACTTCTGCAGGTGAGATTTGTTCTATCTAATAATAGATAATTAAATGAATATATTTTTCATTTATTCAATTATCGATTATAACCAATATGGGTTCATAGATTTTTTTTCCAATTGTGTCAATATTACCTTACTTTTTACAAAAATTTTTCCAGCTTTGATCTTTGGGACATCTTTGAGTTCATTCCTGCGTACCCTTAACATACTCCTATCATAGTCGAGGTATCTGGTTTGTTTTGCTTTGACTTATTTTGTTTGAGCACTGTACAAATTTATTTCAAGCTCCAGGTTCATCTTGGGTATTTCCTGCCCCAGTTTTAGAATCAGCCATTTTGCTAAAAGCTCTGGTTCCTTTTATTGGTAAATAATATTAGAAACTAAGATCTGGGGGTTAGGTGTGCTCAGTGCTATTGAAGAGTTGTTGCTTCTGAAACTTCTCAGAATATTGAGTGAGAAAATGACTATAATAATCTATGTATGTGCACATAACTATACATATTTTATATGTAAACATCTTTATCTATAATAAACTAAATGTAAACTCATATTGATGTCTCCAACTGTAATGCAGAACCACATGGATATTCTAGACTCCTTTCCTTTCTTATCTGTAACTTCCCACTTAGTAAGAACGCAGGCTCCCATCATGCAACACCCATTTACAGAACTGATAAATACCATTATGCATGCATAGCAAAGTCAGAATTTTCAACCCATATTCCCATGAGAAGGAATTCATCAAGTAGAATAAATACTATATACAACCTATTTTATCTTTTTTAAGGAATCCACTCATTTCCAAAGTTATTTGGGCCAGTACTTTTTTGCCTCATCTGTCTTAAGTGAGCTTGTTTCATACATTGTAATACAGTAATTCTGGGCTAATATTATTTCTAGGCTAATATTTTCAGTAATTTATGTGTCAATTATTTTGCTAATACCATATTACCTTGATTACTGCACCATTGAAATTGTATTTTGAATTCAGGTACTGTGAAGTTTGTTTGTCCTTCCATATTCCATTGGCTAATTTAGGTCTTTTGCCTTTCTATACAACTGTTGATGTTTGTTTGTCAATATGTAGGTAATAGTTGCAGGATTAATATTAGGATTATTCTATAGCTATAAATTAAATTCAGATAAGCTGACATCTAAATACTTTGAGTGTTTATTCCATAAATGAGACATGTTTCACTTATTTAGATCTTTAGCTTCTTTCAATAAAATTTTTGAAATTTTCTGAATAAAGAAAATTTTCTGAATAGGGATTCTGTGATGTTTTAATATTTAACAATTATTTCGCTGAAGGGTAGAAGTTCCATTGTAAATTTGTTTTATTTTATTTTATTTTATTTTAAATTTAGTTGTTTATTGATGGAATAAAGAAAAACAATTGATTTGAACGTTAGCCTTGTATCATCTAAGTTCGTGGTGATCATTTATTAGTTTTAGAAGTATTTGTCGATTCTTTGAGATTTGCTACATAGACAATCACATTGTCTCAAACAAAGGCAGTTTTATTTCTTTCTTTTCAATCTGTACGGAGTGTTTTTTGTCTTATTACTCTATGTAGGACTTCCAGGCAATGTTGGATTGGAGGGGTGTGCAAGAACATCTTTGGCTTATTCACAATCTTAGAAAAAAATGTGTCTGGTTACTCTCACATTAATAAAATGTTAGCTATTTTTTCTGTTGTTTTCCTTTTTGAATCAACTTCAGGAAATTCCTCTATATTTCCAGTTTCCTCAGGTATTTTAACATGAATGGGGATTCAATTTTTTTAAATACTTCTCTCCCAATTAATATTATCATGTAATTTTTTTCTTACGATATTGATTATAATAATCATTTTTTAGATAATGAACCAACCTTGCATACCTTGAATAAATTACAATTGTGATAGATAATTATGTTTATAGATTGTACTATACAATTTGCAATAAATTGACTCAGGATTTTTGCATCTATATTCATGAGAGATATTGCTCTGTACTTTTCATTGGTTGCAATAGTTTTATCTTATTTTGTTTCAGAGTAATGCTGGATTCATAAGATGAATTAAAACATGTATTTTTACATTTCTTTTCTGGTACAAATGTTAGTGAAATGGCATTATTTTTCCAGTGAATGCATCTGGGTGTGGTACTTTGTTTCAGAAGATTATTAATTGATTCAATTTTTTAAATAGATGGAGCTTATTCAGATTTTCTTTTTCTCCTTGCGTGAGTTTGGTAATTTGTGCATTTCAAAGAAATGGACCATTGTATCTACATTTTCAGATTAGTAGCAAAAAAATTATTCACACTATTATTATTGTTTTGATGAATGACAACAGTAGTAAATGCCCCTGTTTTATTTCCAATATTGGTAATTTGTGTCTTCCTCTCTTTCTTTCTTTTTTTGGGGGGAACTTAACCTGTATAGGTTTACCAATGTATTATTAATCTTTCAAAAAAACAACTTCTGATTTTGTTAATTTTTCTCGACACAAATGTCCTTCAATGACAGACTGGATTAAGAAAATGTGGCACATATACACCATGGAATACTATGCAGCCATAAAAAAGGATGAGTCCGTGTCCTTTGTAGGGACATGGATGCAGCTGGAAACCATAATTCTCAGTAAACTATCGCAAGAACAGAAAACCAAACACCGCATGATCTCACTCATAGGTGGGAACTGAACAATGAGATCACTTGGACACAGGAAGGGGAACATCACACAGCGGGTCCTATTGTGGGGGGCGGGGAAGGGAGGAGAGATAGCATTAGGAGATATACCTAATGTAAATAATGAGTTTATGGGTGCAGCACACCAACAAGGCACATGTATACATATGTAACAAACCTGCACGTTGTGCACATGTACCCTAGAACTTAAAGTGCAATAATAATAAAACAACAACAACAACAACAATTTTTCTGTATTGTATCCCTTTTTATTATTATTTTAACTGTTATTTTAGATTCAGGGGTTACGCTTACAGGTTTGTTATATGAGCAAACTCATGACAAGAGGTGTTTCTGTACAAACTATTTCATCACTCAGGTACTAAGCCTCGTACCTGATAGTACTTTCTTCTGCTCTTCTCCCTCCTTGCACCCTCCAAGCTCACGTAGGACCTGGTGTCCATTGTTCCCCTCTTTCTATCCGTGAGTTCTCATTATGTAGCTCCCAGTTATAAGTGAGAACGTGTGGCATTTGGTTTTCTGTTCCTGGGTTAGTTTGCTAAGGATAATGGCCTCCAGCTCCATCTGTGTTTCTGCAAAGGACTTATTTCCATTGTATTTACACTGGATAGTATCCCATGGTGTATATTTACCACATTTTATGTATCCAGTCTACCCTTGATGGACATTTAGTTTGATTGCATTTTGCTATTGTGAATAGTGCTGCAATGAACATGTAACAGATGTCTTTTTAGTAGAATGATTTATATTCCTCAGGGTATATACCCAGTAAAAAGATTCCTGGGTTAAATGGTAGTTCTGTTTGTAGTTCTTTGAGAAATTGCCACACTATTTTCCACAGAAGTTAAACTAATTCACATTACCACCAGCAGTATATAAGTGTTTCTTTTTCTCTGCAACTTCACCAGCATCTGTTATTTTTGGCTTTTTAATAATAGCCATTCTGACTTGTGTGAGATGGTATCTCAATGCGTTTTTTATTTGTATACCTGGTTTCAATTTTATTGGATTTTGCTTTAGTTTGTACTGTTTCTTTTCTTCTGATTGCTTTAGGTTTAAATTGCTTTACCCTGTTTAGTTCTCAAAGACAGAAGCTTAACCTTACTGATTTTAGGTCTTGCTTGTTTTTTTTAACATACACATTTAATATTATCAATTTCCCTTAAGTCCTGCTTTTGTAGTATTACAAATACCATATTTTGTTGTATTATAGTATTGAATTTTAAGTTGCATTTTCATTTCACTTAGTATAATTTTTAAAAATATATACATATTTTGAGTCTTCTTCAACCCATGTTATTTATAACTATGTTTAGAAATCTCAATATTTGGAGATTTTCCAGCTAATTTTCTCTTATTACTAGCTTAATATAATTGTGGTCTGTTAATATAGTTTGCATGATTTCTATTTTTTGAAATATGTGAAGGTGAGCTTTATGGCCCAGTAAGTCAAACCGTGGTGAATACGCCATGCTAGTTTGAGAAAAATGTATATTCTGACTTTGTTGGAGGTAGTATTTCCTGAATGTTAATTAGATCAAATTATTGATGGTGATCTTCAGTCAACTATAACCTTACTTATTTTCTGCCTGGTTTGTCAATAAATTATTGAAAGATTGGTATTGAAGGCTTCAACTATGATAGTGATTTGTTTGTTTCTTCTTTTAATTATATCAGTTTATTATTTCTCTTGCAAATATTTTGAAAGCCTGCATTAGGTTCATACACGTTTAGAATTCTTATGTATTCCTAGAGAAATAATTTATTTATTATAATGTAATGACCCTCTATATGGCTCATAATTTTCTTTTCTAAAGTCTGATTTGTATGTAAGTAACATAAATCATCCAGCTTTCTTTTTATTATTTAATTTTTATTTTTAATTTTTATTTATTTTTGTGTGAAACATAAATTATCCAGCTTTCTCTTTATAAATATACTATATTTTTAATCTTTTTATTTTTGACATATATAACTTTTTACCTTTAAAATAAGTTTCTTGCACAGAACATATATATGCATCTTGGTGTTATATTCACTCTGAAGGTTTCTGTCTTTACATTTAAGTATTTAAACTAATCACATTTTAAGTGATTATTGATACAGTTGAACCTAACCAATTTGTAGCTGTTTTCTATTCATTGCACTGGTTCTTTGTTGGTGTTGCTTCTGCTGCTTCTTTGCTACTGTTGCTACTGTTCTATTTTTTTTAATCTTCTATCTTCTCTTTATATCTTCTCCAGTTTCAACTGGGCAGCGTATGTGATTTAATTTTCTCTTCTCTGTTAGCATATAAATTATCTTTTCTTTTAAAATAAATTAGTGGTTATTTTAAAGTTTGCAATATACATTTTTAACTACCTAGTTGTACCTTTGAATATCACTGTACTACTCTATATGTAGGGCAGGGATCTGCAAACAAAATATTCTCAATTCCTTTGTTCATTCCTCTTCATGTTGCTGTCATTCATTTCACTTAATCATAAACTATCGTGACTTAGTACAGTGTGACTATTATTGCTTTAAACTAACACTTAAGTCAACTAGGAATAGAAAATTAAAAGTTTTCTTTGAACTTTTATTTACTCTTTATTGTTTTTCTCGGTTAAAGAGAAGAATCTCTTGATTCACGTCCAGTAGATTCAAGTTTTTTGTCTATATAATTTTATTCTTCCTGAATTTTTTTCTTTTATATTTTTTCTGGGCATGCCTGCTGGCAATCAATATTCTTTCTTTCCTCTTTTGGTCCGAGATAGCATTTATTCCGTTTAAAATGATAATTTTACTGGATATAAAATTCTGTTTTTAAAAATATTAAGTGATTTAAAGATTTTATTATACTTTCTTCTTACTTGCATCATTTTTCACAAGAAATCAATTGTAATTCTTATCCTTTATTTATTTTATTTATTTTTTCACAGGTAAATGTTCCCTGACCTCTTAGAAGATTCCCATTTTGGTTTTGTGTAGTGTGAATATAGTTTTAGGTGTAGGCTTTTGGAATTTATCCTACTTGCTCTGTAAGATTCTTAGATCTATAGTCTTGCATCTGTAATTAATTTTGGAAAATTCTTAGCCATCGTTGCTTCAAATTTTTCTGAGATTCCATTGTCTCTATTTTTTTGATGTTGCAATTATAAATTTGTTACAGCTTTTGAAAGTTTCCCAGTTTGAGGGTGTTCTGTTCTGCTTTTTAAATATTTTGTTTTTTCCTTTTGGAAGTTTTGTATTCACCTAACTTCATGCTCACTGATTCATTCATTAACTATGTATAGTCTCCTGGTGATTGCCTCAAAGGTTTTCTTCATTTATAGTACAAGGTTTTAAAAAAATTCTAGCCTTTTCCTTGACTAATTCATAGCATTTCCATCTCTCTGCTTATATTGTTCTGTTCTTTCTTGTCTGTTTTGCTTAGAGCCCATAGCTAATTAATCACACTTATTTTAAATCCCTACTCTAATAATTCCCAAATCTCCATCATATCTGAATCTGGTTCTCGTGCTTGCTTGGTCTCTTTAGGCTGTTTGTTGTTGTTGTTGTTGTTGTTTTCCCCTTGTCTTTTAGCATCTTTATAAAGTTTTATTAAAAGCCAAACATAGCCGGACACGGTGGCTCAAGCCTGTAATCCCAGCACTTTGGGAGGCCGAGAGGGGCGAATCACGAGGTCAGGAGATCGAGACCATCCTGGCTAACACGGTGAAAACCTGTCTCTACTAAAAAATACAAAAAACTAGCTGGGCGAGGTGGCGGGCGCCTGTAGTCGCAGCTACTGGGGAGGGAGGCTGAGGCAGGAGAACGGCGTAAACCCGGGAGGCGGAGCTTGTGTGAAATGAGATCCGGCCACTGCACTCCAGCCTGGGCGAAAAAAAAAAAAAAAAAAAAAAAAAAAAAGAAGGCCAAACATAATGGTGATAAAAACTGAAGTAAATAGGCCTTTAGTGTGAGGTCATATGTTAGCTAGCCAGAAGTTGGGCAGTGTCTAATGTTTGCTGTAGCTGTGTCCAAGGCTTCAAATTCCTTTTTTGCTTTTTCTCTCTCTCTCTCTCTCTCTTTTTTTTTTAATGTACTTTCTTACAAACTTCTACTTAGACTCATGCACTTTAGAAATTTACATTGTAATCCACTGTTATACTGTTGGCCTTATTTTTTGTGGTGATAAGACATAGGGGAGGATAAATTTTGTAATCTTATCTTTAAGTTTCAGTTTTCTAGAGATCTTGGGTCCCTGGGTTGTTGCCTTCACAAGAATTTCTTAGCTTTCCTTCAAAGCCACAAGCAAAACGGGTAAACTACAGGGAGCTGCAGTCAGAGAAATATCCGTCCTTCAGGTGGGATTAGGTTCTGGAAAGTCTTTGCCCTTGGGGATTACGTCTTCAGTAGGATGAATGCTCCGGACATTCATAGTTCACAATTGTTACCTATCCCCTCCTCCCACTACAAGGAGAGATTTCTTGGCTTTTACTGTGAGACACTGGCAGGGTTCCTGGAGGTCTTATCTAGGATATTTGAGGGATCCTGTTAAGACTGTGGCCCAGAGAAGTTTCTCACTTTCAAGCCAGCCCACACTCAGTCTTCAGGTTTGATAGATTCTTTAAAATCACCATTTAAGAGTGTTTGTGAGTTTACTGCTCCAGCGACTTCTGCTCCAGTTTAGCAAATCTCACCTGTGACTTTCTGGAATCACCTGTCTCCCCGGATTTCAAAGTGGCAGTTTGCTGTAGAACTCCAGTTCCTTCATATGTCCAAGAACAGCAAATAATTTTGAGCCTGTACAGGGTTTTTCTTGCTATAAGAGCAGAAGTGATGACATCTATACTCTTTACATGTCAGAGATGAAACAAGACATCATCTCCCTCATTTTTCATGAGTATATTTGCAGTCTTTAACCTTTAACCCTCCATTCTGTCAGTATTATACTAAACAATAAACAAAATTCAATAAGTGCTTTTAAGGTCCTGTTTTTCATAAAAATACTTCTTTCCTTGTCATTTTATCTCCACACATGTAGCATATCTATGTACCAGGTGGTAGGCACCTACTGTATACTTACAAGTGAATGGATGGAATGTGACACTTGACATATAAGTTCCCTTACCAAAATTCCTGTTTGTACTCTGTGCTTATTTCAGTCTGCACAATGAGCTCATCATCTCATGCATTAAAGGCCTTTCCTGTGATGTGAGCCATCCTGTAAGTTGACTAATTTAATACAAAGTACTTAGAAAGCAGTAATCATGAAGTTGTTAAACAACTTTTTGTTGATATTCACTGACAATATTTTGAAATAGGGTCAAGGATATTTCTGTAACTATGGATTCACATTGCAGGTTAACATTGTTTCCCTAACAGAAAACAGCCATACTCATCTTAATAATTGTTTAACCTCTTTTAAATAAAATAAAAACATAATGACTTACGAATCAAAATGAATGTATCCTCTTTCTAGATTGTCACATAAAATTTTCTACTATTATTGTGATTCGTACAGCTAATTTGCAAAGTATTTGTACAAACAAACTGAATTTATAAAATGTTTTCAAAGAAAATTTTTTAAAAGCATTCAGACTTAAAGAGATTACTTTCATTTTGTTCTTATATTTCTTTGGTGATATTTAAATGCTATGGGTGTAACTAGCATACATAACTTTGTGAACAAATGGCATTAATTTGAGGGAAGCAAAATTAATTTGCAGAAGAGTGAAGATGCTGTAGAGTATACCCTGAAAGCCACAAATAGTTTAGCATTATGAGTACGCTGAGTAGTATGTTTATAGAGGGAATGGAGAGTCACATTTTATGGAGTGTGTTTGTTAAATAAACAACGGTAAAAAGACTTCTTCCATTTTTCTCCAGTAGTTTATGAAACAACATCCTTTTATTACAGTAGAGACTTTCAGATTTGAATATGATAGCAAGAGATTAATTGTGATAATTACTTTCCAATCAATTTACTTGTGTTTGAGTTCTAGAAAATAAAAGCATTTTCAAATTTAGAAAGATAGCTAGTGCTATTAGCAATAAATATAACTCTATTTCTGAAAATGAAGGTTAAGTAATAGCTCTTCTTCCTTGGATTAAAATATATATATATATATATATAGTTTAAGGATTGATACATCAATGTAACATTAGATATCAGAAAGAAGTAAGACTTTTACGAAGCAAATAATACCTTATGTTGATAATTCAATATAAAATACGTTTTAAACACCAAACGTGAGTATATTAACATATTATTATTATGTAATTGTTAAGCTTTACATAATTTATTGAAGAAACTATATATTATATTTGTGTACCCTGCCACGCATAAATTAGGATAACATTAAAAAAAAAGACTAACTTTTCTAAAGGAAATATTTTTTCTCATATTTTGAAAATGTAAGATGTATTAATTAAAACAATTTTTACCACAGAAAGGAGCAGTTCCAGAATATTGAGAAACAAGATGTTAAAATAGTTTTAATTGGGAGCTCATTTAATATGAAGAAATTAAGGAAATATGTGCGCTGCTGTGTTTGAAGACATTAAAATGTGTAAGAAGAAAGGTTATAGCAACTCTCATCTTGATACATTTGGCGAAACATCTAGCAGATGTTAGAAGACTTGCAGTTTCCAATTAAAATTTTTAAGCGCCCTTAAAGAGGATAACAAGTTTTGTTTTTAATTAGTTAGAAAGTCATTATTTTGGTTGAGTTGTTTTGTTTTGTGTAACTTCAAAGGCAAGCCATTTTGTGTTGCAGAATAAAGTGTCTCCTGAACCATTAGCAGTTTTGTTCCAGTTTTAATGATCTAAAAGGTGTCTTTTGACCAGACTCATGTTTCTTCCTTGGTTTCTCATATTGCCCCACGCTGCCTCACTCACCCAACACGAGCTTTTATCGCAACCCCAAGAACAATGGTTTGCTTTAGGCCATTGCCTATTTATTTCTTCTATCATCTGATGTGTTCAAATACTGTGTTCATTTCCATAAGTAATTTTGTTCTGCCTAGTCCTACCTAATTCTTACCTCTTTTTGGCTTCAGGGAAGAAGTTTTCCTCTAAGTGAAAAACATTAGTTTTCAAACGGTTGCTTGTGAAAGCACACTTTATAGGAGTTAAAGAGGTTTTTAAAGTACAAAGTTACTTTAAAAGGATTAAATTTTGGCATCCCATTTAATGATTTATTCTCAACAAGTAAGGGTATTCCATTTCTCAAACTTTAAGAAAAAATAACATTCTCCCTTTTTTGGTGTATTTGTGTTGAGTTTCTCTGTTCCTCTGCTCAAATAGATTAATTTCTATTAGTTCGAAAAACAAATACATTTACATAGTATTGAAACTGGAAAAGTTGCCCTGCTGCTCAAACCTGTAGGGGAGCATACAGACGGGCAGGCTGTGGAGCTCTGACCCCATGGCAGTGTCTAGGGGTGAATGTTTACAACTCCTGAAATGCCAGTGGGTGTGTGGTACAGGGTGCTCTTTTAGCTGTACCATTTATAGGTGGCTTGTGTTAACCAACTCAGTTAGACCCTCTACCTTGTTTCAAGGACAGAGGGCTTTCTGTATCCCTGGTTCTTGCCTTGGTGTACCAGAATAGTTGGATCACATCTGGGCTTGGAGAATGACTGCAAGGTTTTCTTGAGTGGAAGTAGCTCTCAGCAGATGGGGGAGCCAGAAAGGAGATAGTTTTCCCCTAGAGTCGGGGCGCTCAGTGTCCAGGCTCTCCTCCGACTGCCCTGACAGACTCTGCCTCATTCTGCTGGTCGATGGCCTGCTAGCAAATTTGTGCCTGTCAGTATGCTCCTGGCATCCTCTTAATGCCCAGCTGCTTTTATCTTCTTCCTCCGATCCACTCCTCTCGATGTCCATTCACTTGTGTCTGCCCGTTAAGGTCTTGGGTTTTTATAGGCACAGGATGGAGGCATGGCGGGCCAGGGTGGTCTTGGGAAATGCAACATTTGGGCATGAAGGCAGGAGTGCCTGTCCTCACCTAGGTCCCCGGGCATAGGCCCTAGCCAGGGACCTGGCCCTCCTCTACCCAACACTTCCCTTCCCACCTTCCCTATCATTTAAAGGGTCAACGGTCTTCCCTTCCCATCACTCCCATATCAGTATCTTCAGAATTATAATCCAGAAAAGTATTTTCTCAACTTAAATCACCAGTCACTGGGCTTCTATATTCTTTTTTGATTAGAGAAAAATGAGTTGCTTGCTACAGACCTGTTTAATTTGCCATTTTATCAAGTTTAGTCTTAACTGCATAAATAATATATAATAGCTTAACTTCTGAATTAATATATGTATGATTTAATTACTATACTCATTAATGAAATTTTATTCAGAAATTTTTACATAATAGGCACAATTTTAATTGTTTTCATATATAACTTCAGTTAATTGTCATGAAAACACAGTATGATTGATATCATTATCTCCACTAAAGAAATGAAGAAACTGGGGTTAGAACACTCCTAGGGAGGGGTAAGGAAGCATTGTAAGGGTAGAGACAAATCAAAAAAGAAAAGAAAAACTAGCCTACTCACAAGAAGGGAAGAGACTCGTCCCCACTCCCTTTCTTATAGTGTTTATCTTAGAAAACATGTAAGTCCTTTCTCTGTCTCTTTAAAATGTATGTAAATCTTTTTAAAAGCTAAATAAACATCTTGCCAGCTTTTAGACCCAGAGAACATTTCTTTTGAGATGCATATATCGAAGAAAATAGCTCCCCATCTTCTAATTTTCTGCATAATAGGATTCTAACTTTGACAAGCTTATTTTTCCTTTGGATTAAACTTATCTGACATAGATGGTCAATCCCATTATCAATTGAATTTAGGATGAACTACATGTAACAAATTCTACCATCAATCCTCTAACGTGAGGACTAGTTATTGTTTATGTTGAGAATATGTATGTAATGAGTTATATCTGCTTGGCAGGATAACAAGGAGATTCCTTTCTGTCTTTATAATCTCTTGGCAGATTGTCTGTGGAGTGTATCACATTCTAGATTAGTGCTTATTGAATAGTACGGTGTTTTTTCTTTATCTTCTCCTCTTGTGTAGAGGTTAGTAGTTAAGCAAGAGATTTGGGGTTTACTTATATATTCCCAACTGTAAAGAGTTGATCAAGAAGAACCACCATAGCCTCAAATATTTGAAATAAGGCTTGTGTCCCTCTTTCCTCTTGACTCCCTAACATTCACAAATACCTTCCTTGCTCAGTTGCCTTTATAAAACCCAAGATTTTTTTTGACACATTCTTGATTAATAAAAGTTCTCCCAATTGCAGCAGACTGAATAAAATCATATCCTTAATGGTCCAGTGCATTTTGTGTTTAACAATGCTAATCTTTTACCAACCCAGTGGAAAGTCGTTTATGCTTACTTGTTTCACACTGTTAATCATTTTTCCTTAGTGTACTGAATAATGTGAATTGGAGTGGTGCAGAAATTCGCAGTTTTTCTTCTTCAGAATACTGTGTTAAATATTGAATTGTCTATTAGACAGGCCTACATGGAGATCTTAACACAACAACTAATCAAATCTAAAAGTTACCTCATCACCTTGATTTTTTTTTTTTTTTTTCTAAACTCAACTCCTTCTCTGTTGTGGAAATAAAAAAGGACTACACAAATGAGAACAAGCAACAGCTATTTATTCAGAGCTTGCAGAGAATCAGACCCTCACCACTTGCTGTGGTAGAGGGTCGAAGGCAGGAAGAAGAGTCGGAAAGTTTTATTGTGGAAAAAGGGGAAGGCTTCAGGTATGCCCTGACCGGAGGTTCTTTGCATGAGAAAACTGAAGGAGAGCTAACTAGAAGTAAAATATTTTATGTGATTTTTTTAGAGCAGCATATTTTACTTTTGCAGTTAGTCCCAAGCCGGGGGAAAATTAGGGAAGCTGTCTATTATTAATCCAGTCTCAGTCATTGGGGCTAATTGCTACACAGATTGGGGTTTGCCTTCCTTGACTGCTGCAGATTTGGGGTTCAGGTTCTGTCATTCTATATAATTTGGCCACTGCTTGTTTGTACATTATCTCTCATTGTTAATGTTATTTCCATTTTTTGCTGTCACTCAGTTCAAACAACAGAGTCATATATTTTTAAACTTTTCCTCATGAATTTTACTTTATTAATGATATTATTCATCTTTCTAAACTATGAACTCAATACACTTAGCATTGCCACACCTCCAATGCAGGCCTTTGGCTTCTTCATCTAGAAAATGTGCCAGTGTCCTCATGGGTAACCTGCTTGCAGCAACTTCTCTCAGCACTCTATTCTCTACATTGTTATTAAATAAATAAAGTTTCAGTTTAATCAAGCTCTCTCCCCCTGCCCCAGTGAGTCTTTCCTCTTATGATATAGCTATCAGTTCTGTGAAGATCCACCTCAGCTACCTTCCTTACACAAGTCATGTAATCAGTAAATGATATTTATTGAATGAGTGCCATGGAAGAAAATTAATAACCCTGAATGATCTTTTGCTCTCTCTCTCCAAATCACCACTTTCATCATATGCAAAGCTTTTTTTAAACTAACATTTAATTTAGTTTAAAATTGTTATTGTTCAAATGGTATAAACTTTTTTCTAAGATTTTTTCTTTTTTTCTTTTCTTTCTTTCTTTTTTTTTTTTTTTTTTGATGGAGTCTCACTGTGTCACCAAGCTGGAGTGCAGTGGCATGATCTAGGCTTACTGCAACCTCCGCCTCCCGGGATCAAGCGATTCTCCTACCTCAGCCTGGGACTACAGACACGCGCCACCACACCCAGCTAATTTTTTTTTTATATATATTTTTAGTAGAGACAGGCTTTCGTCATGACGGCTAGGAGGGTCTCTATCTCTTGACCTTGTGATCCGCCTGCCTTGGCCTCCCAAAGTGCTGGGATTACAGGCGTGAGTCACTGAGCCTGGCCAGATTTTTACTTTACATAATTTACTGACAGTTACATTTTTATAAATAACTAATTACAAGTAAATAAAATATTTTGCCCAAATAGTCAGTGATAATTATTGGATAATAATTACAATAATGCCAGCAGCAACTGGGTCCCATTGCCTCGTTTCCTGGATCTAGAGGTAGTCACTCTGAGGCATTAGTCCAGAACTGCTATCAGTCAACCCAAGGTTACCATTAAGAATAGAGTCCTGTCTTTACTGTGGCAAGGAAGGGCACCTGCCATGCTGTCTTTGTTTAGTAGCACCCCAGGAGCAGTGCCCTCACCTCAGCAAGGTTTCATTTAACAAATTATACTTGCAGTGTACACTATCCTAACAAAAGATCCTCACTTTTAAAAATAAATTCAATAGTGCATCTGCAAAACAGCTGTTACTACTGGACAGTAAGTTAGAAAGCAGGCTCAGCCATTTTACAAATTTTGTGACATTTTGGATTTATTTTGGCCTAGAAACAAACTTGTTTATTCAAAATATCTACTACTAAGACTATTCCTATTGAATAATTAAATAAAATATGCAAGTCAATAAGGAAAAACTATATGTTAAACTAATTTTCCTATAAATAAGCAAGTTGAAGTCAGCCAGAAGAAATTCTCCATTGGATTTTATGTCTAGTAAGAGGCAAAATCATTGCTGTCTTATCTTGTGTCCTGTCAACACCCACCATAATGCTTTGAAAGTAGCAGCTGCACATAATTTTTCATTAAATCTAGTCAAATGTAACTATCAATGATGCTGAATCTTTATGTAATACATATAATAGCTCAAAGTAGTCACTGACAGGGCTCAATAACTTAAGTGCTAGAAAACTTGAATTTAGAAATCTCTAAATCCTTATCAGGTTTATTTCAAGATTTAATCTTGGCACAACATTTTGCATGGGCAATGGAAGGAGACTTACATGACTATATGGATTCAAAGCACATCATATGTGGTCACTTCTAGAAGTATTTCTTGCCTCCACACTCCAGCACATCAGTCTGGTTAGGAATTCCTCCTGTCTCCGGACCCTTCGCTCACAACTCTGTCATAGCATTTATCACATTAATTCACCCTTCTCTCTCTGCTGTCTTTAGTTCTTTGAAGAAAAGGACTATATATTTTTTCTAGTTTTGATTGATATAATTTGCATGTAGATTACAGAAGAAATTAAATAATTAACATTAACAGCAGTGAGTATTTAATATATAAATGGAAAAACAATTCTGGCAGGTTCAGCAAGTCATTTCACATATGAAAATTTGCAAAAACATGGATTAATTTATATAGAATATATATTAGGCATGATTTTTTTTTCCTATTTTTGTCTCTAAGTCTCATCTATTTTATTTTTACAATGGCAGAAATAAAGAAAAACAAAACAACATTCAAGAAGACTCTGGGTTTAAACTTTGCAGAAAAAAGTGAACATTGAAGAAGAATATGGTTTATATGTCTTTGTTTTCCAAACTAGAAATGTTAACCCTAATACAGTACATAGACTACAATCTAATCCATAAAACTATGAAAGAAAAGCAAGTGTAAATTCAATAACAATAAATAAATGAATGTCAAGTGTAGCCAAGGCACACATTAATCCTATGATGGTTTTATAACTGTTCAAATACACTTTCTAGATGACAAGAAATCCATCACATTGATGAGGTTTACTATCTTTGGCCTCTATTCTTTCTGGCTGTGACAAAACAATTATTATGCTCTAAGATGCAATAATTATTCATGTATTCAAAACATATATTGAATTAACTAAATGCAATTTCTTCCACCACTATGGCTAGATATAGTATCTTTCATGTTATGTGCTATATTTGACAGTTTTAATCATACTGTTATCATAAGTTGGAACTCAAAAACATTTAATTTAAAGGAGAGGAAAGGAAGCAGAAGAATATGAAAAAAACGTTAACATTTTCCTCTTTGGTCTTGGCAAAATTAGGGCTGAGAAGAGTTAAAAATTACAGACTTATTTGTGGATTAAGTAAAAATAATATTTACTTAAATAATGTATTAAAAATTCAAAGCAAGACTATTAGAACTCAGAAAAGAAAAGAAAAGAAAAGGATATTTTGTCATCTTTAGAGAGTTTCAAAATTATTTCAGTGGGGAAGACTTATGCATGCATGCAAAGATTTGGTGTTACCTAATGTAACAACAGACGGGCAATGAAAGTCTAGTGCATACTAAAATACATGGGCGAGAGGCTGACAATGTGTAGAAGAAGCATAACACCTGCCTGTAACAAGCTTATAGTCTGATAAGGATGATAGATATATTGTTAAGACTGTAGCTAATTGCCAGACAGAAAAAATTTGGGGTATTATGAAAACATATAAATGGAATATTTACGTTGATCTTTTTATATTGAGAAAAATCTTCTCTAAGGTAACATCAAGCAAAGATCTGAAAGAGAGGAAAGGGAGTAGAAAGGTGAAGCAGAGAGTAGAGCACTTTGTTTCAGGTTCAGAGCAGAGGATGTGTAAATGTTTTCAAGTTAGAAAGAACACTAGTCTTTTAGGCAAGTGGAAATAGTTTGCTAAAGAAATAAATGTAAAAATAAAGGGTAGTGGAACTGATATGCAATTATAGCAAACTATAGTAGGGTTATAGGATACAAGGTGGACACAAAAGTCAATTTATTTCTCATAGCTCAGCAAGGGACAATTGAAATTTGAAATTAAAAACACAATATCATTTAAATTAGCAGTAACAAAACTGAAATACTTAGATATCATTCTAAAAATATATGTATAGAAATATTTGAGGTAAACTACAAAACTGTGATGATACAAAGCAAATATCTAAATAAATGGACAGATATTCCATGTATATGTTTAGGAAGATTTAATCTTGTCAAGATGTCAGTTCTTCCCAAATTGATCATGTCAAAACTCCAAATTATTTTGTGAATATAGAGAAACTGACTTAAAAACTTTTATGAAAAGGCAAAAGACCCAGAATGGTCAAGAAAATACTTTAGGAAAAGAATAAGTTTGAAGGACTGACATTATCCAACTTCAAGATTTGATATAAAGCCAGAGTAATTAAGACAGTGTGGTAATGGTAAAATAATAAGCAAATCAATCAATGCAACAGAAGAGAGAGCCAAGAATACACCTACACAAATATATTCAACTGAGTTTTGACAAAGGAGCAAAGGCAATTCAATGGGGGAAAATAGCCGTCTCAAGAAATGGTTATAAAACACCTGGATATCACATGCCAAAAATGAATCTAGATACAGATCCTATGCCTTTCACAAAAATTAACTCTAAACAAATCATCAACCTAAAAGCAAAATACAAAACTATACAGCTTCAAGCTTATAACATAAAGGACAATCTAGGTGAACCTGGGTTTAACTAAGGTAGTATCAAGCAACCATGACTTTTTAGAAACAGTAACAAAATCACAGTACCAATACTTGGAAGAAAAAATTGTTAAATTGGATGTCATTAAAATTAAAAACTTCTTCTTTGCAAAGGGCACTGTCATAAGAATGAAAAGACAAACCATATATTGAGAGAGAATATTTGCATTTGCAAAGTGCAAATCTGTTAGAGAACTAGTATGTAAAATATACAAGGAACACTTTAAATACAACCACAGGAGGAGAGAAGACCC
The DNA here is from genome assembly GCF_000951045.1 of Mandrillus leucophaeus. Taxonomy (NCBI): domain Eukaryota; kingdom Metazoa; phylum Chordata; class Mammalia; order Primates; family Cercopithecidae; genus Mandrillus; species Mandrillus leucophaeus. Next base: position 1,839,177 of record NW_012105031.1, read on the forward strand.
AATTTAAAAATGGAAAAAAAAAAAAAAAAAAAAAACACCTCTTAACAGACACCTCACCAAAGAAGATAAACAAACAGAAACCTTTGAAAAGATACGACACATTATAGCCATCAGGAAATTGCAAATCGAAACAATGACATACCACTAGATGGCTATGAGAATGACTAAAATCTAAAACTTGCAACATCAAATGCTGGTGAGGATGGAGAGTAATAAGAACTTTCATCCACTCTTGGTGGTTTTGTAAAATGGTGCAATCAATTTGGAAGACAATTTGGAAGTATCTTACAAGAGTTAAACATGTTGTTACCATATGGTTCAGCAATCATGCCCCTTGGTATTTATCTAAATGAGTTAAAACTTTTTGTTTACATAAAACCTGTACGCAAATGTTTATAGCAGCTTTATTCATAATTGCCAAAACCTGGAAACAATAAAAAGGTCTTTCAAGATGTGAATGGAAAAATAAACTGTGGTAGTTTCACATAATTGAATACTATTCATCAATAAAAAGAAATGAGCTATCAAGTGAAGAAAAGACATGGAAGAATACTAAATGTATATTGCAAAGAGAACCAAGCTAACCTGAAAAGATTGTAGTGTACTGTGTAACATTAACTATGCGGCCTTCTACCATTCTAGAAAAGACAATGGACAAAATAAATACATCAGTGGTTATCAGAGGCACTGGGAAACGGAGAGAGGGATGAATTGGTGGAGCAAGGCCATTTTTAAAGAAGTGAAACTATTTTGTATGGTACTGTAATGGCGAATGTATATCATCAAATATTTGTCAAAACCCATAGGACTGTATAACACAATGAATGAATCCATTGGAAACTATGACCTTTAGTTAATAAAAATGGTTCATCAATTGTAACAAATACATCACACTAATCCAAGGTGTCATTAAGAGAGAAAACTGGGGTGGGGAGACTGATAGATATATGAGAACTTTCCACACTTTCCACTCAATTTTGTTTTCTGTAAACCTAAAACTGCAAAAAAAAAAGATATCTGAATTAAAAAATTAAGGTTTTTTTAATGCTATAGGAGTGGAATGAGATAAACTAAAAGACAGATGTAGAGACTAGGACATGCAGGCCAAGGGGGTCATGCTAAGATATGAATTTGTTCCCCCAAAATAATGCAAATCCATTGAAATGTTTAAAAAGAGGGAATACACATTAGATGCCAAATAAAAATGTATTTATTAAGATATGGCCAAATTTGACTTACATAAACTAGAGATCTTGCCAAGTTTAAGTTTTACCTAGTTATTCAAAGTTCAAGTAAATAGGAGCCACTGGCAAAGCAGGACATAGGCAAAGCAGTTAGTCGAGGACAAACTTTGCAATCAACAAATCTTTTCTTGCCACATCTCATTCAGGTTGACATATGATTTCCCCATCATTTATGCAGTTACATTGCTTAATCACCAAATATCTGTCTTCCTCATTAAGCACCTCCAATTTAAACTCATAAAGATTAAAAAAACCTTATCTAGGGTAATTCCCCAATAAGACCCCAAATGTGTTTTCTCCAGTATAAACATATCAAATAAATCTTGAAATCTGAATGCTCAGAGAATTGTGGGGAACTTATTTCAGTTTGAGCTCCAAAACAATAAAGAAAGGTTTATGTGAGAAAACCAAATAAAGTGGAAATGAAGTTTGTTGGTCCTCATTCAAAAGAGATCTAGATCAGTCTGTAAAGAAAACTAAACCAAAAAGAAATCAGAGGTGTCACATTGGCTTGACATTGCATCAAAACTGTTAAATTAATATAGTTTTATTTGTATCATCCTGAATTTGTAAAATATTTCTTGATTTCATAAAGATAATTTAAATGCTGAAAAACACAACAATATCAATGTACCCTGGCATCATTTAAATTATAGCATTCTTTAAGCTTTACTTGAGTTGGGAACTTGGTCATATTTAACTATCAGTGTAGTAAATGTAAGTTTCAGATTTCCATATATGTTAATTGAAAGTGTTTATTTGTTCATTATATTTCAGGAAAAATAATTAAATATGAAGAATTTTTATATTTACCATTTTTATAACATTCAAGTACTTTTTACCAATAAATGGGTTCAATTATCCAAAATCCTGCATATATGTTTCATAACACAAAAAACGAGATACATATGTTTTATCAGAAAAAGCCTATTATAATTTCACACTCAAAATCTATATTTGACTCTATTTTTATACATATATTTAGTAATAATATATATTTGTACATTTGGTAAATGTAAAAATTTTCAACTGAAAATGTGACTAATCTCTGTGCACAAATAAAAAACCTTATGTCCACATGTTTTACTCGGCAAACACAATTTACTACAGATTTTGATGTTTTGATTCTGGTATAGCCTGGAGAACTGTGAGCCAATTAAACCTCTTTTCTTTGTAAATTGCCCAATCCTAAGTATTTGTTTATAGCAATGCAAAAATAGCCTAACACAGTAAGTGACCTATAAAGTAGTTTATGAACTCCTGGGCTCATCTCCAAGCTTCATGCATGGATTCCACACTAAAAAAATATCACAAAAATGCTTTAGAATTGAACTGAAAGCTAAGTCACTGCCCAGGTCCCAGACTGGCCACTGTGTATGTTACATGCAGACCACATTCAAAAAGCAAAGCAAAGATTTTGAAAACTGTTATTCCAAATACAACACAAAAAAAGCTTGTCAGAACTTATATCCTGATTCCAACTGGGTTGATTGACTTCTAAAACAGAAACATCAGTCTCCATAGAATTTAAGGAAGAAGCAGAACCTCATAACGTTATATAGAAAATACCAAGATATAATCCAAAACTATTTGTAATGTGAAGAATCAGATAAAACTTTACCTGATGTGAAAAAGCCATCAATATTTGTCAAGACTGAAGAGACATAGATGTTGTAAGTATTATTACAAGTGTTTTATAAGCAACTATTTTAAAATGCCCCAAAAACCAAGAATGAATAAGAGATAACAACAATAACATAATTTTCATGATATAAGCTCATTAGCAAAGTGGAGATGAAAAAGGAAAGTCAATGAACTTGAAAGTAGATCAATAGAAATTATCCAATATGGGTAATACATACAGATGATCAAAAAATAAGCAGTGCTCTCAGAGACATATGGGACAATTGTAGAATATCTAAATTCTGTGTCATCAGAGTCCTAGAAAGAGAGAAAAACTGTGCAGAAAAAAAAAATAAAGAAATAATTGCCAAAAACTTTCTCAAATTAGTGACACTTATAAACATACTGGTTCAAGAAGCTCAGAGAACCCCTAGACAAGATAACCTCAAAGAAATCCATATCCAAACTCACTTAATTAAACTATTGAAAATGAGAGAGAAAAATGTCCCAAAAGCAGCCAGAGAAAAGTGAGGCTCCTAGAGGCCAAAACAATTGGAACAACTATGGATTTCACATCAGAATTCACGGAAGACAGAAAAAAGTGGGACATTCTTTGTAAAATGCTGATGGAAAGAATTTCAATCTAATATTATATCCAGTGAAAATATTCTTCATGAATGAACAAGAATCAAATATTCTTATACATTGTGTTTGTTTATTCCCAGGAGAATGTAAACTCCATAACAGAAATGTCTTTTTCTGTTTCATTCACTCTAATGTCCTTGGTGTTTATAAACAGTGCTTGATATAGAATGGATACCCAATACATAAATTTTAGGTGCACACACTAATTTTCTATGAATTCTTTTAAAAACAAGAATTTTTACCATGATATAATACGTATGAAGTCCCCAAACAACCACAAATTTAATTCTACCACCACTTCTTGATTTTAAACTGATTGGCAAAAGTTTATCTTTCATCAGTGTTCTTCCACAAGTAAAAATTTATTGACTTCTTATGAATGTCTATGGATGATGTAAAGATAATTATTAAATGTTGATGCTTTTTGCTCTGGGCAGTTCTTCACATTATGAGACTATGGATTTTCCAAATATGTGTGAAACAAGCAAAAATTATGTAAGCTTTCCTGAAAATCAGAAAACATCCTGAATTTTGGTCACTGATAGATTCCAAGAAAATTCAAGACAAACGGGTGTAATGTAATTCAAATAAATAAGGAGGACAAAGAAGAGTAGGAGGAGACAAAGAGGGAGAAAAGTTATTAATAGCCTTGTAATTTTAAGTTTGGAGAATTACAGAATCTGAAATGGAGAGAAATTGAAAAGCTAATATTAACCTGATTCAGTTATATTTAATTTGTTAAACATAGTAAAATGTACTTTCAGATGGTAGGCAGTGAATGATTAAAGATATAGAGTATTACAGGTCTGTTTGGCCAAGAATGAGTATCCAGACAATCTTGGCATGCAGTGTCAGGTTGAAGTGTAAATAAACGTGAGATGCTAGAGCACTCGTCACACTCTAGGCCTTCAGTAAATATTTGTTGAATGGGTGAAAGGTAAAATTAATACATATTTTTAGATATTTTTGAAGGCTGTTTTACTGTGGACTCACAACTGCTACTTCCCATTTTTTCCTGTAAAGATATTCTGCTTCTCTGCTCTCAGAGGTAAACATGAAACCCAGTCTCATCAGTGATAATTATCTCACTCAGATGTACACAGTGACTTTTCGAGGGATAAGCACATAATCCAAGTTAAGCAAATCAACATTTTCTATAGAAATATTTAATTTGGAACTGAGAAAAGTACATTTTCTGATGTGTGTTTGGTTCTGTTTTGCCTTTGAGTTTTGAGATTGTGAATAGCGTGCTGTGCGTTGTCACACCTCCTTCAATACACGCTGATCATCAGAGAATAAGCATGTCATACAGAAATAAACCAAAATATCACATGTTGGGGACCCACCTCTCCCCAATTCATGTTCTTTTCATGTGAAAAAGAAAATTCAATTAACGTAACTCAAGGGCTCTTCTGTCCTCTTACACAGAAAAATAGAATGACTCATCCACCGACACGTTTGGAAAGATTAAATTGGACATACTCATTTCAGCTCTACAACTTTTTCTGGAATGGAGCAGCTTGTAAGAGGTATGAAAAGAATTCCACCATCATTGCCTGTGACTGGAAGATAAGTCTGTCTAAATCAGTAGTTCACTTAACAAGTCCACTTGGCTGTGCTATCTAAGCTATATCTTTCGACTTGGCATTATCAGTAATAATGTTGACTGCCATGACTTATTCTCAATTGATTCAGTAACTTGACTGAGAAGAGGAGTAACAAGTATTTGGTCTTTTCAGAATACCACAGAAAGTAAAGCATAGATAAACAATTTTCTTGCTGTTTAAATTTTTGGCCCTCTCTATCCTTTAGGCCAGCTATCACCTTAGGTAGAATAAATATGCTAATACATCTCTTCTCTCCTCAGTTGAATTCCATTTGTATTTCTGTCACGTGCCAAACTGATAAACCTGAAGAAAATGATCATGTTTATTCATTATGTTCTCTTGCACTAGTTAAAATATCATCATATTTATATAATGAGAATGATAGGTTGGCTTACTTTTCTCACATGAACTCTAAATATATAATGTTATCAATGCCAAAATGTAAATCTGTTTCCTTTCTTCATGGGACTCACAAATATGGTATGCTCCAGTGCAGTATTTACTTTGTAGACTTTAATGCCATTTTCAGTATAAATTGAAAAACAAATATTTTATTATAAGTTACCATTTTCTGAAATATAGGTCCTTTTGTTTAGTACCTCGAATGATCAGAATAAATATGAATTGTTTGCATATTCGCCAATTCTATTAATCATTGAAAATATGTGTAATTGTCATCAAAGGATATTTTCTCAGGGTCATTTATTTCTAATTTTTTCCAGATGCTTTTTTCTTTATTTGAGTATAACTTGCCTGACACAATCTGCTTGTGTATTATCAATGTGAATAAATCATATCATTGATCGATGTAGCATTTCCACGAATTTTGTGGTTTGATTACTTTGGAGTAATGGCTTGATTTACTTTGGAGACGTTATGAACAAACTTACAACATTTATTAATCTTATTGTGATATTTTAGATGACATATTTATAATTTTTACCAATAAAATTTCCTACAATGTTCCTTAAATTCATGAAAAATTATATGCTGATATTTGCCCAACATTAACTATATATTCATGGTTACAAATAATACTTGTATACAACTGTTCTTGGCCATTTTAGGATCACACACTAATTTGAATGTCTAGAGAAAGCTCTCTCTCCCTTCTCTACACTATTACACATTTATAGATTTTTTAAAATGTGTTGACTTTCCTGATGCCCACCCATACACCATTTTTAATTTATACACCCCGAGGTGAGGAAAGAACCTCAGGCAAGTACATGATGTGGACACTGGCTTTATTCAAACTTCAGCTTATATTTGTATCATCTTTTTTTCTAAAGTACTTGTGAAACCTTTACCAAGGTAGCAAATAAAGTGTTGAACTTTTCCTTTTATTCTCTTGGTTCAATTTTATCCATATTCTTTAGGTTTTCTCATCTTGGTAATGGTCAACTTCTATCAATTGCCAAAAAAAAAAAAAAAATATGTCTTTGGATTGGTAATGTCTCAAAATTTACTGTTGGAAACTTCATCTGCAGCATTTCTGAAATGTAAAAATTCTGGTTACAAGTAGCTATTGTGCTGATCCATATAAAGCTGAAACATTCAACTTAGAATCTGCTAAGTCATTACTTCTTATTTTGGTATAAGAATGACTTTTCTCTCTGTAAACTTCTCTTCAGGACATCATTAATTATTTTGCATGTTCTAAGATATGTGCTTGGGGATGGGAGTGGGTTTATTTTGCAGACTGAATTAAGGTAAAGTGAGAGGAACCTTCAACTTGGTAGAATCTGAAATGTTTCTCTCCTGCATGATGATTCCTCCTGTCTTACCGTCATCGCCTACTTATTACATCATCCTGAGATTTTACTACTGTAAAACTTCATGTCCAGCACTTTAAAGGTTACATTAGAACAATGCTAATTTTATTGTTTTGAAATTATCAGTGGGACAAACGGAAAGTTTTTAGGTTTTCAAAGCAAAGTTGTACCATTCTCCTTTTACAAAATAGCTGCTGGCTTGACTATGAGCCAGCCAGGTTACCATGGGACCTGATATGCTCAGCATGAACTGGGTGTTGTCTAATCCAATAGGCTGTAAGATTGGCAAGCAGACTCAGTAGCATCCCATCATTAAATGGAAGTACTATATATGCTATTGGGCTTGAAGAGATTCTGAAGGTATAAGTAAGTCACGTGACCAAATGGCACAGATTCCAATGCCTCTTACTCTAAGTTGTCTCCTCCCTATAAATCTGCCACTATGGACTCCTTGGTGATATCTATAATAGGTTGACTGAGAAAAAAAATAATAATAGGTCTGGTTGACAGATTCTTTTTTACAAATATGCTATTACCTCTTGTAAATAGGTGGCTGAAGTATTATTTGCCTCTTCATGATGTCTCCAAGAAAAAGGATCAACGATTTAAACCTTGCTCAGACCTAAGCATTTTGCTCAGAGAGAGAGAGAACCAGCCAGGTTGCCATGAATTTACACTGAGTATTGAGAGTGGCTAATATTTTGGCTGGATAATCAGAGAACTGAAAAAACAAAGTTGGAAAGTTTTGAAGTCTAGGAAAGAAGGTCTAGGGAAGAGGTACATGTTAGACATCTCCAAATGGCGTAGAGTATGAAGCTACTTGGGTTTCATGAGCAGCTCACCAAGAAGCAACTGTGGAAGAGTAAATTGTTAATAATCAGGTGTACAAGACGAAATGTTCTATAATAGGTGCTGATCTTTTCCTTCTCATATAGACTCACAAAGTAGCATGGTGTTGGGAATGGAGGTTTTGCATGGGTTCAGCAACAGGAATATTCACTTGCCAAGCCCTTCCCACACTGCCAGGGGCAGAGGCAAACACTGCATTCCCAACATGGCATCACTGCCCTGGAAATAGGGGAAAAGTCATCCAGCCACTTCTATAATGAAAAGAGCAATGCTTACTTTTCTTTGAAATAGTCCTTTGCTCTGGATAGAAATTTGCCTTCTTTTGTTAGCAATGCTTATGCACAAATCACCTTCTGTGGTCTTTGAAATATCTTTTTCAACATTATAGAAATACACATAGCATTACTTTTGACTGGAAAACTTCTGTTAGAGCAAATGATGTATGGTAATAGACTCAAAATCATGGAATTTAGTGGTCTTACCATGTTTCCCATCTGCAGCCTGAGATGGAAATAGAACGGCCTTAAGAAGGCATAGTTTTAATGCTAGCTGTATTGGCAACACCTTTCGGGGCAGAAGGAATGTCAAATGTCCTCCCAGAAGAGCTATATACTCCAAATCAGCGTCAAATATAATTTTTTCCATAGACAGAAATCACAAGTAAAGGAATCAAGTTGTCACTATTCTCACTAGTACTATTGGTGATTATTTCATTTTTGTGAAATGTTTGCTTCCCATTTTCACAATTTGGGGATCTACTGATTTTGAAGTTTTAGTTCCCAAAGAGAAATGCTTTAATGAGGGTACCAAGCTTCAGGTATGTATTTGGTACATTGCTGGAATAGGAAAAACTGTCAGCAGAGGAGGCTGAGAGCAACCACAGATTTAACTGAGAAAGACAGACAGAGAGAGAGAGAGAGAGAGAGGTGATAAAAGAAGGAAGAAAGGAGGGAAGGAAAGAAGGAAGGAAGGACGGAAGGAAAGAAGAAAGGAAAGAAGGAAGGAAGGAAGGATGAAGGGAGGGAGGGAGGGAGAAAGGGAGGGAGGAAGGGAGGGAAGGAGAGAGGAGCTTAAAGAAATAAGCGGTGGTCAAGTATGGAAGATTTTGTTTTTCCTATTGAGCAATGATTCGCCAGTTTTAGGTACCTAAAGATTTTTCATTGAGGATGACCCTGCAGTTAGTACTGTACAACCAGTAGTCAGGCAGTTATTCAAGGTGCTCATCATGCCCTTACCCTAGGAAATGTATGGCTTTATAACCCAAACTGGATTATAAAGGCTGGAAAGGTCAATTTAACCTTGCCTACATAACCTTAAACCTTCCAGAAATACATGTAGATGGAAAATTGTCATTGATTTTTCTTTATTATTTTGTTGGCAATGTACTAAACAGATAGTTACTAGTTTTTGCTACTTATACCTAACAAGCATCCATGGTTTCACTTTTTTTCTGGAACATAGGTAGTTAACATTTCTTTTAATTTTATGAAATATATTTATATCTGCACTTTGCTGAAATCACCTGGGTAATTTTTTATAGCTTACAAACACTGAATTAAAAGATTACCTGAAATGAGGATAATATATAGAATTTGGCAACTTGTAAATTATCATTGATCTTGAAAAAAGATGTTTGACTTGCTTCGTGAGTACTGACATGAGGTTAGAAATTGAGGAAATGCAGGCCGGGCACGGTGGCTCACGCCTATAATCCCAGCACTTTGGGAGGCCGAGGTGGGTGGATCACGAGGTCAGGAGATCGAGACCATCCTGGCTAACAAGGTGAAACCCCGTCTCTACTAAAAATACAAGAAATTAGCCAGGCATTGTGGTGGGCGCCTGTAGTCCCAGCTACTTGGGAAGCTGAGGAAGGAGAATGGCATGAACCCGGGAGGTGGAGCTTGCAGTGAGCCGAGATAGCACCACTACACTCCAGCCTGGGCGAAAGAAAGAAAGAAAGAAAGAAAGAAAGAAAGAAAGAAAGAAAGAAAGAAAGAAAGAAAGAAAGAAAGAAAGAAAGAAGTTGAGGAAATGCAGACACTGAGTACAAATTTTTTGAGAAATCTTTCTGTGAAGGAGAGTGTCTTAGTCCAAATTGTGCTGCTCTCACAGACTACCTTAGACTGGATAATTAATAAACAACAGAAGTGTATTTAGCTCATGGTTCTGAAGTCTGGGAAGTTCCAGATTGGGTGGCAGCATTTGGCAGTTGGTGGTGAGACCTTCTCCTGTGCCAACATATGACAGAGAAATGGAAGGGGAACCAGCCACGTGGGAAAAGTTCAAAACCGGAGCAGAAACCTTGCTTATAACAACCTGCTCTCACAGGAATCAATGTGTTCCGGTAAGAAGGAAAACTCACTTCCACCTGGGAAATGGCATTAATCTATTAAGAAGGGCAGTGCCCTCATAATCCCAACACCTCCCCCACTACACCCTACCTTCCATCAGTGCCAGAGTAGGGGTAAAATTTCAACATGAGTTTTAGAGGAGACACACTCAAACCACAGCAGGGAGCAAAGAGATTGTGTGGGAGTTGAAGAAAGAAGTTATATCAAACAGAGATTTATTTCCCTTTTATTCTTTCAAATAAAAGAGCAGAATGTGTTTTTGTATTGATATAGACAAAATTTAATCTTTTTTTCAAAATTAATAAACCTTACAAATTTAAAACCTCAAGGTCTTTAATTAAACATACAAATCATATGCTTTTATTTATGAATCTTGCAAGTTTTTAACATTCACTGTTAATATTCACTGTTACTTTGAGTAAGCCTAAAGCCTAGCTCCCATGTTCTTAATAATGAGACTTATTCAATTAGTGTAGTAGGCTTGTGTGCTCGGTTTTTGCATCAGCTCAGATTTGCATGCTTGTTTTGCTTTCTAGCCTGAGCAGCTTCAGCAACAGTTTGTGCTGTTCCCATGACACTGAAACCTAGTCACTGCATTGCCAGATTGAAGAGCCCACTACTGGAGGTGCTCAGGCTCCCCTCAGTTCCTCCTCTGAGAATACAGTCCCCCGCCTCTTGCCATCTGTCTGCAGGCTCTTCTTGGGCTACAGCAGCAGATACCAAGAATACCCTCTAGAACCTACAAACAAAGCCTCAGTGGAGTTCATGACTGGTGGAGTAGACTTTGGGCAATGAGAGACAGGAGTCTGTGGATAAATTATTTTCCCTTCCAATTGCCAGATAGACTGGTTGGAGCTATGGTAGTTCTGTATAACTCTATATAAACATTTTCTATTTATCTCACTGTTATTTTCCTTTATTTCTGTTTCCTAAATAATGCAGTCCATGCTGCAGGGTCATCCCCTAAGATTACGCCTCAGTCTGTTTTCTGGGAAATGGATCCTGTGACAGCAAGAATATCATAAATATGGCATGCACATAAAATTCCATATTTGCACAGATTATTTAACAAAAAAAGTTTTAACTTTCATTCTCTTAAGTATTGGTATATGTAATTCTAAATTTTCTTCTGGATAAAATATGTTTAACTACTACACAGATCATTTTTATGATCACAAACAATTTGACGAACGTTTCCCATGTATTTTGGGGAATTACTTTCTAAATTTGCATAACTTTCTTGAAGACCATTTTTGATAACCGTGATGAAGATTAAATTCTGCTTTTGTAGCAACGATAGGATTTATTAGCCAAATTTATAGTCTATAACAGATAATCAATAATTTAAAGAAAGAAGTGGCCATATAGCTATGTCTGTATGTCATATATGTATACTGTTTTTTCTTCTCATAACCCTGGCTGCTGTATTATTTGATTGAATTTATATTTCTTTAGATTTTTAGATATGTTAAGACTTCTCTCATAACTCAAAAACATCCTTGCTCTTGGTGAAAAAACTTTCCTTTTCATTTTCTTACCTGTTAAAGCCATAAAATCTATAAATCTTTGAGATTCTCACTTGGCTTTGCCTGATTACACAATTGTAGAGTTCTAGTGAAATCCTTCCCAAACTTAAGCATATATGAGAATCATCAGGGATTACTGTTAACACATACGCTGCTGAACCTTGTCCCCAGGGTTTTTGATTCAATAGGTTTGGGGATGGGCACAAGAATTTTAATGTCTTACAAGATCCAAGAGGATGCTAGTGTTTCTGGACTGCCAATTTAACCTTGGGAACTACTGTTCTAAAATAATGTCAATGAAATGTACCTTGAGAAATCTTACTACAGAACTTTAAGCTAAAAGTGACCACATACTCCTGTCTCTCATTGACTAAAGTTTATGCCATCAGCGATGAACTGCAAGGCTTTGCTTATATAGGGATATTGATATGGAATAGTCAAGTAGACAAGCAAAACAGAAAAACCTATGGGGAAAAAAAGTAACAGGATATTTGATGATAGAAAATTACATTTCTTTCCCAAATAAGACACAATAAATATAAAGACTGACCAACTTAACCTTTTTATTATAAGTACTGTTTAATAAAAGTTTCCATAATTAAATTCAATTGACATTTTCAAGTAGTGAGTGAATATTTGCAACACATATAACTAACAGTAGAATAATATTCAAAATATAGAAGCAACTTATATATCACAAACAAAATTATCAATTATTCAATAGAAAAATAGAAAATGAATATAAAATTACATATATAGACGTGACTATCCCAAGTTTCTATGAATCTAAAGAGAGAATCACATTAATAAGAAGAATGCAAACTAAAGTGGCAAGACACTGCTCCACATGCATAGATTAGTGAACATTTCACGATTTTTTTTACATCAACTATTGATAAAAGTGAGGAGAAACACTTTAACATTGCAAGTAGGATTAGTACTTGAATTATTACTTGAATGGAAAGTTGTGGGGTGTTTATTTTTTAGCCATTCTGGTGGGCGGGTAGTGTTGTCTCAATGTGGTTTAATTGTTGGGTTTTGATGCCTATCTAGTGATTTTTAAATAATTTAAAATTTTCATTGATATGCTACATTTATAAAATAAGCATAGCTACATAAATTCAATGAACAAGTTTAGTCTTAAGATCAAGCTTTGTGATAAAAGTTGAACTCTAAAATACTGAATAAGACATGGTTGGTGCTCTATTCATTATTACTCATACACATTTTGGAACAATTTTGTGGGTGTCTTGGAAATGCATGTGTCTGTACAGAGGTTGAGATCATAATTCTTGTTAGAGATGTTGAATTTTCTTATATGAACTGACACTGCTAGAATATCATTGCCAGCTATAATGATTTAAGTAATGTAGATGTTTGTACTGGTAACAATATTTATTGAGGATTTACAAATTGCTATTAAGTTACCTGATTTTAATGATTAATTTGTTTATCTCTTATAACAACAGTATTAGGTTTCTTTTTCTTCAACAACACATATAGGCACAGTTTTCAGAACTTTATGCCACTAAACCCCTTCAATATTCATAACCACACTTTTGGGTAGTGCTGTCATATGTATTTTGCACCTTTGTAAAGGGAGCCACAGAGGTTTGAGGAGTTAACATGCTTAACACACTACCAATAATGTGAGAGCCACAGTTCAAAACCAGCAGTCTGGCTCCAAAGTCTGTATGCGTAACTCCTATACCAAACTTCCTATGAAAAAATAATTCTAACACAAACAAGAAGAACAAGGCCAAGATAAATCAGCAACGGTAAAAAGCAAACTCTAAGTAGGCAGTTTCATTCCCAAATCTGTCCTTTGTTTGTTTGTTTGTTTGTTTTGTTTTTTGAGACGGAGTCTCCCTCTGCCGCCCAGGCTGGAGTGCAGTGGCCGGATCTCAGCTCACTGCAAGCTCCGCCTCCCGGGTTTTACGCCATTCTCCTGCCTCAGCCTCCCGAGTAGCTGGGACTACAGGCGCCCGCCACCTCGCCCGGCTAGTTTTTTGTATTTTTTAGGAGAGACGGGGTTCACCGTGTTAGCCAGGATGGTCTTGATCTGCTGACCTCGTGATCCACCCGTCTCGGCCTCCCAAAGTGCTGGGATTACAGGCTTGAGCCACCGTGCCCGGCCCCCAAATCTGTTCTTTTAACCATTGCACTGTGACTAATAATAGTTTTCATAATAGCTAATGTATAATCAGAAGTCATGATGCTCCAATCACTGCACTCAACACTTCACATGAATTACCTTATTTAATACTTAAAAAGTGAAGTATACTTAATACTTAAAACAATATTATTCATATTTTATAGATAAGAAAACTGGATGTTAAAGCAAGGTAAGCAATTTACACAGGTTATAAAAACTGGTGATTTCCCTAACCAAATACAGACACAATTATAGTTCAAAATTTATTTTAAATTCTACAACCCTAATTTCAGGTAAAACAACAACATTGGTAAAACAAACATTCAAAAATTCCTCTTTTAAAACTTCTGTTGACAACTCCTTTTTGTTGGATAGATCATAAACAATTTGTTAGGATGTAAGACTCATGAGCTCAAGTGACCTTATTCATCCCAGTGATTTCTTCATTTATTCAACAATCACTTATTGACACTTGCTATTCATTCTTTCATTTATTCTTCAACATAATTTGCTGAGTGCTAGAGTATCCCAAGGACTCTTCAACACATTGTGGATGTGAAGTGAATAAAAGTAAAAAAGGACCCTAGTTCCGTGACACTTATATTGTAGTGAGTGGTTTCAGGGGAGAAGTCTGGTAAATAAACAACACCTGAAGAAGCAAGATCATTTCAGAAAATGTTAGTTACTACAAACTCAATCCAATAGGGCAGTTTGTATCAAATGAAAGTTGTGATGGCAGTTGTAAGAAAAAGCCTTTTCAAGACAACATTTGAGATAAAACGTGGATGCTGGGAAAGAACCAGTCACGTAAAGATTTCATTCTAGGGCGAGGAAACATGAGCAAAGAGGCCCCTGCAAACACTGTGGGGATAATTTCTTTTTATTCCCATTTCCATCTTTCTCATCCTGGACTTCATTGTTGGAACTAAATCTTCTTGTAGTTTCCTAACTGATCTTTCTACCTTCATTCTCTCTCATTTCCATTTTAGCATTTACTCATCTGACAGACTTAACTTTTTGAAGCATGACTATTACCGTTTAATTCCCTTGTTTGAATATTCTCATTATTTTCTGTCAGCCTGTAGTGTCACAACCAATTTCTGTAGACTATCCTTATAATCTTTACTTGTTCTTATGGCAATCTGAATTTCCAGCCATATTTTTTAGCATTCCCTTTCATCTCCAGTTACCTCAGTCAAAATAATGTATTCAGTGTTCTTTTACATCACTTAGTATCTTAGATTTTGCTCTTTTTGTTCTCTTATCCTAAATTCCCTTCTACCCTGAATCTACGCATGTCCAAAATGTACCCATTTTTAGATGGCTAATAGAAGTTGTAACCCTATTCTACGGTTTTCCCAAACGAGTAAATTATTTGAAACATTTTGCCATGATTTCCATTCCAGAAATGTAAAAAGGACTAGAGAAATGATTTTTTAAAAAATAGACATTTAAGAAGATACATGATATAATGCGTATTTGTTAAGTTTTCTTTCTGCCCAGCTTCTCTTTTTAATGACTGGAAGATTTATCTCTTTATGAATAATGCATCTTCTACGCAGGGGCCTTCATCCTCACTGCTGTGGGTCCTTTGAAGAAGAGCAAAGGCTTCTGACCTTTGGCTTCAACCGAGGAAGCATTGATTCTAAATGAATGGGGTATAGTTTCTGAGTGGAAAATAAAAAACCGCAAACTTAAATTCTTATTGCCAATTTGACACCCTTCAAAAACTGTAACAGTCGTTTCAAGCTTAAGAAAATGCGTATTATTTTATGGATTCTCCAACTGATGTCACACACTAAACTCAAAGTAAAAAAACAACAACAACAAAATGACATCTATATTCTCACCTTTGTACAAACTGTCTTAATGCACCTGCACTATCTTCAGGAAATATGGGGAATTATATAAAGTTTTAACATCTTACTACTTTTTGAAATTAGAAATGACTCTGAGTGAAGCATGATTTCGTTCTCTGTGAAACTACATTGAACGTACTCCACTAACGGATTCCGCCGCTTCGTTGCTAGGCAACCAAGTTCGGATTGCTACTTGCTTTTGCGCTCAGAGTAAACAGGGCCACAGGATCACTTTCATTTTTTTAAGCATAATGCACATTTTTTTTTTCTTTTTTTCCCTCAAGATCTGTTTGTGGAAGCATAAATAATTTTTTTAAACTTTTCTTTTTAAAGCAGTTGGATCTATTGTATCTGTATCCCTGATGAATCTACTTTACAAATGATTTACTTTCTATATCTTATACCGTACAATTTGTCCACTTTGTAAATTTTGGAACTTGGTATTTATATCTACTTTTGATTCTCAGTTTAGCAGGATTGTAGTTTTTTCTTTCTTTTATTTCTTGCCTTCTCTCTCTCTCTCTCTCTCTCTCTCTCTCTCTTTTTTTTCCCCCTGAGATAGAGCCTCACTCTGTCTCCCAGACTGGAGTGCAGTGGCGCAATCTGGGCTCACTATAACCTCTGCCTCCCGGTTTCAAGCGATTCTTCTGCCTCAGCCTCCCAAGTAGCTGGGAATACAGGTGCGTGCCACCACACCCAGCTGATTTTTGTATTTTTAATAGAGACGGGATTTCACCATATTGGCCAGGCTGGTCTCAAACTCCTGACCTCGTGATCTGCCTCTCTTGGCCTCCCAAAGTGCTGGAATTACAGGTGTGAGCTATCACGCCTGGCCAGTTGTTTCTTCATTTAATAATAAAACATCACAACATTAACAATGGAGATAAGTTTGAGAAACAAGAAATAATACAGCAAATGTTTACCGTATTCAACTTATTCCTTGTGAGACAGAGAACATAGCAGTGACTAAAGCAGTCCAGAATCCCTTCTCTTATGATTTGGTTTGGCTGTTTCCCCACCCGAACCTCGTCATGAATTTTAGTTCCTATAATTCCCACGTGTTGGGGTAGGGACCTTCTGGGAGGTGATTAGATTGTAGGAATGGCTTCCCCATGCTCTTTTCATGATAATGAGTGAGTTCTCATGAGATCTAATCGTTTTGTGAGGGGCTTTCCCCTGCTTTCCTCTGCACTTCTCTCCCCTGCTTCCTTGTGAAGAAATACATGTTTCCTTCCTCTTCCGCCATGATTGTAAAATTCCTGAGGCCTACTACACCATGCAAAACTGTGAACAATTAAACCTCTTTCATTTAGAAATTACCCAGTCTCAGACAATTCTTTATAGCAGCATGAGAATGGACTAATGTACCTTAGGAAGTTTGCATCTACTAAGGGAAGTTAGGCAATACATATGTGGGAAAAAAAAAAAAAGAGAGAGAGAGATAACTATATAGTTGGCATTGATATGTTTTAAGCAGGAAAAGATCCAAATTTTATGGATTCTATAACTCTTCTATAGTTTGATGGCAATTTTTTAAAGAAATTATAAATATTGTGGATACAAAATTAGTTAGAACGTCTTTGAAAGAGCCAGTGCAAATGAGGAATTAGGAATTGTAAGCATCATCAATTTCACCATACATACATTTATGCTATCGTAGAAAGCAAACTCAGAAGAGAGTTATGGAGCTCAATGTAGGTAGGCAGTTGCAATTTTGTACTGTGTGGCCAAAGAAAGCTTCAATAAGAACAAGACACTTGAATAACAACAATAACTGAGGAAAATGATGCGGTTGATAAGTAGCTATAATTGCTTGGTGCTCAAAGATAGGAAGCTGAGCTGGAAAGAAGATAGAAAGTGGTTGTTACAGAGTGGAATGTTTGGAATTGAGATCACAAATGATGACAGTGTTGTTAATAACAAAGGATAGACTTTTCTGTGGGAATGAACAACTGCAGTAGAATGAAGAACATGACTGTTGGATAAATGGAGGCCAAGAAACTGAATAGCGACATTATTAGATAATAAACATGAATACTATAGTAACCAGGAACAAAGCAACATTAACTGTTGATGGCATAACAGCCAGGTGCTAAAGCTTTTTATTCATGGTGAAGAATGACCTGGTAGATTGCGATGGTGAGGTTGAAATATAGTGGAAGGGGGAGCGGGGACTGAAGTCTCTACAGGAACACTCAGAGTTACACATGTATGTATTCCTATGTACAGCAAAAAAGGATAGAAAGTGAGTGGTGTAATATGATGTCAAAATTTATGACTGGAGTCATTTAGTGACAAGAGGCGAATAATATTCTGCAAACCGTAATGGAGAGCATGAGTGTTACCAAGTCCACCTTCAAGATCTTTAATATGTAGTTTGGGTGGAAAAAAACAACTGTCACTTGGGTGTACTATGAGGGCAGCAGTAGCTTCAGTGAGATCCAGGTTTCAGTTCCACCAAGAAGGTGAAGGCAAATTTTTAAAGAAGCTACTTAGAATATAATGTATTTATCTGATGACCAAGTGTGATTCCTTGAAGATATAATGGAAAAACTTCAAAGTTGAAGAGTAGCTGACAGTAAATGACAGGCACATCTTTAGGACAAATAGATTCTCCACGTTGAAGAATAATAAGATATTCCTGGTCTATTGATTAGGAAGAGTGTATAACAGAATCATGGAAATTTGTCTTGATGGTCACAGTGAAGATTCAGGGTTACATACACATATGTGTTTATTATATCTGCATGCATGTCATATATAATCATTATAGATATATAAGCATATTTGCACACAATCACAAAAATATAGGCATTGACACTTGCAGACTAAAGTCTAAAGATGAAACAGTGATATCATATATGTTACTTACCACTAGCTTCTTTCCTCTGTAGTTCCATAAACACTCCTCCCATGAGTCACCCCAGCAATAGGAGTCTATTATTACACCCTCATTTCAGAAGTCTGAAGGAAGTGAAAAATTCTGTTGTATCCCAGTTAGATCCCATGAATACCATAATTTGCTACACTGCTCTACTTGTTGATCAAAACATTAAAATGCATATATACTTCATATAATTTTCACTAAGATTTATTCAAATGAAGTTCTTTATTCATTAACAGAAATAATATTAAGTAGAGGAAAAACAGGAAACAATACAACACACTCTCACATTTACACAGCTAGCACATAAATTCTACCTGTCTACTAATGGTAGATTTTCTTGAGCAAATATTGAATCTGTGTTTTGTGAATTCTTGCACTTAAAAGGAAAAGAATTATTTCATAAAAGCATCTTGTACTACTTAATTAAATTATGAATTTCAGAGGTAGTTCATTGTGTGACTCATTGGCCTTATCTCTCTGGTTCTCTAATTTAAATTGAATTCACATAAGCATTCCTAAAAACTGATACTGGTAATTTATTTGTAAAAATTCACTTTGGAAAAGGATTTTGTAAATGTCTTTATCTCACTCAAAACATAAAGTAATTCAAGTGTTTCCAAAAACTCAGAATAACTGACAGTTTCAATAAGTATTTTTTATTTATGTGTGTGAGTGAAGACTTATTTTTATTTTCAGAAATAAGCACTTTACAGAGTTGGCACTTTATAAAAACTTTTAAAACCAATCAAATTGTCTGCTCTAAGATTTTTTTTTCATTTTGTTTATTATTATACTTCAAGTTCTAGGGTAATGTGCACAACGTGCAAGTTTGTTACATATGTATACATGTGCCATGTTGGTGTGCTGCACCCATTAACTTGACATTTACATTAGGTATATCGCCTAATGCTATCCCTCCCCCCCGCCCACAATAGAACCTGGTGTGTGATGTTCCCTTCCTGTGTCCGAGTGATCTCATTGTTCAATTCACACCTATGAGTGAGAACATGCGGTATTTGGTTTTCTGTTCTTGCGAGAGTTTGCTGAGAATGATGGTTTCCAGCTGCATCCGTGTCCCTACAAAGGACACAAACTCATCCTTTTCTATGGCTGCATAGTATTCCATGGTGTATATGTGCCACATTTTCTTAATCCAGTCTGTCACTGATGGACATTTGGGTTGATTCCAAGTCTTTG
>NW_012105031.1:1859907-1864420 GCF_000951045.1 Mandrillus leucophaeus
ATGGGGATGGCATTGAATCTATAAATTACCTTGGGCAGTATGGCCATTTTCACAATATTGATTCTTCCTATCCATGAGCATGCTCTGTTCTTCCATTTGTTTGTGTTCTCTTTGATTTCACTGAGCAGTTGTTTGTAGTTCTCCTTGAAGAGGTCTTTTACGTTCCTTTGTAAGTTGGATTCCTAGGTATTTTATTCTCTTTGAATCTATTGTGAATGGGAGTTCATTAATGATTTGGCTCTCTGTTTGTCTGTTACTGGTGTGTAGGAATACTTGTGATTTTTGCACATTGATTTTGTATCCTGAGACTTTGCTGAAGTTACTTATCAGCTTAATGAGATTTTGGGCTGAGACAATGAGATTTTCTAAATATACAATCATGTCATCTGCAAACAGGGACAATTTGACTTATTCTTTTCCTAAAAGTGCTCTAAGATTTTGAATAGAGGGATGTAGACTAGAAGGATCACTGTGCACATGAGGCATGGGCAAGAAAACTATGGGGCATGATAGCATTGAAGCTCAACTGTGGTTTTAATTTTTAGGTTCTTTTGCCAGAAATTATTTATAAGTCAATTGGAGATGTTTGTCTAGAAGGACGTTTATAATTTTATAGAGAAATATTTACACATTCTCAGATAATCTAAAAAAAATAGTTTATGTGACTAAGTGTTGGGGCTGAAATTGGAAGGGTCATGCTAAGTTCTTTCCGAAGAATAATTTAAGCCTTGATTTGAGAAGAGAAAATGAAATATAGGCATGTTTTGTAAGGAGCTGGATCAAAAGGAGAAGGCTCAGGAGAAAAGGAGGGAAGAGAAGTGTGTTATCAGGTTAGAGTTCAGAAGCAAAAATCCTTTCTGTGACAGGAGCCTCATTTATTTAATCAGTTTGAAGCTTAAGAAGCACTAAGTCTGGCAGATGGAAAAAAAAAAAAAAAAGTTTTACCCTGAGGAACACAATGTGAGTTTTCAGGGTCCATGGTGAATAAAAATTTTCACCTCAGCACTTCAGTCAAGAATGTTTTGCACCTATTTTCTGAGAGCAGTATTCCCTTATGTCTGTTCTGGGTAAACTTTACTGGCAGTCTTCACATTATTTCAAAATTCAGATCTTCAAAGTCACTTGGGAACTTTGAACTGTCATGTGTGAAATCCTTTTGTTCACACGTGGGATGCCTTCCTACCTGTATCCAGAAGCTAGTACCTCTCACATTAAGAAATGGAGAACAGCTTCCTTACCTGTGTCCTGTCACTAAAATGGAGCAACTGAGTGCAGTAGTGACCCCTTGTCCATGGTGGTTTCATTTTCCATGGTTACACTTATGCACAGCCAACTGCATTCAGAAAATAAGTGAGTACATCCTATTGACATATTTTGAAATCAGAGACCACTTTCATCCAACTTTTATTGCTATAATTGTATGTATTATTGTTTATTGTGGTTCATCTCTTACTGAGCCTAATATATAAATGAAACTTTTCATAGGTGTATATGTATAGGAAAATATGTAGCATATATAGAGTTAGATGCTGTCCAAGGCTTCAGACATTCACTGGGGGTCTTGGAATATATCCCTAGTGGATAAAGAGGGACTACTAAATAACTGAGATAGAAATGTAGTGTAGCAAATAATGCTTTTGCACTATTAATTTACATTCTTTTTCTTTCTGTATCAACTAATAATAGCAAAGGACAGATGTTGCACATGAATAATGTTTATGGAAATCTCAAATCACCAATATATGAAAAACAAAATGCTGAATTTATTTTTAATTTGTTATTTTTTTTTCTTGAATAAGGGAGTACTCTTTGTAAATATAAAAATTCAGCTCGTCACTGAACAAAGATAATGAGAAGATTTTGGTATTTAGGATTAGGAAGAAAACTGGAGTTTGAATTAGATTTAAACAAAGCAGTATTTTGATTGAGCTTATTATTGAAATAATACATTCTTCAATCCACAGTAGTGCAGTCCTAGGGCATCAAATCATTGATAAAAATTTAATGCAAAAAAATCTTTGAATACACTTGCAGCTTCCTGAGAATATGAGTTATATCCTTCGGGAAAGCAAAATTTATAGATTTCTATGTATGTACAACAGATGTCTTCAGGCAATTGTGGAATTTCTTTGTTTTTATTCCCTCCCTTTGTCCTTTCTTGGCTAGGTCACAGGAGAGACCATTGAATATTATCCAGATCTGTATACTGTCATGATTCTCCTTAGGAAATAACACTCAGAATATAATACAGTTAGGACAAGTGATTCTGGAACTTTCACTTGTATTAGTGAATGAAGGTGATAATGTGGAATGACAGTACTTCACCAAGAAAGAAAAATGTTATCACAACTTTATTTCAATTTACAATTCTGGGAGGCTCAAGAGTCAAATCAAGCAGTGTCCTGTTCCCTGCTGTGACAGTTCTCCACTCTCCACGACACCAAGCAATTTGCTAAGAACATTGCACTTATTGACTGATTTAAACTTTATAACAATTCTAATAGTTAAGGCAAGTTATTACCCTCTTTATAACTTAAGAAAATAAGCCAGGGAGATATTGAATAATTTGTTCAAGCTAACACAGCTCTAAATATTCAAGTGATATGTGAAAATCAAGAAGAAGTTAAAGATCAGAAAAAAATAAATATTTGCTATTACAGGGTTCCATCACTTAAATGTCTAAATATTATACATGGTGAAAGCTATATATCTTACATTAATGTCCAATATATTTAAATGACTTGCCATTTTTGTATTCTACCTAAACTGCCTTAATAATGAAATTTGAGATTCTATGACATTTTATATTTTGCAAGTTATTTTACACTTTAAATATGTGAACATACATACACAATATAGAAACATATTATTATCAATATTATTCACTTTAAAAGACAAACTTTGACTCGGGGGGCATGCCCAAGATGGCTGAATAGGAACAGCTCCAGTCTCCAGCTCCCAGTGTGAGTGACACAGAAGACGGGTGATTTCTGCATTTTCAACTGAGGTACCAGGTTCATCTTACTGGAGAGTGCTGGACAATCAGTGCTGGTCAACTGGTGCAGCCCGACCAGTGAGAGCTGAAGCAGGGTGAGGCATCGCCTCACCTGGAAAGTGCAAAAGGGAAGGGAATTTCTTTTCCTAGCCAAGGGAAATTGAGACAGATAACACCTGGAAAATTGGGTAACTCCCACCCCAATACTGCGCTGTACCAAGGGTCTTAGCAAATGGCACACCAGGAGATTATATCCCACACCTGGATGGGAGGGTCGCACACCCATGGAGCATCCCTCATTGCTAGCACAGCAGTCTGAGATCTAACTGCAAGGTGGCAGCGAGGCTGGGGGAGGGGCGCCCACCATTGCTGAGGCTTAAGTGGGTAAACAAAGCCACCAGGAAGCTCGAATTGAGTGGAGCCCACCGCAGCTCAAGAAGGCTGGCTTGCCTCTGTAGACTCCTCCTCTGGGGACAGGGTATAGCTAAACAAAAAGCAGCAGAAACCTCAGCAGAAGTAAATGCCCCTGTCTGATAGCTTTGAAGAGAGCTGTGGATCTTCCAGCACAGAGGTTGAGATCTGAGAACGGACAGACTGCCTACTGAAGTGGGTCCCTGACCCCCGAGTAGCCTAACTGGGAGACATCTCCACTAAATGCAGACTGACACCTCACACCTCACACGGCGGGGTACACCCCTGAAATGAAGCTTACTGAGTGAGAATTAGACAGCAACATTCACTGTTCAGCAATATTCTACCTTCTGCAGCCTCTGCTGCTGATATCCAGGCAAACAGGATCTGGAGTGGACCTCAAGCAAACTCCAATAGACCTAAAGCTGAGGGTCCTGACTGTTAGAAGGAAAACTAACAAACAGAAAGGACACCCACACCAAAACCCCATCAGTACGTCACCATCATCAAAGACCAAAGGCAGAAAAAGCCACAAAGATGGGGAAAAAGCAGTGCAGAAAAGCTGGAAATTAAAAAAATAAGAGCGCATCTCCCCCTCCAAAGGAATGCAGCTCATCGCCAGCAACAGAACAAAGCTAGATGGAGAATGACTTTGAAGAGTTGAGAGAAGAAGGCTTCAGTCAATCAAACTTCTCAGAGCTAAAGGAGGAAATACGTAACCAGTGCAAATAAACTAAAAACCTTGAAAAAAGAATGGATGAATGGATAACTAGAATAATCAATGCAGTGAAGACCTTAAAAGAACTGATAGAGATTAAAACCATAACACGAGAACTGTGTGACAAATACACAAGCTTCAGTAACTGACTCGATCAACTGGAAGAAAGAGTATCAGTGATTGAAGATCAAATGAATGAAATGAAGCGAGAAGAGAAGTGTGGAGAAAAAAGAGTAAAAAGAAATGAACAAAGCCTCCAAGAAGTAAGGGATTATGTGAAAAGACCAAATCTATGTCTGATTGGTGTGCCTGAAAGTGAGGGGGAAAATGGAACCAAGTTGGAAAACAATCTGCAGGATATCACCCAGGAGAATTTCCCCAACCTAGTA
>NW_012105031.1:1865257-1866878 GCF_000951045.1 Mandrillus leucophaeus
ACTTTAACACCCCACTGTCAACACTAGACAGATCAACAAGACAGAAAGTTAACAAGGATATCCAGGAATTGAACTCATCTCTGCAGCAAGCAAACCTAATAGACATCTACAGAACTCTCCACCCCAAATCAACAGAATATACATGCTTCTCAGCACCACATCACACTTATTCCAAAATTGACCACATAGTTGGAAGTAAAGCACTCCTCAGCAAATGTACAATAACAGAAATTATAACAAACTGTCTCTCAGACCATAGTGCAATCAAACTAGAACTCAGGACTATGAAACTCAATCAAAACCACTCAACTACATGGAAACTGAGCAACCTGCTCCTGAATGACTATTGGGTGCATAATGAAATGAAGGCAGAAATAAAGATATTCTTTGAACAAATATACAACATACCAGAGTCTCTGGGACACATTTAAAGCAGTATGTAGAGGGAAATTTATAGCACTAAATGCCCACAAGAGAAAGCAGGAAAGATCTAAAATTGACAACCTAACATCACAATTAAAAGACCTAGAGAAGCAAGAGCAAACACGTTAAAAAAACTAGCAGAAGGCAAGAAATAACTAAGATCAGAGCAGAACTGAAGGAAGTAGAGACACGAAAAAATCTCCCAAAAATGAATGAATCCAGGAGCTGTTTTTTTGGAAAAGATCAACAAAATTGATAGACCGCTAGCAAGACTAATAAATGAAGAAAAGAGGGAAGAATCAAATAGATGCAATAAAAAATGATAAAGGGGATATCACCACCGACCCCACAGAAATACAAACTACCATCAGAGAATATTATAAACACCTCTATGCAAATAAATTAGAAAACCTAGAAGAAATGGATAATTTCCTGGACACTTACACTCTCCCAAGACTAAACTAGCAAGAAGTTGAATCCCTGAATAGACCAATAGTAGGCTCTGAAATTGAGGCAATAATTAACAGCCTACCAATCAAAAAAAATCCAGGACCAGACGGATTCACAGCTGAATTCTACCAGAGGTACAAGGAGGAGTTGATACCTTTCCTTCTGAAACTATTCCAATCAATAGAAAAAGAGGGAATCCTTCCTAACTCATTTTACAAGGCCAATATCATCCTGATACCAAAGGCTGGCAGAGACACAACAAAAAAAAGAGAGTTTTAGACCAATATCCCTGATGAACATCGATGCAAAAATCTCAACAAAATACTGGCAAACCCAATCCAGCAGCATATCAAAAACCATATCAAAAAGCTTATCCACCATGATCAAGTGGGCTTCATCCCTGCGATGCAAGGCTGGTTCAACATAAGCAAATCAATAAACGTAATCCAGCATATAAACAGAACCAAAGACAAAAACCACATGATTATCTCAATAGATGCAGAAAAGGCCTTTGATAAAATTCAACAGCCCTTCATGCTACAAACTTTCAATAAATTTGGTATTGATGGAATGCATTTAAAAATAATAAGAGCTATTTATGACAAACCCACAGCCAATATCATACTGAATGGGAAAAAACTGGAAGCATTCCCTTTGAAAACTGGCACAAGACATGGATGCCCTCTCTCACCACTCCTATTCAACATAGTGTTGGAAGTTCTGGCTAGGGCAATCAGGCAAGAGAAAG
>NW_012105031.1:1867923-1873857 GCF_000951045.1 Mandrillus leucophaeus
GATCCTTTCCTTACTCCTTATACGAAAATTAAGTCAAGATGGATTAGAGACTTAAATGTTAGACCTAAAACCATAAAAACCCTAGAAGAAAACCTAGGGAATACCATTCAGGACATAGGCATGGGCAAGGACTTCATGTCTAAAACACCAAAAGCAATGGCAACAAAAGTCAAATTTGACAAATGGGATCTCATTAAACTAAAGAGCTCCTGCACAGCAAAAGAAACTACATAAGAGTGAACAGGCAACCTACAGAATGGGAGAAAATTTTTGCAACCTACTCTGACAAAGGGCTAATATCCAGAACCTATAAAGAACTCAATCAAATTTATAAGAAAAAAACAAACAACCTCATCAAAAAGTGGGCAAAGGATATGAACAGACACTTCTCAAAAGAAGACATTCATACAGGCAACAGACACATGAAAAAAATGCTCATCATCACTCACCATCAGATAAATGCAATCAAAACCACAATCAGATACCATCTCACACCAGTTAGAATGGCATTCATTAAAAAATCAGGAAACAACATGTGCTGGAGAGGATGTGGATAAATAGGAAAAGTTTTACACTGTTGTTGGGACTGTAAACTAGTTCAACCATTGTGGAAAACAGTGTGGTGATTCCTCAAGGATCTAGAACTAGAAATACCATTTGACCCAGCCATTCCATTACTGGGGATATATCCAAAGGATTATCAATTATGCTGCTGTAAAGACACATGAACACATATGTTTATTGTGGCACTATTCACAATAGCAAAGACTTGGAATCAACCCAAACGTCCATCAGTATCAGACTGGATTAAGAAAATGTGGCACATATACACCATGGAATAATATGCAACCATGAAAAAGGATGAGTTCGTGTCCTTTGTAGGGACATGGATGCAGCTGGAAACCATCATTCTCAGCAAACTATTGCAAGAACAAAAAACCAAATACCGCATGTTCTCACTCATAGGTGTGAATTGAACAGTGAGATCACTTGGACACAGGAAGGGGAGCATCACACACCAGGTTCTATTGTGGGGAGGGGGTAGTGGGGAGGGATAGCATTAGGAGATATACCTAATGTAAATGAGGAATAAATGGGTGCAGCACACCAACATGGCACATGTACATATATGTAACAAACCTGCATGTTGTGCACATGTACCCTAGAAATTAAAGTACAATAAAAAAACCAAACTTTGAAATGAGAATTAATAATATGTCATTTTTTCTCTTCCTATTAGGAATTTATATGTATAATTCATTTATTAATTATGTATCAAATTATGCAATAACTTACTAAATGTTTTCAAAAGGTGGTTTCCATGAATTTTAAAATTATATAACCACTCATACCTTTTTTGTGTCTGTAACTGGAGAATAAATTGATTATATTTTTAGATTAATGACTTGTATGGACTTTTAAGAGGCAGAATTGAGGGAGTCGCTGGCATTTTTTTTTCAACTTTTATTTTAGGTTCAGGGAGTGAATGTGAAGGTTTGTTATATGGGTAGATTGCACATCAATGGGGTTGTTGTAAGAATGATTTTGTTACTCAGATAGTGAGTATAGTACCTGATAGGCAATTTTTTGGTCCTCAACCTACTCCCACCCTCCACCTTCAAGTAGGCCCTGGTGTCTGTTGTTCACATCTTTGTGTTCATGTGTCCTTAATTTTTACTTCTCACTTATAAGGGAGATGATGTATTTGGTGTTCTATTCCTGTGTTAATCCACTTAGGACAATGGCCTCCAGCTCCATCTATGTATTTGGAAAGAACATAATTTCCTTCTTTTTATGGCTGTGTTTTATTCCACAGTTTATATATACTGTATTTCTTTATACAATCCACTGTTGATGGGCATCTAGGTTGATATCATGTCTACTATTGTAAATGGTGCTGGGATGAACACAGGAGTGCATGTGTCTTTTTGGTAGAATGATTTGCATTCCTTTGAGTATATACCCGGTAGTAAGATTAGTGGTTTGAAACTGTTCTACGTTCTTAGGGAAATGTCCAAACTGCTTTCCGCAGTGGTTGAACTAATTTGCATTCACAACAGCAGTGTATAAATGTTTCTCTTCTCTATGAATTCACTAATATAAGTTATTTTCTATTTAATAGCCATTATTACTGGTGTGAGGTGATATCCATTGTGGTCTTGATACGCATTTCTGTAGTGATAAGTGATGTTGAGCATTTTGTCATATGCTTAGTGGCTGCACGTATGTCTTCTTTTGAAAAGTGTCTGTTCATGTCCTTTGCCCTTTTTGTAAGTGGATTGTTTGATTTTTGCTTTTTGATTTGTTTAGGTTAATTTTAGTAGCTGGACGTTAGGCTTTTGTCAGATGCATAGTTTGCAGATATATTTTTAAGTTCTGTAGGTTTTCTGTTTACTCTGTTGATATTTTATTTTGCTGTCCAGAAGCTCTTTAGTTTAATTAGGTCTCACTTGTCTTTCTTTTGGTATTTGTTGCAATTGTTTTTGGAGTCTTTGTTATGGAATCTTTGCCAATGCTTATGTCCAGAATGTTATTTCCTAGGTTTTCTATTAGGAATTTTTTTTTTTTTTTTTTTTTGAAACCGTGTCTCACTCTTGTTACTCAGGCTGGAGTGCAATGGCGCGTGATCTCGGCTCACTGTAACTTCTGCCTCCTGGTTTCAAGCAATTCTTCTGCCTCAGCCTCCCAAGTAGCTGAGATTACAGGTATGCACCAACATGCCCGGCTAATTTTATGTATTTTTTTAGTAGAGACGGGATTTCATCATGTTGGTCAGTCTGGTCTTGAACTGACCTCAAGTGATCCACTTGCCTCTGCCTCACAAAAGGCTGGGATTACAGGCATGAGCCACCATGCCTGGCTATTCTTTTAGGGTTCTAGGCACTAGATTCAGCTATTCTTCTAGGGTTCTTATAATCTTATGTCTTATATTTAAATATTTAGTCCATTGAGTTGATTTCTGCGTATGGTAAAAGGAATGAGTCCAGTTTCAATCTTCTGCGTATAGCTAGCCTGTTATCCCAGCACTATTTACTGAATTGGGAGTGCTATTTTCATTGACTGTTTTATTGACTTTGTCAAAGATCAGAGGGTGGTAGGTTTGTGGCTTTATTTATTTATTTATTTATTTATTTATTACTTGTTCCATTGGTCTATGTGCCTGTTTTTGTACCACTTCTATGCTGTGTTTGTTATTGTAGCTTTATAGTATAGTTCGAAGTAGGGTAATAAAATGTTTCTGGCTTTATTCTTTTTGCATAGGATTGCTTGGGTTATTTAGGGTTTTTTGGGCTTCCATTTGATTTTAGAATAGTTTTTTCTAACTATTTGAAAAATGGTGTTGGTAATTTGATAGAAATAGCATTAAATCTGTAAGTTGCTTTGGACAGTATGGTTGTTTTAAAAATACTGATGATTTCTATCCATGAGTATGGAATGTTATTCCACTTATTTTTGTCATCTCTGATTTCTTTTATTTTTAGTTCCATTTATGTGATAAATCATATTTATTAATTTACGTATGTTAAACTAATCTTACATCCCAGGAATAAAGTTTACCTAAATGTGGTGTATTGACTTTTTGATATTTTTTACTAGATTTGGTTTGCTAGCATTTTGTCGAGAATTTTTGCATCTATGTTCATCAAGGATAGCAGCCTGATTTTTTTTTTTTTTCTTTTTATCTCTCTCAGTTTTTGGTATCTGAATGATACTTGCCTCTTAGAATGAGTTAGAGGAGTCCCTCTTTCTCAAGTTTTTGAAATAATTTTAGTAAGACTGGTACCAGCTCTTCTTTATACATCTGATAGAATTCAGACTGTGAATTCATCTGTTCCAGAGCTTTTCCTTGTTGATAGGTGTTTTATAATTGATTGAATTTTTGAACTTATTCTTGGTCTGCTCAGTATTTTTATGTCTTCCTGGTCCAATCTTGAGCAGTTGTATGTTTCCAGGAATTTATCTTTTTTTTTTCCAGGTTTTCTAGTTGTTGTGCACAGAGTGTTCATAAAAGCCTGTCAGGGGTTTTTGTATTTCCGTGGCATCAGTGGTAATGTCACTTTTGTCATTTCTCATTATGTTTATTTGGATCTTCTTTTTTTCTTTATTAATCTAGATAGTGGTCTATGAATCTTATCTATTCTTTCATAAAAACAACTTTTATTTTTGTTGATTTTCCTTATGGATTTTTGCACTATATTTTCTTTCAGGTCAGCTGATTTGGGTGGTTTATTTTCTTCTGCTAGTTTTGGGCTTGGTTTGCTCTTGGTTTTTCTAGTTCCTCTAGGTATGATATTAAGTTATTAACTTGAGATTTTTCTAACTTCTTGATGTAATTACATAGTGCTATAAACTTTCCTCTTAGTGCTGCTTTGCTGTGTCCCAGAGATTCTAGTATGTTTTACCTTTGCTTTTTTGTTTTAAATAATTATTTTGATATCTGCCTCAATTTTTTTATGCAGAAGTCATTCAGGAGCAGGTTGTTTAATTTCCATGGAATTTCATGATTTTGAGAGATCTTATTGGTATTGATTGCTATTCTTATTGGACCAAGAATGTAGTTGGTGTAATTCTGGTTCTTTTGTAAATTTGTTGAGAACTTCTTTATGGCCAACTCTGTAGTCAATCTTGGAGTATGTGCCATGTGCAGATGAGGAAAATAAATGTGTATTCTGTTGTTGTTGTTGGGCAGAGTTTTCTGCTGATGTCGGTTAGGTCCATTTGGTCAATTTCAAGTTTAAGTTCCAGAAATCAATGCCTTAATTACAAAGATCTGTTTGGAGAATGCCAGTGTATTAAATGATCTGTTCTCCCTTGGTGGGAAAAGCTCTTCCTGGCTACATTTAGTAGGCCATCTTGGCTCTCTCCTCCCCAATTTTTGGGGGAGAATATTGTTTATTTGGTGCTACATAAATTACTAGAAATATCAACATACTAGAATCTCTGGGGCGCAGCTAAAGCAACATTAAGAGGAAAATTTATAGCACTACAAAAATTATAGCACTTCTTGATTACATCAAGAAGTTAGAAAAATCTCAAGTTAATATTTTTATGGGGTTTTAAAGTGTATTGGTGGAAAAAAAATGCTCTAAAAATACATCCATAAAAGGAAAATATACTTTTTGGCTTTATTTATGAAACATATGTACTATAGAGCATAGTCTTCTTTTAATGAAAACAATAACTATATATATGTATGTGTATATATACATATATAGAGAGCTATGTGTAAACTCACATACTTCTTATCTTGAATTATTCATTTTATAATTGCTTAAGAAATTCAAAACATAGGCTTATGTATAAACTCCCATTGCTCATACAACCAAAACTAATTTTACAATGAATTATAAACACTATAAAATTAACATTATTCAAATTCATAACATTAATTTAATGTCATAAATAATATTTTAAGGGCATAATTGAAATAATCAACTGTGATAGGAAAAGTTTATTTTAAAATTCAATATGCCTATATGATAGCTAAATTTTCATACCCATATTTCTACTCAAATGCTGGTGGATACTTCACTAATCTAAATCATTTGGCAAGAATGCAGAATTGACATTTAATATGATCCTGTTATTGTATCACCAATAGTAGGGTGTGGTATCATTTCTCTCATTAAATGGATATTGAGTGGATTAATATTATAGTTAAAGCCCAAACTCAAACTACCAATTTTCAGCTTCTATTTTTAAAAGTATTTAAAATTTGTTTCAAATAAAAATATTTTTGAAATATTAAAATTTTAAATAAAATTTTAAATATAAAAATATTAAAATTTTAAATAAAATTTTAAATAAAACTAAAAAAAATTTTTAAATAAAATATTAAATATTTAAACATTATTTAATAATGACCTACTATATACCAAGCACTGGTTACAGAGGATAATTTATACAATGCCCGTCCTTTCATAGAGCTTACCT
>NW_012105031.1:1873907-1915621 GCF_000951045.1 Mandrillus leucophaeus
AAATTATTAAATTTTAAAAATGATGTATAGAACAATATAACAAATTATACTGGCAGAAAGAAGTGAGGGGCATAAAAAAGAAATAAAATATTAAATATTTAAACATTATTTAATAATGACCTACTATATACCAAGCACTGGTTACAGAGGATAATTTATACAATGCCCGTCCTTTCATAGAGCTTACCTTCTAATGTAGGAAGATATATATATGTTTTTAAATCTATATGTTTGTGTTTGTGTCTATATATATCTATATCCACATCTGTATCTATGGATGTTGAATGAAAAAGTCAGGCTGAAGAGTGAAGAAGGATGGAAAAGCCAGGCTGCAATGTGAGATATCTAATGTCAACAGTTATAATTGCTCATGTATTGTACCCATGTATAAATAAATATAATGATATTTAGTGTAGTATTAATATTAATAGCAAAATATGACAAATATCCTAAATGTCCATAAGTATGAGACTAGTTAGCTAAATGTCAATGAAATAAAATATAGCACAGTCATAATAAAATGGTGAATTTGCTATGTAAGTAACAAAATGGAAAGTATATGTTATATTAATAAACGAAAAGGCAAAGAGCAGATTATTTAATATTTTATGCCATCATCTGTCAAAAATACTAATATCTACTGAACTATTTATCTAGACTTTTAGAGGGAAACATAAGAAATAAAATAATAGCAGAGGTTATCAGCTTTCAAGATAAAGGATGGTATATAGGTATCAACATTTCACTGCATATGCCTTTGTCTACTTTTTTATTTGCGAATCATGAGAATATTCTATAATACCTATTCAGAAAATTGTATTAATTATATGACATTTTAATACAATATGGGGATGTTAGGTCATTCCCATATTGTTATAAAGAAATACCTGAGACTGCTCGGGTGCAGTGGCTTATGCCTGTAATCCCAACATTTTGGGAGGCCGAGGCAGGTGGATCACCTAAGGTTGGGAGTTCAAGACCAGCCTGACCAACATGTCTCTACTAAAAATACAAAAAATTAGCCAGGTATGGTGGTGCATGCCTGTAATCCCAGCTACTTGGGAGGCTGAGGCAGGAGACTCGCTTCAACCTGAGAGGCAGAGGTTGCGGTGAGCCGAGGTCACGCCATTGTACTCCAGCCTGGGCAACAAGATTGAAACTCTGTTTCAAAAAAAAAGAAACTCCATTTAAAAAAAAAAAAAAAAGGAAAAAGAGAGAAAGAAAGAAAGAAAAGAAAGAAGGAAAGAAGGAAAGAAAGAAAGAAAGAGAGAAAGAGAGAAAGTGAGAAAGCGAGAAAGCGAGAAAGCAAGAAAGTTAAGGTGATGCCGACTAAAAGATTCAATAGAATATAGGATAATTCCCTGAGTATATCTGTAAGACCCCGTGTCCACAGATCCCAGTTTGAGAAACAGTTGTGTAGTAGGATAGGAGTAGGGTCATTCTGAAGTTATGAAACTAACAAACCGTTGACCAAATTGTTTAAATGTTCTGATTCTTGACTTTCTCACAAATAAAATAGTACGTTCATCTTGGTATTCACTGGCCTTTTTCTAAACAAAATTCTGTGAAAGAGTTATGAAAATTTTACTACATGCATACAAATTCATTAGGTGTTCTTTTTAAGGGGTTTAAAGTTAATGAATGAGGCTGGTTAATCTACTTAGGATTAAGGTAGATGTTAATAAATGATTGTGAAATGAATGAATCAATTTGCTACAATTTGCACATTACATACTATTATATTCATGAAAGAATGGGAAATTAATATTCATATATGTTTGTCATTCACATCTGATTTGAAATCTATATAATGCAATTCTATTTCAGTATAAAATAGCTTAGTTAATATATCACTATGTATATTTTGTATAAATATAAAGTCATAATACACATACAAATGTCACACATACATTTGCTTTGGATTAAAATAAAGATATCATTAAAAATTTTTAATTTTTGTTTATTAAATTCTATGGCATTGAACTTTAGCAACACTTACATGTCAACGCTTACTAAGAGGGCAAATAACCAGTCTAGGTGTCATATAGATCTCCATCAAACAATCATCACACCTCCACCTTGCATTTTAGGGTGATAATTTAGCATCAACATAGAGGACTTTGATGACAAACAACTTCAGGGAGTGAAACTGGCAAAGAACATAAGTTTAATACCTTACTGTGATGTTTGACTTCAAGTATAAATGTAGCTAGAGTGTAATAAAAAAACAGTTTTTTCAGTTGTTTATTATCTCTTCTCTTTATACATTAGAAACTTCCAATTTCTTTAATTTCACATTTAAAGGAAGTTTTTATATGAAGAATTGAAGATACAGATATGAAGTACAATAATCAGTTTCATCATTTTTAATTGCCATTCTGTTTCTCTTGTGTTAAAATTTTCAGGTCATTTTTAGGCCTTTCCAAATTACTAAATGCATTTAAATATTACCAGATCTGCTTTTTTTAATTACTACCTATTTTTTTAAGTAATGCTGTCTTTATGATTTCTTTTTTTTCATGTGCATATTCTTTTATTTCACTATAGGAATAGGGAAACTCTGGATCTAGAATTTAACTATATTCAATTTTCATGAGAGTAGAAGTGAATATTATTCTATTAAAGCTCTATAAAGAGTAAACTTTCATGTCTCCAAAAAGTATAAAGTAGCAATGTCATCACTCTTGTACATCTTCATTGAAACTTCATTTTCATTATCTGTGACATTGTTTTGCATTTGTTTTCTCTGCTTTATCAGCTTATTTTCTCAGGTCAGTCAACAATTGAAACTGCATACAACTTGGCGTGAGCTAATCGTATGAGTTTTGAAATTGTACCTGTATTTTAGTTAGAAATTTGTTGTGCATGTAAATAAATTATATAAAATAAGTTTATAAACATATATGCATGTACAATTATTTGTTCTTTTAATCCATATTCCTTACTTTATTCTCTTATGCATAAATTATGTAAATATAGCATCAGATTACGTAATATAAATTTGTGAAAGCAACACTGCCCACACTCTAGAAAAGTGAATTTACAGGTATGCTATAAAAGAACTCCTTACTCTCTTCATCCTCGAGGTCCCACAAGCAACAGAAATAAATCTGTTATGATTTCATAAATAGTCTGTCTCTTCACATCTAAATATTTTGGTTAAAGCGTAATTGTCTCACATTTAAAAACAATGAAATACTTTTCTCTATTAGTAAGAAAAAATATCAACCAATAATTTTTTCTTACATTTTATTTTTATTACAACATTAAATAGGAAAACAGCCTTTCTTAAAAAAATAAAATAAATAAGCCAAACAAAGTATAAGAGTAACATAACTCAGTTTCCCATTCCTCTATTCTCTTGACTCCCATACCCTAAACTCAGCATCCTGCTACCCTCCTTCAGGTAACCAGTGTACCCTTCCAGAAATTTTTCTTATTGTTGTTGTTGTTGTTTTGAGACAGAGTTTTTCTCATGTTGCCCAAGCTGGAGTGCATTGGCACGACCTCGGCTCACCACAACCTCCACCTCCCAGGTTCAAGCGATTCTTCTGCCTCAGCGTCCCAAGTAGCTGGGATTACAGGCATACGTCATCGTGCCTTGCTAAATTTGTATTTTTAGTAGAGACAGGGTTTCTCCACGTTGGTCAGGCTGGTCTCGAACTCCTGACCCCTGACCTCAGGTGGTCTGCTGGCCTTGGCCTCCTAAAGTGCTGGGATTACAGGCATGAGCCACCACGCCCGGACTTCTTCCAGAAATTTTGCTATGAATTTACAGATTTACTTTTCATACATATATCTAGTTATTTCCATTACACATTGTTCTGCAACTTGCTTTTAGTTTTACACTTAGCAGTATGTCAAAAGTGTTTGCATATGGATACATTTAAGTCTACCACATACAAATAGCTGCATGGTTTTTCATATTAAGGATTGCCTTGATCAATTTCTACTGCTATTACAAGATATCATAGACTAGATGGCTTGAACAACAAACATCTATTTCTCACAGTTCTGGAGGCTGGGAAGTACAAGATCAAGGTGCTGGCAAATCAGCACCTTGGTGCTGGTGCTGGTACTGGTGAGGACCTGCTTACTAATTTGCAGATCGTCGTCTTCTTTTGGAGCCTCACACAGCAGAGAGCAGAGAGAGGAAGTAAACTGTCCAGTTTCTTCTTACAATGTCACTATTATCATTAATGAAGGCTCTATCCTCTGACTTAATTACCTCCCAAAGTACCACCTCCAAAATTCAACATGTGAATTCTGTGGGGACATAAGCACTCAGTCCATAGTAATGATAAATCGTAAGTAATTTGAGTTTTACTATTTTAG
This sequence comes from Mandrillus leucophaeus, assembly GCF_000951045.1. NCBI lineage: Eukaryota > Metazoa > Chordata > Mammalia > Primates > Cercopithecidae > Mandrillus > Mandrillus leucophaeus. The sequence goes on from NW_012105031.1 coordinate 1,878,243, forward strand.
GACATTTCAAAAATTGCAAATAATTTCTTATAAATGTTCTTATATAATGCAGTGTATTAAGAGTACGGCTTTTGATTCAGACCTCACTGATATACAGTGAAGTCTGTAAAAATCAGTATGAGAGTGTATACCTCATACTTGTTTTGGCAATTAGAAAATATAATGCAAATAAAGTACTTTAGCAGGGCCTGGAATATAGTACATTTTCAATAATGTGAGCTACAACTATGATTATATTCACAATATAAAATCTGTTTCATGAACACAGAAACACATAGTTAAACTATCAGAGAATTTCTACAATATTTGGTAGTCATCATTGCTCTGAATCCTACAAAGCCTACCTGATTTTTTCAGTGGCTTCCATATCAGAAATCCCTAGATGAGTATCACCTGCAAAGATCCTTGCTTTCTGCTATACCCCCAAACTACCACCAGTCTCCAAGGCTCACATGTAAGCCCCACTTCACAGAGAAACTTTCCATTGGAAACTGACAGGATAGATGGTATGTTAGTGGGGGCAAGTGTCTGGGCTCTATTGTACCATCAGTCACTTGTGGGAACTGTAGCCTAAATAGTGTACTATTTTATTATTAAATAACTGTCTAGTATCCCTTAAGATTATATTTGCTATTATTAAATATAGTAATTAATTAATACAAAAGCAATTATTAAAATATTGCTATTATTATACATATTTTGCATAGAAATTACACTTTTTAAGGATATTTTATAGATATATAATTATAAATAGCCAGGTGTCTTATAGTAGTTTTAAGATACCATTTCATTTGGGGTAAGGACAGGCTTTCCTGTTTTCCTCTATTGCAAGAAACCTTAACATTGTCACATTGAAGTAACCTGTCTCCTTTATTTAGTTGTTTTTAATTGTTTTTTAACCCCTTCACTATTTTTAAATCAGTTTTACTATAATGTTCCTATTTGTTGCTTTTTAAAAATGTATTATTCTCATGATTCCTAGCTCTTTAAAAATCAGTGAATTGAAGTCTTTCAGCGGTTTTGGATGATATGTTGACATCCTGTCATCAGTTGTTTCTGCTTCCATTTCTGTATCTTCCTATTCTGGGCCCTGTTTTAGGTAGAATTCTAAGATGGCCCCATAATATTTATTCTCTGTTGTTAGTACTATAACTATATAATGTGTATGGCAAAAAGGATTTTGTACTTTTATTTAAGCTCATTTATCAGTTAACCTTAAGACAGGGAGATTATTCATGTAGGCCAGATATTTACATGAACATAGAAAAGTTTTCTATGATCACAGAGAGAAAGTCAGAGGTAGGAAGTATGATGGAAATTTGACATGAGGCATCCTGCTGCAGGCTATGGCATGAGAAAGCATGTGAGAGAGCATGTGAGAAGGCACATGGCCCAGAACTGCAAGTAGCCAGGAGCTGAGAGTGTTCTCCAGTTCACGGCCAGCAAGAAAAAGGAGTCCGCATTTCTACCACAGCACGGAGCTAAATTCTCACAAGCTGAATGAGCTTGTTAGCAAATATTTATCCAGAATCTCTAAGTAAGTATCCAGTTTGGCCATATCTTACTAATGTCAGCCTGTGGGACACTAAGAAGAGAATCTTGTGGAGAACGCTTTGATTGCTAATCTGCAAAACTATAAGATAATAAATACTTTTAAGCTTCTAAGTATGTGGTAATTTGTTTTGCAAATTTGCACCAATAGAAGACTAATACAGTTTGTTACCAAGAGTTGGGTACTATGTTTAAGAATATCTAAAAATGTGCAAATGGCTTTGTAGTCAGAAAGTAGGTGGATACTGGAAGAAAACTTGAAAAAAAAGTTTGGGGAGACTACTAGAAAAATCATAGATTCTTCAAACAGACTATTAGTAGAAAAGTAGACATCAAAGACCATGCTTGTGAGGGCTCAGAAGAAAGTAAAGGAGCATTATGAAGAAATCATAAATTGCCTCACAGAAAGCTTAAATCACAGTTAAGAGAATATTACCACAAATCTGGACATTAAGAACATTGGCAATGATGTCTCAGAAGAAAGTAAGACATATATTATTAGAAACTGAAAGAAGGAATAATTTTGTTTTATGGAGGCAGAATCTTAGTAAAATGGTGTTCTCCAGTTATTTGGAAAGCTAAACTTGTGAGTGATGAACTTGGGTATACAGCTAGAAAGATTTCTAAACAAAGCTGGTTTCTTCTTGCTGCTTGTGGTATAAAGCAAGAGAGGAGAGAAAATCAAGAGGACTTTTAAGCAGAAATAAGCCAGGATATATAGTATTTTATAAATCTCAGGCTCTTCTGATAGCAAAGGGCCAAAAGTCAAAAGTTGCTGCTGAAAGTTTGTTATAGAGAAAAGGTTGAATATGTGACTATAATAATCTTTTGCTGAGACCTCAGAAAGACCAAAAGGTTAGAGTGCACACTCTGTTTTAATAGATTAAGGATATTTTTTGGAGTTCTTCTCAATGAAATCGGGGAACATCTAGGAGAAGGTAAAAGGTGTTGTCCCTCTGCCAACTGAATAGAAGCCAAAAATAGAAGATAAATTATCTCAAACATGTAGATGTGGTTTTTGTCTAATAAAATAAAATTTAATGTAATTAATGCAATACCCCAACATTTTTGAGAAATTTGTCGAAGTAAACATACTGTCAGTGTAGACTGAAAGGGACAGAGAGAGTACCAAATGAAGGAAGGCTACTAGATATCCTAAATTCTACAGCCAGGAAGCAAACTGATAAAACCACTCAGCTGTAATGCTACTTTTCATAAAAAGGAAAGATGACTCAGCAGATGGAGTCAAAATCCCAGTGGCCAAAGACTAGAGCTAATGAAAATTATTTCCAGACTTTGAACTGTTAATTGGGGAAATATTGCTAGAATTAGTCCAGCAATATTTTTTTACGGTTGAAAAATTGTAATATACTTCAAATGTTTGTCACTAACAGAATAAAAGATTTAACACAGAAAAACACAATGCAAAATAATTATGTTATTCACAAGCTATAATATTAACAATTTTTAAGAGAAACGGCTCCTGTCACCTTAGGCACCTTCATGAAAATAAAGTTCTTTTCATTAGCTTAAAAGAACTTAAGCAAAAGTTGTGTGATATACACATTCTTTACTCATTTTAAATTAAATTATATGCAACATTATTTAAAGATAATAGCATCATCTAAATGTGAGGACCTACTTGCATGCCCTTTGATAGGCTCAAGTAAGAGACTATTATAGAAAGGTGCCATTGAAGGTCTCCATAGGGCTCCAGTTTAACCTCAATCTACCACACACGACCATCACTCGGAAATTAGCTCTTGAATTGGAAGGAGCACTAGAAAAGTACTTGGTTAAAATATACGGGAATGAATACTTTTTCTCCTAGAATATTTTTAACTTTCTTTAATTGTGGTAAAATAGTTATAATGTAAAATTTACTATTGTAACCATTTTTAAATGCATAATTTGGGGCATTATGTATATTCACAGCATTGTTAAATATACCGTTAGCACCATCCATCTCTAGAACATTTTTAATCATTTCAAACTGAAAATTCACACCCAAAAAACAGTAAATCTTCATTCCCCTCTCTTCCCAACATCTGGTAAACACTGTTCTACTTTCTAGCTCTATTCATTTGCCTATTCTATGTACTTCAGATAAGTGAAAGTATACAATATTTGCTCATTCTTTGTGGCTAATTTCACGTAGCATGTTTTCAGGGTTCATCCATGTTAAAACATGTATTAGAAGTTTATTTCTTTTAAAGTCTGGATTATATTCCTGTGTGTGTGTATGTGTGTATATATACAATATTTTATATTTGTGTGCAAAACTGAATTCTAAAGAATTTAATTTTTCAATTACTGATTTTCCTGAGATCCTAAAGGGTTTACGTACTTTTGGAATTTTCTCTGGGTTTCCCGGTTTTGTTTTGTTGGTTGGTTAGTTGGCTGGTTCATTGGTTTTAATTTCAACTTTTGCTTTAAATTCAGGGGGTACATATACACACACAACACAACATGCATTTATCCATTCATCTTGTGATGACCACTTAGGTTGATTCCACCTTGTAGCTATTATGAATAATTCTGCTATAAACATTTGTGTGCAAATATCTATTCAGGTGTTTGCTTTCATTACTTTTAGGTACATGCACAGCAGTTGAATTGCTGACTCAAATGCTAATTCTATAATTATTTGAGCAAACAAATTATTTGAGGAAACATACACTTTCTACAGTGGCTGCATCGCTTCACTGTCCTACTAGCAATGCTCAAGCCTACTAAATTCTTCACGTTAGTGCCAACACTTGTTTTCCATTTGTTTTTGTTTTTGTTCTTATAATATCAATTCACTTGTGAAGTGGTATCTCATTTTACTTTTGATTTTCATTTCCTTAATGATTAATAACATTGAATATCTTTTCATGTGCTTATTGAACATTTATATATTTCTCTGTGTGTATGTTTTTTTTCCTGGTAAGAACATTTGTTGAGAGAAATGTTCAAATACTTGCAATGAAAGATTAGCAGTCTTCGTGGATTTTATATTTGTGTGCAAAACTGAATTCTAAAGAATTTAACTTTGCAATTACTGATTTTCCTGAGATCTTAAATGGTTAATATGCTTTTGGAATTTTCTCTGGGTTTTTTGGTTTTGTTTCATTGGTTGGTTGGTTGGTTGGTTGGTTTTAATTTCAACTTTCATTTTAAATTTGGTGGTATATGTATGGGTTTGTTACATGGGTATATTGTGTGATGCTGTGGTTTATGGCATGGAGGTAGTGAATTATTCTCAGGTAATAAGCACAGTACCCAATAGGTAGTTTTCCAACTCATGCCCCACTTTCTCCTTCTCTCATCTAGTAGTCTGCATTGTCTACTGTTTCCATCTTTATGTCCATATATATGCACACACACACACACATACATATATACACACACATACACACGGAAGGAATACATATATATAGTATTATATATGTGTGTGTGTATATATATATACACATACACATAGAAGGAATAATTTTTCTCCTAGGATATTTTTAACTTTGTTTCATTTTGGTAAAATAGTCATAATGTAAAATTTACTATTGTAACCATTTTTAAATGTACAATTCAAGGCATTATGTATATTCACAACATTGTTGAATATACCATTAGCACTATCCATACATATACACACACACACATATATATATATATACACACACACATATATATACTCAATGGCTTTGGAGAATGGATCATTGAAATTCTTTGCCCTTTTGAAAACTAGGTTGTTTGGGTTTTTGTGTTGCTGATGAGCTATAGGAGTTTATTTTATATTCTAGATATTAAATCCTTATAAGATATATGATTTGCAAATATATTTCTCTCATTCCATGCGTTGCCTTTTCACTCTGTTTTTAGTATCCTTAAAAAATGTTGATCAAGTCCAGTTTATCTAATTTTTCTTATATTATGCATGCTTTTGATATTATTTCAGGAAGGAATTATTGCCAAATTGAGTGGCATGAAGAATTTTCCCTATTTTTAAAGAGTTTTATAGTTTTAGCTCTTATGCTTAAATCTTTAAAATATTTTGAGTTAAGTTTTCTATATATAAAGACTCATCTTCATTGTTATGCCTGTGGTTATATCATTTTCCTTTTCTGAGAAGACGGCTATTTTTCCTATTGTATGTTCTTGTCACTTTTGTTGAAAACCCTTTGACCATATATGTGTGGTTTTATTTCTGGGCTCTCTATTCAATTTCATTGGTCTAAATGTTTGTCTTTATGGGAGTAATACACTGTTTTGATTATTATAACAACTTTGTAGTAAGTATTGAAATCATGAAGTGAGAGTAGTTCAACTTCGTTATTTATTGTCAGTGTTGTTAGGGTTACTTGGGTTCCTTAAGAATCCAAATGAACTTTAGGAAGGATGTTTCTATTTCTGCAAAAATTACCTTTGGGATTTGATAGAAATTGCATTGAGTCTGTAGAATGCATTTGGTCATGCTCACAATATTAAGTCTCTCGGTCCATGAGCACAAATATCTTTGAGCTTACTTGTGTCTTCTTTAGTTACTTTCACCAACATTTTGTAGTTTTCAGTATGTATTTTATCCCCTTATGTTTTTTCTAGGCATTTTATTCTTTTTATTGTTATATAAAATGGAATTGTTTTCTTATTTTTATTTTTACTATATAGAAATACAATTTTTTGTTGCCATTGTATCATGCAACATTGTTGAATTTTTAAAATAGTTCTAACAGTTTGTTCTTTTGTGAACTCTTCTTTGGAGTTTTTTTTTTTTCATATAGCATCATGCCATCTGTGAACAGAAATCATTTTAATTTTTCTTTCCAATTTAATTGCCTTTTACTTTTGTTTCTTTCTTAATTTCTGTGACTGTAACTTTCAATACTGTGTTAGAGTGAACTGGTGAAAGAAGGCATCCTTATCTTCTTCCTTTTCCTAGCATAACAGCTTTCAGAATTTGAATATTACATATTGAGAGGTGAACCCAGCTGGGCTTTGGTCAGGTGGGTACTTGGAGAACTCTTCTGTCTAGCTAAGGGATTGTAAATGCATCAATCAGCATTTTGTCAAAAAAGACCAATCAGTACTCTGTAAAACGGACCAATCAGCTCCCTCTAAAATGGACTAATAAGCTCTCCATAAAATGGACCAATCAACAGGATGTGGGTGGGGCCAAATAAGGGAATAAAAGCAGGCCACCCCAGCCAGAAGCGGCAACCTGCTTGGGTCCTCTTCCATTCTGTGGAAGCTATGTTCTTTCACTCTTCGCAGTAAAATCTTGCTGTTGCTCACTCTTTGACTCCACAATACCTTTATGAGCTGCAACACTCACCACGAAGGACCGCAGCTTCACTCCTGAAGCCAGCGAGACCATGAACCCACTGGGAGGAATGAACAACTCCGGAGTTATTATGAGCTGTAACACTCACGGTGAAGGTCTGCAGCTTCACTCTTGAAGTCAGCAAGACCATGAGCTCACCAGGAGGAATGAACAATTCTGGATGTGTCACCTTTAAAAGCTGTAACACTCACCATGAAAATCTGCATCTTCACTCCTGAAGTCAGCGAGACCACTATCCCACCAGAAGGAAGAAACTCTGGACACATCCGAACATTGGAAGGAAAAAACTCTGGACACACCATTTTTAAGAACTGTAAACTCACCCCGAGGGTTCGCGGCTTCATTCTTGAAGTCAACAAGACAAAGAACCCACCAATTCTGGACACATTTTGAAAACCACAAAGGGACAATCACCTATCGCCAAGTGATGAGTACCATTGGACCCCTTTTGCTTGCTATTCTGTCCTATTTTTCCTTAGAAGTTGGGAGCTAAATACTGGGCACCTGTTGGCCAGTTAAAAGCGACTAGTGCAGCCGCCGGACTAAAGACACGGGTGTCAGGCTTTCTGGAAAAAGGCTGTCTAATAACCCCTAACCCTTCTGAGTTGGGAGCGTTTGTTTGCCTGGAACCAGCATCTGCTTTTTCTGTACCTCTGGGCTGAGTCGAAGGTCAACAGAGAGGAAAGCCATTCAATTCTGGGGTCCTGACAACAAGTTGGTTGACCCTGCCTTATGAGCAGAACTCTCAAAGGCATGTCGCCCAATTGAGACTCGCCCATCTATCCTATCTATCTTGACTCTTGCCCCCTGTGTCCTAATGCCTGCCAAACTTCCTCTTGCCTCTCTTCTCCGAGGCTAGCCCTGCTTCTAAAAACCACTTCCTGTCTCTGGTGCTTTTCTAGTTTCTCCTGTAAGAATGATTTCTAGTATAAACTTCAGGACTCTGTTACCTTCTTTAGGCACCTGGGCTTACCAATCAGAAAGACATAATTTTTGCCCAAAGCTCCATCGTAGCGGGGGAGCATCTGGAATTTTAGGATCCCTCCTCAGACAAGCAGGCCTAACAAAAGCTATTCTTGAGCTATTATACGGGGAGCCTCAGAAATTGTATCCCTCCTATTCAAATAAGTGAGTACAAAAGGCATCACTCTTCCAACCTTGGAGATCCCTTCCCTCAGGGTATGGCCCTCCACTTCATTTTTGGGGCATAACATCTGTATAGGATAAGGGTAATGCCCCAATACTAACAGGAGAATGCTTAGGACTCTAACAGATTTTCGAGAATGCATCAGTAAGGGCCACTAAATCCTATTTTTCTTGGTCCTCTTTGTGGTCTAGGAGGACAGGCAAGGGTGCATTGGTAAGGGTCACTAAATCTGATCTTCCTTGGTCCCCTTTGTGGTCTAAGAGGAAAATTAGTGTTTCTGCTGCTGTGTCAGTGAGCGCAACTATTCCGATCAGCAGGGTCCGGGGACCCCTGCAGGTTCTTGGGCAGGGGAGAAACAAACAAACTAAAACCATGGGCAGTTTTGTCTTTCAGATGGGTAACACTCAAACACCAACAGGCGCACCCTTGAAATGCATCCTAAGTCATTGGGACCAATTTGACCCACTAACCCTAAAAAAAAGGCAGCTCATTTTTTTCTGCACTATGGCCTGGCCCCAGTATTCTTTCTCTGATGGGGAAAGATGGCCACCTGAGGGAAGTACAAATTACAAAACTATCCTGCAGCTTGACCTTTCCTGTAAGAGGGAAGGCAAATGGAGTGAAATACCTTATGTCCAAGCTTTCTTTTCATTGAAAGAGAATACACAACTATATAAAGCTTGCAATTTACAGCCCATAGGAAGACCTCACAGCATACCTCCATACCTTAGCCTCCCTATAGCTCCCCTTCCTATTAATGATAAGCCTCCTCTAATCTCTCCCACCCAGAAGGAAATAAGCAAAGAAATCTCCAAAGGATCACAAAAAACCCTGAGCTATTTGTTATGTCCCCTTCAAGCTGTAGGGGGAGGGGAATTTAGCCCAACCCGGGTACATGTCCCCTTCTCCCTCTCTGATTTAAAGCAGAGAAAGGCAGACCTGGGAAGTTTTCAGATGATCCTGATAGGTACATAGATGTCCCACAGGATCTAGGGCAAACCTTCAAATATCGCTTGGAGAGATGTCATGCTATTGTTAGATCAAACTCTGGCCTTTAATGAAAAGAATGTGGCTTTAGCTGCAGCCCAAGATTTCAGAGATACCTGGTATCTTAGTCAAGTAAATGATAGAATGACAGCCGAAGAAATGGACAAATTCCCTACCCATCAGCAATCCGTCCCCAGTATGGATCCCCACTGAGACTTTGACTCAGATCATGGGGACTGGAGTTGCAAACATCTGTTGACCTGTGTTCTAGAAGGACTAAGGAGAATTAGGAAAAAGCCCATGAATTATTCAATGATGTTCACCGTAACTCAGGGAAAGGAAGAAAATCCTTCTACCTTCCTCGAGCACCTACAGGATGCCTTAAGAAAATATACTCCCCTGTCACCCAACTCACTTGAGGGTCAATTGATGCTAAAAGATAAGTTTATTGCCCAATCAGCTATGGATATCAGGAGAAAGCTCCAAAAGCAAGCCCTGGGTGCTGAACAAAATCTAGAAGCATTATTAAACATGGCAACCTTGGTGTTCCATAATAGGGACCAAGAGGAATAGGCCTGAAAGGAAAAGTGAGATCAGAGAAAGGCCGCAGCTTTAGTCATGGCCCTCAGACAACCAAACCTCAGTGGTTCAGAGAGGACAGAAAATGGAACAGGCCGATCACCCAGCAGGGCTTTTTATCAGTGTGGTTTACAAGGACTCTTTAAAATAGATTATCCAAAGAGAAACAAGCCAACCCTCGTCCATGTCTGCTCTGCTGAGGCAATCACTGGAAGGTGCACTGCCCCAGAGGACAAAGGTTCTCTGGGTCAGAAGCCCCTAAACAGATGATCCAACAGGACTGAGGGTTCCCAGGGAAAGCACCAGCTCATGTCATCACCCTCACTGAGCCCCGGCTACATTTAACCATTGAGGGCCAGGAAATTGACTTTATTCTGGACACTGGCACGGCCTTCTCAGTGCTAATCTCCTGTCCTGGATGACTGTGCTCAAGGTCTGTTACCATCTGAGGAATCCTGTAACAGTCTGTAACCAGGTATTTCTCCCACCTCCTCAGCTGTAATTGGGAGACTTTGCTTTTTCACATGCCTTTCTTATTATGCCTGAAAGTCCCACACCCTTATTAGGGAGGGATATATTAGCCAAAGCTGGAGCTATTATCTACATGAATATGGGGAACAAGTTACCCATTTGTTGTCCGCTATTTGAGGAAGGAATCAACCCTGAAGTCTGGGCATTGGAAGGACAATTTGGAAAGGCAAAAAATGCCCACCCAGTCCAAATCAAGCTAAAAGACCCTCCCACTTTTCCTTATCAAAGGCAATATCCCTTAAGGCCTGAAGCTCATAAAGGATTACAGGATATTGTTAAACATTTAAAAGCTCAAAGCTTAGTAAGGAAATGCAGCAGTCCCTACAACAACCGAATTCTAGGAGTACAAAAACCGAAGGGTCAGTGGAGACTAGTGCAAGATCTTAGACACATCAATGAGGCAATAATTCCTCTATATCCAGTTGTACCCAGCCCCTATTCCCTGCTTTCTCAAATGCCAGAGGAAGCAGAATGGTTCACTGTTCTGTACCTCAAGGATGCCTTCTTTTGTATTGCCCTATACTCTGATTCCCAGTTTCTCTTTGCCTTTGAGGATCCCACAGACCACATGTCCCAACTTACGTGGACAGTCTTGTCCCAAAGGTTTAGGGATAGCCCTCACCTATTTGGTCAGGCACTGGCCAGAGATCTAGGCCACTTCTCAAGTCCAGGCACTCTGGTCCTTCAGTATGTGGATGATTTACTTTTGGCTACCAGTTCAGAAACCTTGCACCAGCAGGCTACTCTATCTAGATCTCTTGAACTTTCTAGCTAATCGTGGGTACAAGGTGTGTAGGTCGAAGGTCCAGCTTTGCCTATAGCAGGTCAAATATCTAGGCCTAATGTTAGCCAGAGGAACCAGGGCTCTCAGCAAGAAATGAATACAGCCTATACTGGCTTATCCTCACCCTAAGACATTAAAATAGTTGCAGAGGTTCCTTGGAATCACTGGCTTTTGTTGACTGTAGATACCCAGATACAGCGAGATAGCCAAGCCCTCTATATTCTAATCAAGGAGAACCAGAGGGCAAATGCTCATCTAGTAGAATGGGAATCAGAGGAAGAGACACCTTTCAAAACCTTAAAGAAGGCCCTAGTACAAGCTCCAGCTTTAAGCCTTCCCAAAGGACCAAAAGAGCATGGGGAACCAATCGAGCATGACTGCCAAGAAACTGTAGTCCAAATTTACGCTGCCTGAGATGATCTCTTTGAGTCCCCTTAGCTAATCCTGACCTTAACCTATATACTGATGGAAGTTCATTTGTGGAGAATGGGATATGAAGGGCAGGTTATGCCATAGTTAGTGATGTAACCATACTTGAAAGTAAGCCTCTTCCCCCAGGGACCAGCTCCCAGTTAGCAGAAGTAGTGGCACTTACCCGAGTCTTAGAACTGGGAAAGGGAAAAATAATAAATGTGTATACAGATAGCAAGTATACTTATCTAATCCTACATGCCCATGCTGCAATATGGAAAGAAAGGCAGTTCCTAATATTTGGGGGAACCCCCATTAAATGCCACAAGGAAATCATGGGGTTATTGCATGCAGCGCAAAAACCCAAGGAGGTGGCAGTCTTACACTGCCGAAGCCATCAACAGGGGAAGGAGAGGGAAGAACAGCAGCGTAAGTGGCTGACAGAGGCAAGGAAAGACCAGCAGAGAGAAAGAGATAGACAAAGTCAAAGAAGGAAGGAGAGAAAGAGACAGAAATTCAGAAAAAGAGCGAGAGAGAGAAAGATAGGAACTCAAAGGAAGGAGAGAGGAAGAGACAGAGAGACAGAATGTCAAAGAGAGAGACAGAGAGAGGAAGGAACAGACAAAGTCAAAGAGAGAAGGAAAGAGACAGAGACCAAGAGGGAGTCAAAAAGAGAGAGACAAAGAGGAAGTCAAAGAAAGAGAGAGAAGTAGTAAAGAAAAAACAGTGTACCCTATTCCTTTAAAAGCCAGGGTAAATTTAAAACCTATGATTGAAGGTCTGTTCTGTCACCCTATAACACTCCAATACCACCTTGTTGTCAGTGTAAATAAGGGCACAGCCTGAAAGCACTGAGGCCCCTGACAACCAGTAGCCTTCCTATCAAAAATCTTTAACCCAGCAGGTTTCTTAACAGGGGATCTAAATCTAAACTAATTACCATACAAAGGTCTGACCAGACATAGGAGGAGCTCCCTTCAGGACAGGACAATAGATGGTTCCTCCCAGGCAATTAAGGGAAAAAGACACAATGGGTATTAAGTAAGTGATAAGGAAACTCTTGTAGAAGCAGAGTTAGGAAAATTGTCTAATAATTGGTCTGCTTAAATGTGCAAGTTGTTTGCACTCAGCCAAATCTTAAAGTACTTACAGAATCAGGAAGGAGCCATCTATACCAATTCTAAGTTAATATGGACTGAATGGGATCTTATTAATAGCAAAGAATAATTGAAATCCCAAACTTACAAGGTTTTCAACAAAAGTAAAGTTTGCTAAAAAGTTAACAGTGTAACATATATTATCCTAACTTCTAATCTTATGGAAATCAGACCCTATCAGTACCCCTCAAAGCTCAAGTCTGTCAGTGCAGAGCCATACAACTAATACACCTACTTATAGGGTTAGGAATGGCTACTGCTACAGGAACTGGAATAGCCAGTTTATCTACTTCAGTATCCTACTACCACACACTCTCAAAGGATTTCTCAGACAGTTTGCAAGAAATAACAAAATCTGTCCTTACTCTACAATCCCAAATACACTCTTTAGCAGCAGTGATTCTCCAAAACCACCGAGGCCTAGACCTCCTCACTGCTGAGAAAGGAGGACTCTGCACCTTCTTAGGGGAAGAGTGTTGTTTTTACACTAACCAGTCAGGGATAGTACGAGATGCCACCCGGGTTTACAAGAAAAGGCTTCCAAAATCAGACAATACCTTTCAAACTATTATGCCAACTTCTGGCATTTGGCAACATGGCTTCTCCCCTTTCTAGGTCCCGTGGCAGCCATCTTGCTGTTACTCAACTTTGGGCCCTGTATCTTTAACCTTCTTGTCAAATTTATTTCTTCTAGAATCAAGGCCATCAAGCTACAGATGGTCTTACAAATGGAACCCCAAATGAGTTCAACTAACAACTTCTACCAAGGACCCCTGGACAAACCCACTGGCCCTTCCATTGGCCTAAAGAGTTCCCCTCTGGAGGTCATTACAACTTCAGGGCCCCTTCTTTGCCCCTATCCAGCAGGAAGTAGCTAGAGTAGTCATCGGCCAAATTCCCAACAGCAGTTGGGGTGTCCTGTTTAGAGGGGGGATTGAGAGGTGAAGCCGGCTGGGCTTCTGGGTCAGGTGGGGACTAGGAGAACTTTTCTGTCTAGCTAAGGGATTGTAAATGCACCAATCAGCACTCTGTAAAAAAAGACCAATCAGCACTCTGTAAAATGGACCAATCAGCACTCTGTAAAATGGACCAATCAGCTCTCTGTAAAATGGACCAATCAGCAGGATATGGGTGGGGCCAAATAAGGGACTAAAAGCAGGCCATCTGGGCCAGCAGCAGCTTGGAAGGGGACCCAAGCAGGTTGCTGCTGCTGACTCAGTTTTGTCCATTTTACAGAGAGCAAAATTTATCGTGAAGAGTGAAAGAACGCCGTGGAAGATGTTCTTTTGCTCTTTGCAATAAATCTTGCTGCTGCTCACTCTTTGGGTCCACACTACCTTTATGAGCTGTTACACTCACCGCAAAGGTCTGCAACTTCACTCCTGAAGTCAGCGAGACCACGAGTTCACCAGGAGGAACGAACAGCTCTGGACATGCCACCATTAAGAGCTATATCACAACAAAGGTCTGCAGCTTCACTCCTGAAGTCAGCGAGACCATGATCCCACCAGTAGGCAGAAACTCTGGACATATCCAAACATCAGAAGGAACAAACTCCAGACACACCATCTTTAAGAACTGTAACACTCACCCCGAGGGTCCACATTTTCATTCTTGAAGTCAGCGAGACCAAGAACCCATCAATTCCGGACACAATATGATGTTACCTGTAAGCCTCTCATACATTGTCATTATTATAATGAAGAAGTTTCCTTGTATTCCTGGTGTGTTGGGCATTAAAAAAAACATGAAAGTTAACTAAATTTTGTCAAATGCTTTATCTAATAAACTACCTTTCTGTCTGATTACCTGCTTTGCTTGATTTTTAATCTTATTAAGTGTTTTTACATTGGTCTTAATGCTTATCAGTCTATCCTGGAGAATATTTCATATATTCTCAAAAAAATACCCATATTTTTCTGTTAGGTGGTGAAGTAATTGCCAACACTGTATTATGTTAGTGAGTAGTTTTTATTACTATTATTATATAGTGCAGCCACTCTGGATTCTGATTTTTCTCTAAGGGGGTTGTGTTCATTGCTGCTTTACTTGTTTCTTTGTTTAGTAATTTGCCTGGATTCAATTTGTGAAGTGTGCCTTTCTATAACAGTAAAAATGCCAATGTCACTGATTTTTTTTATTATTATTGCTTTAAATTTAAGTTTGTTTTCCTACGGGTCACTTCAGTGTCAGTACAAATTAGTGGTCGGTTCATGATTTGTGGTTGAGTTTAAACACCACGAACAAGTAAAGTTCCCATTCTCTGCTGATAAATCTAGTTTAGGATGGAACTACTATAAAAAATTAGGAAGTTTACATATCTAATTGGATTTCTATTTTCCTTCAGGCCCTCTCCATCTCCACTGTGTATGTGCATGGCTTCAAGTTTAGCTGTGGAAGTTTAGATTTCAAGACCACTCCCTAATCTCTCCTATGTAGCCTTATTTGTTCATGCAGCATTCCAGACTGCCAGCGATATATAGCATCTTGTAGAGGCTCCTTTTTACTGTTTCACCTCCCAGATTTCCCCGTTAAGCTTCTGGGCAGTCTGCCTGGTTGTTACTTTCCTCAACCAGGACTGCGATAGGAGAATTACTGTGATGGCCCTTTCCCCTTTCGTTTGCCACTGATATTGTTACATTTTCAGACAGTTACTCAGTCATGAGATTATTTTCATTCTTCACTACAAATCGAACAAGCACACTTCAGCAGCAGACATGCCGATTTTCATAGCTTGCCCTTCCCTGACAGGAATTCTAAACACGCAGTGAGGTATAGAGGAGTAAGGAAAGGCCCTGCTAAGAATGTTATGACTCCCATTGTTCTTACCCAAGGTATAATAGTTATTCTTGAATAAATGCTTTTTAGTTTGTTGTGTTCTTTTAGTCAATTTCCAGAACTCTTTTCCTTTTCCTTTCTTTTTTTCTTTTTTTTTGAGATGGAGTCTCGTTCTGTCACCTAGGCTGGAGTGCAGTGGCATGATCTCTGCTCAGTGCAGCCTCCACCTCCCGGGTGCAAGCGATTCTGCTGCCTCAGCCTTCCTGAGCAGCTGGGATTGCACTCGCCCAGCACCATGCCAGCCTAATTTTTGTATTTTTAATAGAGATAGGGTTTCACCATTTTGTCCAGGCAGGTCTCGAACTACTAACCTCAAGTGATCCGCCCCCCTCGGCCTCCCAAAGTGCTGGGATTACAGGCCTGAGCCACTGCGCTAGGCCAATATCCGGCTAATTTCTGGAGTCCTGAAACGGTTGTTTTTGACAACTTGGTCTGGTTTGATTATTCTATTTTGAGATACAAAATGGTCCAATCCTTCGCCTCACTAATCCAGAAGTCCTGTCAAAACACCAGCAAAAACACACTTGAAATATTCCATTTCATCACCAAAGAAAGGGAAACAATCTCAAATTTGTATTATCCTCAGCTTCACAAAACTAAAGTATCTTATACTGAGTTAACACAACTGACATCTTTTAATCGTAGGTGAGGGATTCATGACAAAGTGAGGATTAATGATATTGAAGATAAAACTATAAATATTATATTACAGTATTAGAGAATAATTATAATAACTATTTTTACTAGTGCTCAAATATACTTTAATTGAATAATGTCACATTGGCTTTGGATATTACTGAAATAACATGAAATAAGGAAGATAGGAATATAAACTACAGAGCATGCACATTAAAGCATCAAGTCAAAAGATTTTTTTTAATTTAAGAGCAAATCTCTGTGACTCAGAGACAATAAAAGAACCAATCAAGAGGCCCGTGGCTCACGCATGTAATCCCAGCACTTTGGGAGGCCGAGGTAGGCAGATCACAAGATCAAGAGACGGAGATCATTTTGGCCAAATGGTGAAACCCCATCTCAACTGAAAATACAAAAATTAGCTGAGCATGGTGGTGCACACCTGTAGTCCCAGTAACTCAGGAGGCTGAGGCAAGAGAATCTCTTGAAACTGGGAGGCAGAGGTTACAGTGAGCTGAGATTGTGCCACTGCACTCCAGCCTGGCAACAAAGCAACAGTCTGGAAAAAAAAAAAAAAAAAAAAAAAAAAAAAAAAAAAAAAAAAAAAAAAAAAAAAAACAAGCAATCTTCTTGATTTTGCTTTAAAAAAAAATAAATAAATTTAAACTGCAACATTAGTTGTTTTAACATTATATAGTTTAGGAAACTCTAATTTTAAAGTGTACATGGTTCAACTATATAAATAAAATGAGCAATACTGAACACAGAGGGTATTTCCTATAAAAAGCAACTACAACTCACCTCTGACTACTTTTTCTCAGGCAAGAGGCCTGTCACCCTCTTAGGAAGTTCTTCTCATTCTTTTATGAGAAGACAGTAAATCAGATCTTTAAAATGTGAAATGTCCTGAAAAAATGCATTACATGTGTATTTCTAAGTGGATATATATACACACATAATTAACCAGATTTTACACCTCTAATATATATATATATACACACACACACATATATATATATTTTCAAGCAGCTTCAAAAGCATATATTCTCATGAACATCCCAATGTCATGTAGTCAACTAAATTAAACTGTGCCATTTTAGACAGCTGTCAAAATCAGCTCAATCATAACTCAATTATGAGTTAGCATAATATTAAGTTTTACATTCCTCAAGAAATAAGGCAGAATTACTTATTGATAAATAAAAATCAGTCAGTTTTTATAACCAATTTATAACAATATTGTTAAATGGAAGAATTTTCAATAAAATTATTAGAATAAATACCACTTAGCTATACCATCTCCAAAATAGAGGTTTAAATTAAAGAAACCACCTAATAAAACAAACATTTGTTAAACTTTTGCTGTGTTCAAGGCACTCTGCTAAATAACAGAGATATAAATGTGAAAAGGCCAGGGTTAATGAGATGTGTAGTACTGCACATGTTTTTTTTTTTTTTTTAATTATTCTTTGGTATATACATATACTGCAGATAGGGGAAGAAAGTGGTTTAAAGTTTCAATAGTGTGATTAGGCAAGGCATTTCAAGAACAATTCTATTTCTGGTAATTTATTTTTCATTGATAATTAGAGTTATAGGCAAGAAAGTTGTTATAAGGAACTTAATCATAATATAGATAGATAATTTAATATTCAACACGAAAAAATTTATAAATTACATAAATAAGATTGAACATGCTGTCATGAAAATTATGCTTTAAGGTATACTACATGATAAATAAATATTCACAATAATATTGTGAGGTGAACACAGTGTGTAAATATATAAACAGTGTGATTCCTACTTGGTGTTTTTATAGAAAAATACATAAGGGAGTATGAAGATACATAGGTGGAATTATAGATAGATAAGTAAACATATAGATATGGATAGAATAAGCAGCCATTACAAATATTTCATTGTATATCTGATTCATATGATTATATAAGACTTCTTTCTTTATACATTTCTGGAATGTTTAAATGTTTATATGGAGATTCTATATTAAATTCCTAATCAGAACATAAAATTAAAGACCTTTCACTGGCTACCTACTCTCTAGCCCAATTCCTCATTCTGTGAGAGTTATATGCTTCCTTTGAATTCGGTACTCACATAAACATCTTTGCATTAAAAATAATCATAAGTAGATCATGACTTTATCACTTTTAAGAAACTGTAACCTCTTGAAAAGCAGAAATATTTTAAGAAGTGTCTGTTCATATCCTTCACCCACTTTTCAATGGGGTTGATTTTTATTGTAAATTTGTTTAAGTTCCTTGTAGATTCTGGATATTAGACCTTTGTCAAATGGATAGATTGCAAAAACTTTCTTCTATTCTCTAGGTTGCCTGTTCACTCTGATGGTAGTTTATTTTGCTGTGCAGAAGCTCTTAGTTTAATTAGATCCCATTTGTCAATTATGGCTTTTGTTGCCATTGCTTTTGGTGTTTAAGTTATGAAGCCTTTGCTCATGCTTATGTCCTGAATGATATCACCTAGGTTTTCTTCTAGGGTTTTTATGGTTTTAGGTCTCACATTTAAGTCTTTAATCCATCTTGAGTTAATTTTTGTATAAGGTGTTAAGGAAGGGGTCAAGTTTCAGTTTTCTGCATATGACTAGCCTGTTTTTGCAACACCATTTATTGAGTAGGGAATGTTTTCTACATTGCTTGATTTTTATCAGGTTTGTCAAAGATCAGATAGTTGTAGATATGTGGTGTTATTTCTGAGACCTCTATTCTGTTCCATTGGTCTATATATCTGTTTTGGTACTAGTACCATGCTGTTTTAGTTACTGTAGGCTTGTATAGTTTGAAATCAGGTAGTATGATGCCTCCAGCTTTGTTCTTTTTGCTTAGGATTGTCTTTGCTATATGGGCTCATTTTAGATCCACATGAAATGTAAAGTAGTTTATTCTAATTATGTGAGGAAAGTCAATGGTAGTTTGATGGGAATAGCAGAGAATTTATAAGTTACTTGGGCCAGTATGGCCATTTTTATGATATTGATTATTCCTATCCATGAGCATGGAACATTTTTCTATTTGTTTGTGTCCTCTCTTATTTCCTTGAGTAGTGGTCTGTAGTTCCCCTTGAAGAAGTCCTTTATGTCCCTTGTAAGTTGTATTTTTAGATATTTTATTCTGAAGAGTGAGAACACATGGACACAGGGAGAGGAACATCACACGTCGGGGCCTATCAGGGGGTAGGGTACAAGGGGAGAAAGAGCATTAGAACAAATACCTAGTGCATGCGGGGCTTAAAACCTACATGATGGGTTTATGGGTGCAGCAAATGACCATGGCACATTTATATCTATGTAACAAAGCTGCACATTCTGCACATGTATTCCAGAACTTAAAGTATAATAATAACAATGATTAAAAACAGAGCATGTGAGAGAAATAGAGAAGGAAAGAGAGAAAGTGAAGGGGAGATCTTAATTCTCCAGATGTGTTCCATAAACTTTAAACATGTTTCTGTCTTCTTCCAGTTTTTTGCTGTAGAGAAGTCTGAAAGGTAATCTGGACATATAATCTACAAGACAAAGCTCTTATTTAATCACCTATCCCACAGCTGCTGACCTGTTTCTGATGAAGAACCTTAATTCTTATATTATCATCTTTACAATGAACTAAAACTTGTAAAATTTCTTCTTGTATCTTATTGAAATAATAAGCAATTTATTATATTTATCTTTAATGACAAAATTGTGATGGCTTTCTTGTTTTGTTTTTCTCTGCAACCTCTTTATAGACTCATCATTGAGATGTCAAATTATCACCCATGTTCTCTGTACTACTGGATATTAAAAACAAACAAACAAACAAAAAAATAGGAACCATGATATTCTGTTTCTCTCTAGAAAAAAATATACACACTAGGATATAGAAGAAAAATGTTTCAATGAGGTCTTCTAATTCCATTACAACAAAATATACTGCTATATTTTAACAGTGCCTAAGAGACAATATTTTAAAGTGATAAATTTTGCTGTTAATGTAACCTGAAAATCCTCAATAATTAGAGGGTTAGCATATTTGAGGATGTATATATCAAAAAATTGTGTTATGTTTCAACATTTTAAACATGAATACATGTACATGTATATGTACACACAAATGTTCCAAATAATTTTCATTGTCATTGTACAGGTTCTATAGTATTTCTTGTCATTTTTATGCACTTGTCCAAACAACTGCAGAAACATTTATTGCTTAGTTTCTGCTTTAGCATTTTCTTTTCAGTTCACATTTGCTAACTGGCTATTAGTCATATTTTTTTTTTTTTTTTTTAATCTCTAGAAAGACCTCCAAATCCAGTGCAATTTTCTCTTATTATTTTCCCCAGTGCTGAATTATTTTGAACTTCTAAGTCCTTTTTATGTGAGTGTAGAAAGATAAAATACATCAAACTGAACCTTTTAATAAAACTTCAATGAAGTGATAAATCAGGTAGCTATTGCAAACAATGCAGAAGTACACTTGTGCCATTAAATGATGTAAGAAACACATCTAGTATAAATGAGTTGTTTGGAAATCAAAGAAACATCCCTCTGTTTAATATTTCCTGTAAGTTGATCCTTCAAACTCTATGTTTTAGCAAAAGAACTTGTTGCCTTTGAATTGGGATTTTTGCAGGTATTTATCAGCAGTAATCACATTTTCAATTATACTAAAGTCTCAAAGTTTGAAAGTACAAACCAGTTATTGTGTATTTATTGACTTCTATTTTAAAGTTTAATTTGTACCAGTGAAGAACTCCAGCGCCTTCTATATTAAAAAGTAATATTAATAACTTTTTTAAGAACATACGTATCAGATAACTGAAATCAATAAGGTGACAATATTGTTATAAAACAAAGATTGATAGAACTGTGTCATACACGCTCACCTTTTCAAAGGCGGTAAGTTTGAGCTTCTGTGTTCCCTTGGTGTTTTCAAGATTGTTTTGATGAGTTTGTTGTTATTAATATTTTTCATAGCATATTTTTCTAGTCTTCCAAAAGACTGGTTTCAAAGAGATTAAGAAAGAAATTTGTCACTAAAGAGAGCCTTCTTTGTCTAACCTAAGTAGCAAGAAAACAATTCAAGCTACCCCATTCTCTTTTACCTCCTATAGGAATTGAGAAGAAATGGGACATCTAAATTGCTCAGATTTTCTTGGTGCACATCCTGGATCTCTGTGTAAATATTGCCAGCATATATAATACAATTCAAATTATCAAATATTTATGTTTGTATACTTACTGTTAGAATTCAGATTGGATGGTTACATATGGAAGCTTTGTAGTATTTAGCACCATTCTGGAATTTGATTAGTGCGGTTAAGATAGTTGTCTATGATAGAAACCTGGGCTTCTATTGGCACTCTGTAAATCTAAATTCCTAGTCTATCGAGATAGAAAAAGGGATTTTAACAACTGGAAGAGGCAATACTTCCCTTTTTAAATAACACATCACCATAAATGCATGTTAGGCCAAAAGAAGCTTTCACGGGTAAATATACCCTCTAAAGCTGAAAAAATACTCACTTTTTTAAAAAAGATACTCTTTTCGTTGTTGTTGTTAGTTTTTCAACCAAAAAGAGGAGGGATCTGTAGTGGTGGGGAAGACAAGAATTAGAGCAAATCACAGCATTTGCTCAATAGCATTTCAAATAATTGCGACTGCTCCCAGGGAGATAGAAACACTCCCTACTGATAGCCAAGCTGCTTTAAATTCCTTTGCTGCTTCCCTATTGTCTCATCTCCAGATTCTCTACTAAGTGGGAAGATCACATTAGGGTAAATCACCAAAACTACTGAACAGAGGAATCTAATCTAGAAATCAAATCCCTTCTACTTTATTCCCCATGGGAATTTTACCTAAAAAGTGGAAGAAAAATATATCTGTTCAGTTGTGGCAGCACAATTTCTCCATTTATGATGTTAGATTATTTTTTGTATTTAAACACATACCTCTTTCAAGTAAATATACCTCACAATTTTAGGGAACTCTACTAAATATTCTATTTTATTATCTTTGCCATCCATACATAATGGGTTGTGTTATGATCTCCAATTTCCATGCCAGTCATTGAAAAATGAAACAAAACAATGTTTTAATGAATAATTATTTTACTTAATCTCTAGAGATATTTTCAGGAATTATTTCTCTGACAGTGACATATAGATAAACTTTCAGAAACAGAGTTGAAAGAAGGAAAGAGAGAAAGGGGTAAAGATTACTACCATAAATAAATTATATTTTGGCTTTTTAAACTTATATATATAACACAAATAAAATCTATATATATTATTCAAACAATGCTTTTGGTTTCCTGATGATCTGTTAAATAGCTATCTGACTCTAAACTCTGTTATCTGATATTTCAGCAGAGTCTTATATAGGGAAACAGTGTATTAAACAATATTACTTTAGTGTAAATATGTAGTAAGGTCATTAAAATGGCAAAAGAGCTGAACCAAGAGATAATTTTTCTTAAAACATTCTACCATCTGGAAGACTGATTCTTTTCATGTTTTAATTTTATAATCTACAATTTTAATTTCTTAAAGTAATATTAAACTGTAGAACATAATTTTATAAAAAGTATCAACCTTATAACTATTGTGGATTTTGTATCATTTTCATTTCCAATACTCTGCCATAAAAAACCTGAAAGATTTGTCCAAATTTTGTCTACTTAACTTCCAGTATTTCCTGTTTCATAGATATGTTTAATGAGATTAGAGCCTAGATAATATTCACGTACCTCAGATAAAAGAATGGTCCACAACTGGAGTATTTTGATTTCTCTATGGAGGAAAATAAATACATAACATAGGAATGTCCTGAAACATAGAAAACTATTTCAAAATGGTAAACATCCATGAACATGAGAACTCTTCCTTTTACCTGTCACTTTATAAACATTGTTTTTTAAAAAAGGGTACATGACATTAGCAACTGGATGCTAAAGCATTTGCTACTATCAACACTTTCACTAAATTTCTAAAGATATTTTAAATGTTTCTATATTTTCCCACCTCTTTGATAAATTCATCATTAACTCTTCATTACTAAAAATATAAATTTTGAATGAATCAAAGACATGGACTGAGTAAAAAAGAAATATACATATATATGTAATGTATATACACACATACTTTAGAAACAGAAATAGAATGCAAAGCAAGGGACACTATAATTTTAAAATTTATTGTTTTAAATTTGGAAACAATAAAATTCCTTATTTGTGATGTATAATTGTACCAATTTTGACAAATGTACTCATATATCTACCACCAAAATCATGATACATAACAGTTTAATTACCTGAAAATATGATCTTGTGTTGCTCCTTTGTAGTTAACCTGTTTCCTCATCTTTAATCCAAAAATTAACTGATCTAATCTCAAAAACTATAGTTTTTGTATTTCACAAAAGTCATATATACAAAAGTTATATGGAATAGCTTAGTGATTTTTGACACTACTTTTTTTCTTATAAAATATAATCCCTGTTAGTGTACATATCAATAGTTTAGTGTCTTTTATTTCTGAATATTTCTTTTCTGGGATTCATGGATCTGTGCTTTGGTGTCATTATTAATTTGTAAAATTCTTAGACCATATTATTTTAATATTTCTTTTGGCCTGCTCTCTTTCTATTATTCTTCTGGAACTCCAAGTATAAGTATACTTGCTAGTTCAGTATACAAAAATTATATTATATATAATGTTCAGCTGGTTCAAATTCCTTAGGACTATATTATTAGAGCAGTCAAGAGAGTTCATATAGCCCTAGGGTAAGGCAGAAAACATTTATTTTTGCTCTTATCGTATGCATACAAATTGTTTCTGGTCCTTCTTTTTGATTAGGATTGGAAAAGTTCATTTGGCAGTTCAAAGGTACGAGCATTATATTGAAGGCTGTGTTAATCATCTATGAGTAAATCTTCTCATCTCTGACACCATAGCTAAATTTGGGCTGCTAATTATCTGAATTAACCTACTGGAATCCTTATACCTAGTTTTTGCAGGTACAAGACTATTAAATAAATTTGGATGAGATAGGTGTAACTACTCCTGGTTCTTTCAGATTTTTAAAGGTGGTATTAATCTATGCTCTTCTACCAGGGAGGTGACATTGTATTTTATTTACTAATTTTCTGCAGGCTATATGTATGCATGTAGAGATTGGGATAGGAAGAGTGTCTTAGAAGTTTTCACCTGGCTTTCTATGCTGTGATAACTCTTACCTTATGGACCAAGGAACTAAGAAATGTGTGGTCTCTGTCAACTAACAAATATATCCATTCCAGTTATCTATTTAGGAACTAGAAAAATGGTGTGAGCAGACTAACAGACTCACTTGTAAGCCAGATATAAAGCAGGATTCCATTTGTTACTTGATCTTGTATGTCTTCACTATAAAAGAAGGTCTATGGTAATATGTGCCTGGATATCAATGACATCTCAGATTCTGTGCCAAATATTCTGAAAATGATTAGATGTTTACCTTTTATTACATTACAGGTACCAGAGTAAATAGCCATAAGTCTCTTTGATGAATGACCATTAAAATATTTACTTCAAATAATTCCCGTGGTGTTAGAAGGTCCTACCCTCCCTTTGATGTAGTTCTAATAACTGACTCAGGTTTGACAACTGGGCAAGAGGTCATTACTCGTTATTCAGGAGATTACCATCAGGCCCTGATGATAAATCCTTGTATTATCACATTTAAACCTGTGTTTCTAAGGATTGAGAAATATTACAGTTGGATGTCACTCTATCTTGCTTCTGAAATGCTATTTTCTAATAACTCCAAAATTCCTACATATGTTGTTACCTGATGTTAATTATTGATCTGGTGGCAGGGGAGGATGGTGAAAATAGATCCGGAGAGGTGTACGCATTGCATAGCAGAAGCTTCTGCAACCTGTATAAGCAAGAAGGGGAAGTAGCTTTTAACAGGAAAAAAAAAAGGAGGGGGCTTCTTTTGCAGACCTATATATCTCAGCAGGACCGAGATTTCAAGATTGTAAAGGGTACTGATTTCAGACAACCCCATCCAGAGATTTTGTTTGCCATTCTTTTCCATTCAAGCAGTCAAGACTTTGACCTTGATGTAGCAGTCTGGTTAGTGTAGAAAATGCAATAAATTTCTGTTACTTAGGCCACCCAGGGTGTGGTATGTTATTGCTGGAGCCCTAACAAACATAGAGGGAACCAGTTGTTACTATTTATTTTCTACATTAGGATTCTTGGTTATAAGTTGAAAAATTAATTTTACCTACCTTAAAAACAGAATGCAACTTGTAATCAAAGATTCAAGAATGTGTCATGGAAGACAAGGGAAGTGAGGTGGGGCATTGTGAGTGAATAGGTTCTGGGAACACATACACAGATATAAGTCTCTCTCTCTGAATCTCTTTGTCCACCTCTTCTGTTGTTTCATTATCTGTCTCTGCTAAAAGACTTCCTTTGAACTAATAGGCCCACATAGTGAGAAGCATGGCATCTAAATACCTCTGGGAAACAGAATCCTATATCTCTCTTTCTCTCCCTCATTTGCTTTTTAAATTTCAATTCCAGGAGAGGAGCTTTTGATTAAGCAAGTGTCTCTACCTCAACTATTGAACTGTGCCCTGAGGTGTTGCCAGTAAGTCTCATGTATTACAGATTAAGAGAAAGGACAGGTCTCCTTCAAAAAGGGAGAGAGGAAGACTGTGGGTAATCTGCTAGATGTACACTACTTATACTGTGTTTGGTTGAAAGTTTTATTGAGTAGCCATTTTTTACTTATTCCCAGCACCAGTAACTTGAAAAGTTTGAAGAATAAACCTTTAGAAGGCCATAGTAATAACAACAGCAATAACATCTTTCTATCTATCATCTATCCATCCATCTAATTATGTTTATTCACTTCAGTGCACTTATATTTGTATCATCTAATTTAATTATAGCTAAAACTCATGAACACTTTAAAACAATTATAATCATTATGCTGGTGAAAAGATTGGGCTCATATAGACAAACATATGTCTACAAAAGATCTGTTTAGAATGAGGCATTGTGAAGAAAAAGGTTTCAAGTATCTTATTCAAGTAATCAGCCCAGAAATAGTGGAACAGCACCATATTAAGATTCTAGAGACTTTGACTATGACACCAATCATGAGAGTATTTATAAAACAGTAACATCTGTCTTTATAAAGTAATGTCTGTTTATGACTCTTTAAATAATTTCTTTTGGCATTCTCACTGACTCTTGTATACCTTAACTTTTTTTATTTTGAAACATTAGTTGAGTTTATATTAAAAAATAATATCAATTATCACCAATGGATGCTTTTATACTATGATGTCTTCACTGGAATTTTCTAATTTGTTTTATGTTTAAACAATTTTTGTGCCTGCATCAACTGGAGATAAACTAATCTCCAGTTTATCTAATATTTTAGAGGTATTTCAATGTCATTTGAGTTTTTACTTATAAAACAAGAAAAGACTAGAAAACTCAGCCCAAGTTCATGGAATATTTATATTCTCCATCTGCATGCCACTCTGTGTAAACACAGAAATTGTCAGATGAAGCAGCAAAACATAGGGCCTCTATAAAGTGCTATTCCCTGCTGAGCAGATTCTTGGAAACACTGCAAGTCTTGCAAGAAATATGAAGGGAGTCTTCTTTGAAATAAGCATGATATTCTATGCTGAGACAAATCACACTCACAAGGTATATGAACATTGAAATTAGAATTACAATCAAGAAATAAGAAACTCTAGCCAGAGATTCTACATCCAAATAAATAAGAAGAAAAATGTTAGTGTTTAGAAAAATGTAAAACATAAAGTAAAGCAAATAGAACAACAACCAAAGTAAAATACTAAGGGTTATATATTGTTATCATTTAAAAAAATAAAAGATACCCTGCTCTGACTGTATTGATAAGTGCACTCCTATAAAATGTGAATGCTGAAGGTATGACAGTTGCAAACCTAATTAGATGAACCAGATGTGAACGTGGTAAAAGCCATTTCAGGAAAAACTAGTTTTGGCGTGCTGGCTGTTTAAATCTTCCTATCTCCTGTTTCTGAAGTGAATGTCAAATATAAACATCCTTAATATAAAAACTTATAGCTCAAACCCTTATAGAGCATTTTTTGTTTATGGTCTCTCCATAGATTCGTATGTTTTTAAGTGACTGAAGTTTTGTAAAATATTGTCTTCCCAGAGATCTATGTAACTTGCAGTAATATTACACCTATACACTCCTTCAAATGAAAGATGAAAAATATATGAACCATAAAAGCTTAAAAATTAATTGCAACAAATGGATTCCAAACAAAATTATCATATTAGAAGATAAGTAGATATAATGATACATTTATTTTTACCATAAAGCTTCTTAAAATAAGGAGTATAATTTTTTTTTCTATATTCTCCACAAATACATCAAACTTCAGTGTAACATATGGACCAAGTGGAACAAATAAAATCTAAACATGTGTCTAATATGTTATATGTGACAAAGTTGTGGGAAATTAATTCCAGTATTGTGATTTATCTGAGAAATCTTGCAAATATTGCTCATTGAAATCAATTCTTAGAAATGTCTAACATAATGAGGGGAAAAATTGTGAAAAAATAATAATATAATTATGGTTTAAACTTATGACATAAACTAGGCAGCCAGGATACTTTATTTTCCTGTTTAATTGTGTGCTGCTTACAACGGATGTGAAGGACCTCTTCAAGGAGAACTACAAACCACTGCTTAGTGGAATAAAGGAGGACATAAACAAATGGAGGAACATAACATACCATTCTCATGGATAGGAAGAATCAATATTGTGAAATGACCATACTACCCAAGGTAATTTATAGATTCAATGCCATCCCTATTAAGCTACCAATGACTTTCTTCACAGAATTGGAAAAAAAAACTGCTTTAAAATTCATGTGGAACCAAAAAAAGAGCCCACATTGCCAAGACAATCTTAAGTCAAAAGAACAAACCTGGAGGCATCATGCTACCTGATGCTATATATTCAAACTCTACTAAAAGGCTACAGTAACCAAAACAGCATGGTACTGGTATGAAAACAGAGATATAGACCAGTGGAACAGAACAGAGCCCTCAGAAATAATACCACACATCTACAGCCATCTGATCTTTGACAAACCTGGCAAAAACAAGAAATGGGGAAAGGATTCCCTATTTAATAAATGGTGATGGGAAAATTGGCTAGTCATATGTAGAAAGCTGAAACTGGATCCTTTCCTTACTCCTTATATGAAAATTAATTCAAGATGCATTAGAGACTTAAATGTTAGACCTAAAACCATAAAAACCCTAGAAGAAAACCTAGGGAATACCATTGAGGACATGGGCATGGGTAAGGACTTCATGTCTAAAACACCAAAAGCAATGACAACAAAAGCCAAAATTGACAAATGGGATCTAATTAAACTAAAAAGCTTCTGCACAGCAAAAGAAACTACCATCAGAGTGAACAGGCAACCTACAGAATGGGAGAAAATTTTTGAAATCTACTCATCTGACAAAGGGCTAATATCCAGAACCTACAAAGAACTCAAACAAATTTACAAGACAAAAACAAACAGCCCCAACAAAAAGTGGGCAAAGATATGAACAGACACTTCTCAAAAGAAGACATTCATACAGGCAACAGACACATGAAAAAATGCTCATCATCACTCACCATCAGAGAAATGCAAATCAAAACCACAATGAGATACTATCTCACACCAGTTAGAATGGCAATCATTAAAAAGTCAGGAAACAACAAGTGCTTGAGAGGATATGGAGAAATAGGGACACTTTTACACTGTTGGTGGGACTGTAAATTAGTTCAACCATTGTGGAAAACAGTGTGGCAATTCCTCAAGGATCTAGAACTAGAAATACCATTTGACCCAGCCATCCCATTACTGGGTATATACCTAAAGGATTATAAATCCTGCTGCTATAAAGACACATGCACATGTATGTTTATTGTGGCACTATTCACAATAGCAAAGACTTGGAATCAACCCAAGTGTCCATCAGTGACAGACTGTATTAAGAAAATGTGGCACATATACACCATGAAATACTATGCAGCCTTATAAAAGGATGAGCTCGTGTTCTTTGTAGGGACGTGGGTGCAGCTGGAAACCATCATTCTCAGCAAACTATCACAAGAGCAGAAAAACAAACACTGCATATTCTCACTGATAGGGGAGAATTGAACAACGAGATCACTTGGACACAGGAAGGGGAACATCACATAAGAGGGCCTATTGTGGGGATGGGTCAGCGGGGAGGGATAGCATTAGGAGATACACCTGATGTAAATGATGAGCTAATGGGTGTAGCACACCAACTTGGCACATATATACATATGTAACAAACCTGCATGTTGTGCACATGTACTCTAGAACTTAAAGTATAATAAAAAAAAATTAAATAAAATAAAAAATGAAAAATAAGGTGCACTGGAAAATATTTCAACTACTAAGTGAATATAAGAAACATTTGTATACAATTTGAATGATTTAAAGGCATTACTATCAGAGTGTTTTAAATATAATAGAGTTTTATATAACAAAGGTCAATCACAATGAATATTAAAATCATATGTAAGGTTACATAGTAAAAAAAAAATTATTGTTTCTTGAGAATTAATGTCTGTTCACTTATCCAATCTTTACAGACTCTTTAACACAGAATTTCTTCTAGTGACTATGGGAAATAAGGTACAACTTTGTCCTTGATGTACATATGATAAAATTAGAAAGATGATTTAAAATTTTAATTTTTGGTTTTTTTAGAGACAGGGTCTCACTCTCTCACACACGTAAGTGTGCAGTGGTGTGAACATGGCTCACTGGAACCTCAACCTCCTGGACTCAACCATTCTATCTGCTCAGCCTCCCAGGTAGCTAGCACTATGGGTACACTCCACCATGTCTGAATTTTTTTATTTTTTTAGTTTTTTTCTGTGGAAATGAGGGGTCTCACTGTGTTGCACAGGCTGGTCTCAAACTCGTGTCCCCAGGCATTCCCACTGTCTTAGCATCCCAAAGTGCTGGGATTATAAGCATGAGGCACCATGCCCAGACAATGTATACAATGTAATGGTGTTCTATGGATTGCTACGAATAAATGTTGTCTTGAAATTATACAGTATTTAGTAAAGCATGTAAAGAGACAATAAGTATACATTGTGAGGGTAATAATGGGTAACATTTACAAAGATAGTGCAGTTGGTGAAATAACGCATGAAAAAGGCACTGGGCACAAGCATGATGGACTGGAAGGGGAGCGATCTGGATAACACCAAAGATTATGTTAGACCAGAGTGTCATACACCTGAGAGGGGAGAAGAAAAGCAGCATGTGGTAATATAGAAGACATAATAGTTATTCACACAGGCTCTGAAAACATATTTCCTGGTTTCAGATCAGGCTCTCCCTCTTACTGATATTGGTTAGTCGGCTTAAACTCTCTATAGTTCGGTTTTCTCCTGTATAAAATGGGGATAATATTTTCCGTCTCATGGGATAGTTGTGAAGGTTAAAGTTTATGTGTGTGTGTGTGTGTGTGTATGTGCTAAATGTATGTGTATATATATACTCACACATATATATACGCATATAGACACACACACATATATATATATATATATCATGCTTATACCACTAAGTACATACTGTAATTATCTGGTGGTCTATACTAAATTATTATCATTATTATTAATTTATTAATTTATTTATTTTGTCACAGAGTTTCACTCTGTCTCCCAGGCTGTAGTGCAATGGTGCTATCTCAGCTCATTGCAATCTCTGCCTCCTGGGTTCAAGCGATTCTCCTGCTTCAGCCTCCCGAGTAGCTGGGATTACAGGCACCCGCCACCATGCCCAGCTAATTTTTTTGTATCTTTAGTAGAGATGGTGCGTTGCCATGTTGGCCAGGCTGGTCTCGAACTCCTGACTTCGGGTGATCCACCAGCCTTGGCCTCCCAAAGTGCTGGGATTACAGGCATGAGTC
The DNA here is from genome assembly GCF_000951045.1 of Mandrillus leucophaeus. NCBI lineage: Eukaryota > Metazoa > Chordata > Mammalia > Primates > Cercopithecidae > Mandrillus > Mandrillus leucophaeus. The sequence continues at coordinate 1,909,234 of NW_012105031.1, forward strand.
ACCACACCCAGCTTGTATTCTATAATGAATTATTAAATATAATGTAGTTTGATGGAGGCAGAACTTCCTTTAATGGCAAAGTAAAGATATCTGTAACTTCTGTCCCCAATATTACTAATAAAAATTCTTAAAGAATTATCAAAGTCAATTTTTTTCAGGTCTCCAAAAATTAACCAAAGTTTGAAACAATTTAAAAAGGATTTATTCAAGAAAACAGCTAAACCACAGTACAACCAGGAGGATGTGTGATACTTTAACATGGCCTACTACGCCTTTGCTCTTCCCAGCTCTGTGACAGCATTGAAAATTAGCAGTTTTATGACAAAAAATAGTTATAAAAAGCATTAGCTTCAGAGTCATAGGCAGGGTTAGATGGGTTCAGAGTTCTCTAAAATTCCTATTGAATATTTGGCCTATCACACAGTTCCTGAAAAATTTCTACAGAGAGAGCACTGTGATTATTTGACCTAACCCCGAGCTTGCTCTATGAGAAAAGCCTTGCCCTCAGGGTGTTAGTTGAAAACAATCAGCTGCAATTTTTTTAAAATGTCCACTTTTTAATACAATGATGTAAGATGATCAACTAGATATGACAAAAAACACTTCTACTACTAAGGGACAAGACCACCAAGAATACTGGCACAATCCAAACAGATCTTTGAAACCAAGGCATTGAGAGTCATTGAAGGGATGCAGGTCCCAGATTCAAAGGAGAAGAAGCTGGGAACCCTGCATGTGGTTGTCAAGCATGAGGGTTTGTTCCGGACCCTGAGCAGTTTTTGGGAATGTGGTGAGTGAAAGAAGTGTGGAGTGGCTCATTCTTGCTTTGGACATTCAGAATCTTAGCTGCAGGAGACCCATGACCCCCATGAGCATTTGAGTGGGCAGGGAGAACTGCCCAGAGAATTGGCAGAGACAGAATTGCAGCTTGAACAGAGCCAACAGAGCCTGGTGCGGGAATAACTGCAGTGGAGCATCGCCATGGGTACCTATCCCTCAAGAATTGCGATACTCCTCTAAGTGGCTTTAGCATTTGTTGGATGCCAGACCTGATCAGAGCAGGGCTATCTTGCCTGTGGGATGTGGTCAATCTGATCTGAGTGCTCCCCATATCTGCTCCCTGTGGGGTCGGGTGAGGCCAATCAGATTCAAGTGCTCCCCATGTCTGCTGACCTCTCCAAGGGTTCCTACCTGGCTGCTTGTAGCACAGTTTTGGCTGCCCAGAGGAAGCACTTGCCAGAGGCCACTACCATATCTCTTTCAGCAGACACCACCTAACAGTTGAAGAGCTTCTGCACAGGGGCCTCCACTGGCACACGTGCCTGCAGCCCTCTCCATGCTACTTTGCTAGTGTAAGCACATAAGCTGTCACCACCACTGCCTCCTGCTGATGTACACCCATGTGAGGAAATCTCCCCTGTGCTGCTGCTCCACCAAGTGCATTTGCAGGCACTTCTGATCAGAGTTTGACACCAGTGGACTGGGAATACCTTGAACCTTTAGGCACAGCAGGTGTTTAACATTAACGGACAAGAGAAAAAGCCATAGGCATGGTTTCAGCTCCCTGAGTTAAAGCACACAGCCCAGGAGTGCTCAGTTGAGCCTAGGCTCCATCCAGATATAAAGCCACCAACGAAACCCAATTTATACCACAGTGAAACCCTCAGGACATCAAAGAATACAAAAGCAAAAAGCCTTACGCAAAGGACAGTAACATCAAATATTAAAGGAATATCAGGCCACACAGATGAGAAAGGACCAATGCAAAACCTCTGGCATCTCTAAAAACCACAGTGCCTTCTTACCTCCAAACAACCACAGTCTCCCCAGCAATTTTTCTTAACCAGACTGAAATGACCAACACGATAGACATAGAATTCAGAATCTGGATGGCAATGAAGATCATTGAGATTAAGAGGAAAATTAAAAGCCAATCCAAGGAATCTACGAAATTCAATAAAACAATACAAGAGATGAAAGACGAAATAGCCATTTTAAGAAAGAACCACAAAATGATAGTGAGAGTAGTGAGAGACTTCAACACCACACTGACAATGTTAGACTAATCATCAAAGCAGAAATATAACAAAGATATTTGAGACCTAAATTATGACACTTGGCCAAAGGGACCTAGCAGAAATCTACAAAATATTCCAACCAACAGCAATGGAATATATATTTATTTCATCTGTGCATGGCACATACTTTAATATTGACCACACACTGGGCTATAAAGCAATTCTAAAACAAACAAATAAAAAACCCCAAATCAGAACAACCCAGATCATAGTGCAATAAAAATAAAAGTCAATGGCAATAAGATCTCTCAAATCATGCAATTAAACAGAAATTAAACAACCTGTTCCTGAATGACTTTTGAATAAACAATGAATTTAAGGCAAAATTCAACAAATCCTTTGAAATTAATGAAGACATACAACACAGCAGAATCTCTGGGAAACGGGTAAAAAGTGTTAAGAGGAAAGCTTATAGCACTAAATGCCTATATCAAAAAGTTAGAAATCTCAAATTAACAACTTAGCATCACACATAGAAAAACCAAAAAAAATAAGAGTAAGCTAAGCCCAAAGCTAGCAAAAGAAGTAACCAAAATCAGAGCAAATTTAATGAAATTGATGGAAAAATCTACATGAAACATCAATAAAACCAAAGTTTATTATTTGAAAGAATAAGTAAGACTGAAATATAACTAGGAGACTAATGAATAAAAAAAGAGAGGCAAATCAACTAAACACAATCAGAAATAACAAAGATAATTTTTCTACCAATCATACAGAAATAAAAAAAGTAAATCCTTAAAGACTTTTATGCACATCACACAATCCAGAAAACCTACAAGAAAAGGAAAGATTCCTGGAAAAAATACAACCTCCCAAGATTGAACCATGAATAAATTGAATACCTGAACAGAACAATAATGACTTCCAAAAAATGAAGAGGTAACAAGAAATGTATCAAGCAGAAAAAAATAAAAGCAAAAACCTGTACCATATATATTCACAGTTGAATTATACCAGACATGTAAACAATTACTAATACATGCCCTACAGAAAATCTTCCCCAAAAATCAATGAGGGAGGACTACTTCCTAACTCATTCTATGAAGCCAGCATCACTCAGGTGTATAGAAACAACACAAACAAAACTTCAGGCCAATATCCTTGATGAACATAGATGCAAAAATCCTCAACAAAATACTAACAAATTGACTTCAACAGCACATCAAAACGCTAATGGACCATGTTCAAGTAGGTTTTATTCCTGGGATGCAAAGTTGGTTAAACATATGGAATAACAGTGGAAATCAATAAACGTGATTCAACATATAAACAGAACAAACAACAGCAACAACTACAACAAAAAAACCCACAGAAATCACATGATCATTTCAATAGACTCAAAAAAAGGCTTTTAATAAAAATCAACATACATTCGTGTTAAAAATCGTCAACAAAGTAGGCATCAAAGGAGCCTACCTCAAATTAACAAGAGCCATCTATGACAAAACTACAGTCAACATCATAATGAAGTGGCAAAAGCTGGATTCATTCTCCCTGAGAACCAGAACAAAGTAAGCATCCCTACCATCATAATTTCTATTCAACATAGTACTGGAAGTCCTACCCAGAGCAATTAAACAAGGGAAAAAAATTAAAAAGCATCCAAATATGAAGACAGAAAGTCAAACTATTTCTCCTTGCATATGATATGATTCTATAGCTAGAAAATCCCATAGTCTCTGCTCAAAGTTTTCTAGAACTGATAAACAACTTCAGTAAGGTTTCAGGATACAAAGTCAATGTACAAAAATCAATAGCATTTCTACATATCTAAAATGTCCAAGATGAGATCCAAATCAAGAACACAATCCCTTTCACAATAGCCACAAATAGATAATACATATAGGAAGACAACTAACCAGGGAGGTGAAAGATCTCTTCAATGAGAATTGCAAAACAAAGAAATCAGAGATGATATAAACAAACAGGAAAACATTCCCTGCTCATGGGTAGAAATCAATAATATTGTTGAAATAGCCATACTGCTCAAAGCAACTTACAAATTCAATGCTATTTCTATCAAACTACCAACATTATTTTTCAAAGAATTAGAGAAAACTATTCTAAAGCATATGGAACCCCCAAAGAGCTTAACAGCCAAAGCAATCATAAGCAAAAAGAACAAAGCCAGAGGCATTACACTACTCTAATTCAAACTATACCACAAGGCTACCATAACCAAAACGCATGGTACTGCTACAAACACATGTCTCTTATACACATCTAGATGTGTATAAGAGACAGAGCCAGCATCATTCAGGTGTATAGAAACAACACAAACAAAACTTCAGGCCAATATCCTTGATGAACATAGATGCAAAAATCCTCAACAAAATACTAACAAATTGACTTCAACAGCACATCAAAACGCTAATGGACCATGTTCAAGTAGGTTTTATTCCTGGGATGCAAAGTTGGTTAAACATATGGAATAACAGTGGAAATCAATAAACGTGATTCAACATATAAACAGAACAAACAACAGCAACAACTACAACAAAAAAACCCACAGAAATCACATGATCATTTCAATAGACTCAAAAAAAGGCTTTTAATAAAAATCAACATACATTCGTGTTAAAAATCGTCAACAAAGTAGGCATCAAAGGAACCTACCTCAAATTAACAAGAGCCATCTATGACAAAACTACAGCCAACATCATAATGAAGTGGCAAAAGCTGGATTCATTCTCCCTGAGAACCAGAACAAAGTAAGCATCCCTACCATCATAATTTCTATTCAACATAGTACTGGAAGTCCTACCCAGAGCAATTAAACAAGGGAAAAAAATTAAAAAGCATCCAAATATGAAGACAGAAAGTCAAACTATTTCTCCTTGCATATGATATGATTCTATAGCTAGAAAATCCCATAGTCTCTGCTCAAAGTTTTCTAGAACTGATAAACAACTTCAGTAAGGTTTCAGGATACAAAGTCAATGTACAAAAATCAATAGCATTTCTACATATCTAAAATGTCCAAGATGAGATCCAAATCAAGAACACAATCCCTTTCACAATAGCCACAAATAGATAATACATATAGGAAGACAACTAACCAGGGAGGTGAAAGATCTCTTCAATGAGAATTGCAAAACAAAGAAATCAGAGATGATATAAACAAACAGGAAAACATTCCCTGCTCATGGGTAGAAATCAATAATATTGTTGAAATAGCCATACTGCTCAAAGCAACTTACAAATTCAATGCTATTTCTATCAAACTACCAACATTATTTTTCAAAGAATTAGAGAAAACTATTCTAAAGCATATGGAACCCCCAAAGAGCTTAATAGCCAAAGCAATCATAAGCAAAAAGAACAAAGCCAGAGGCATTACACTACTCTAATTCAAACTATACCACAAGGCTACCATAACCAAAACGCATGGTACTGCTACAAACACAGACATATAGACAAATGAAACAGGTTAGAGGACCAGAAATAATGTGTTAAACCCACAGCCATCTGTATTTTGACACAGTAAACAATAACAAACAATGCAGAAAGAACTGCCTATATTAATAAATCATGCTGGAATAACTGACCAGCCATATTCAGAAGATTGAAACTGGACCCCTTACACTCACCACATAAAATTTTAACTCCAAGTGCATCTAAGATTTGAATAAAAGACATAAAACTATCAAAACCTTAGCAAAAATGTAAGGAAATAGTATTCTGGCTATAAATGTTGGCAAAGATTTCATGACAAAGACTTCAAAAGCAATTGCAATAAAAACAAAAATTAACACGTGGGACTTAATTAGACTAAAGAGCTTTTGCATAGCAAAAGAAACTATCAACAGAATAAACAAACAACATATATAAGAAGATAAATTATTTGCAAGCTATGATCTGACAAAGGTCCAATATCCAGAATCTATAAGGAACAAATCAATGTGCAAAACACGAACAGCTTTATTAAAAAATGGGCAAATGATATAAATAGACTCTTCGCAAAAGAAGACATGCACATGGCTACCAAGCATAAAACAAAAAAAAAAAAGAAAAAAAAGCTCAACATTACTAACTAGGAGATAAATGCAAATAAAAGCCACGGTGAGATATCATTTCATACCAGTCGGTATGGCTATTGCTAACAATTTTTTTTGAATGACAGGTGCATGAGCTTAAGCCCATATTCCTATATTTCCAACACTTTTGGGGTCTGAGTCAGGAGAATCACTTGAGTGCAGGAGTTTGAGATTGCAGTAAGCTGTGATGTGCCGGTATATCAGTATGGGACATAAAGTGAGACTCATCCAAGAAAGAAAGGAAGGAAGGAAGGAAGGAAGGAAGGAAGG
>NW_012105031.1:1917211-1924049 GCF_000951045.1 Mandrillus leucophaeus
GAGACTGAGTCTGGTGGATCACCTGAGGTCAGGAGTTTGAGGCCAGCATGGCCAAAATGGTGAAATCCCGTTTTTACTAAAAATACAAAAATTAGCTGGGCATGGTGGTGCACACCTGTAATCTCAGCTACTCAGGAAGCTGAGGCAGGAGAATCGGTTGAACCCAGGAGGCAGAGTTTGCAGTGAGCTGAGATCACGCCATTGCACTCCAGCCTGGAGCAGAATTCCATCTCAAAATTTTTTTTAAATAAAATAAAAATAAAACTCTAGCAGAACTTTGAAAGAAACATCTAGGAATAACGTTTTTATAGAAGGCTATGAACACCTCTGATATATTCTTGAGGACCTAGAAGGCTGAACACACGTTCAGTGCTGTGTACATGCTCATGAAAGACGAGAAAACATTACTCTCTTCTGACTGACCTTGAGGCCTAGCGCAAGCAGGAAACAAAGGCATTAAGAGAAATCAAGGTGAAGGCTGAATTGTAGTATCCTACAGCATTAAAGGCATGCCACAACACACAGAGCTTCTCAGTGCAAAGTGGAAGACTGACTAACTTGCTTGATACATTTAGGGAAATCTCTGTTAAATGGTTAGCCTACCTCTAGTGTATCTGAGTAGTGACGTCAGTGGTTACATACCATAGTAATACAGATTTTACAGAATTAGTCACAGAAAGTAACAAAGAAACAAATAACAACAAGCCCTGGAGGCCGAACAGTCTGATTTATAAACTTGTGACATTAAATTATCTAAAATGTGCAGTTTTAAACAATAGTTTAAAAAACAAGTAAATAGTGTGGGGAAAAGAAAGAGAGATCAGACTGTTACTGTGTCTATGTAGAAAGAAGTAAACATAAGAGACTCCATTTTGTTCTGTATTTGAGATGCTGTTAATCTGTGACCCTACCCCCAACTTTGTCCTTGCAAGAGACACGTGCTGTGGTGACTCAAGGTTTAAAGGATTTTGGGCTGTGCAGGGTGTGCTTTGTTAAAGAAGTACCTGAAGGCAGCTTGCTGGTTAAAAGTCATCACCATTCTCTTAATCTCAAGTACCCAGGGACACGTACCCTGCCAAAGGTCGCAGGGATCTGTGCCTAGGAAAGCTAGGTATTGTCCAAGGTTTCTCCCCATATGATAGTCTGAAATATGGCCTCGTGGGAAGAGAAAGACCTAATCGTCCCCCAGTCTGACACCCATGAAGTGTCTGTGCTGAGGAGGACTAGTATTAGAGGCAAGAAGGCCTCTTGGCAGTTGAGATAGAGAAAAGCATCTGTCTCCTACCCCTCCCTGGGCAATGGAACATCTTGGTGTAAAACTCGATTGTATGATCTGTTTACTGAGAAAGGAGAAAATTGCCTTAGGGCAAAAGGTGGGACTTGCTAGTGCAATGCTGCTCTTTATGCACTAAGAAGGTTTATGGAGATGTTTGCCTATGCATATCAAGGCACAGCACTTTTCCTTAAACTTAAGTCACAGAGATCTTTATTCATATGTCTTACTGCTGACCTTCTCCCTACGATGATCCTATTATCCTGCCACTTCCCTTTTTCTAAGATGGTAAAGATAATTATCAATAAATACTAAGGGAACTCAGAGACCGATGCCAGCATGGGTCCTCTGTATGCTGAGCGCCGGTCCCCTGGGCCCACTTTTTCTTTCTCTATACTTTGTCTCTGTGTCTCATTCTTTTCTCAAGTCTCTCGTTCCACCTAACGAGAAACGCCCACAGGTGTGGCGGAGCAGGCCACCCATTCAAATAGGAAAATATAGCTGGTACATAGGGAAAATGCAGTTAATGGGAAGAGTCTTGGAGGAGGCTAAAATGTTGGATTTACTAGGGATATTCTACATTTTCAATGACAAATATGTTCAAAGAACTAAAGAAAATTGTTTCTAAATAATTAATTGATAGTATTAGGAGGAAATCTCACCAAGTAACCAGTATCTAAAGAGAGAGAATAATAAAGAACAAGATGAAAGTCTGGAGCCGAAAAGTAGTATAATCAAATTGAAAATTTACTGGACACAGATAAATAATTTGAGAAAATCCAACATCTATTCATGAAAAAAAATTCTTTTCAAATTTGGAATTGAAGGAAAATGTCTCAGCCTAATAAAGTTCATACACAAAAATCCTACAACAAACACAGTGGTTAATGGTAAAGGAATAAATGCTTTCCTCCTTTGTTGTAATAAGACCGGAAGTTTTATTCTAGCTTTTTCTATTCGCATAGTATTGGAGGGTCTACCAATTGCAATAAGAAAAACAAATAAAAGGCAACTAAGAAGATAAATAAAATATTTGAATGAAAGAAGTAAAACTTCCTACAGTCATAGAGGACATGATTCTGTATGTAGAAAATTTAAAGAAATACTCCATCATACAGACACATACACACACACACACACACACACACACACAACAGGACCAAAAAATAAGAACATCAAATGATCAAGATACAAAAATCAATGCATAACATTAATTTGATTTATATATGAGAAATAAACAACTGGAAAATGAAATTAAGAAAAAAGTTGCATGCACAAGAACATAAAAACTAAATAAAAACATAGAAATAAATTTAACAAAGTGAAGGACCTATAAACAAAAATTTGCAAAATATTGTTGAGATAAAGATTTTAATGAAAGTAGAGACATTTCATGCTTATGGAGTAGAAGGGTCTGTATTGTTATGGTAGTGAATCTCCTCAAATTTGGTTAGTGTTTCAGTGCAATCTCTATCAATATTCTGGCAGGCTATTTTGCAGAAACTGCAATGTAGATCCTAAATTTTATATGAAAATTAAAACAGCTAGAATAGCAAAACACACATTCAAAGGAAAAAAATGTGTTTGAATCATTTTCACTTTCTGATTTTAAAAATTATTATATAGCTATAGTTTGAAGATAGTGTGGTACTAGTAGAAAAATAAATTCAATAATCAATGAAAACAATAAGTATCCAAAGATGAATTCATATTAATTTATAGTCAATTAGTTTTTGACAAAAGTGTAATGACAATTCATTGAGGAAGGATAGTCTGTTCAACAAACGATGCTGAGGAAGTTGTATACACACATTAAGATGAACTTAAACCTCACCTGATACCACATTCAAAAATTAACTTCAACTGGGTCAAAGAGTTAATTGTAAACCAGAGGATATAAAGTTTCAGTTTGACAAGAGACATATGTATTCTTACTGTCTATTGTATGCCACGAAGACTCTTGTTAATAATAACGTACTACATACTTGAAAATTGCTGATAAAGTGGATTTTAAATATTTTCATCCTTAAAATATAAGCAATTGAGATAGTAGGAATATTAATTACCCAGATTTAATTTTTCCAACTGCATTCATATATCAAAACCAATATACCATAAAGATTGACAATAATAAAAAAATACTTTAAAGAGACTATAGGAGAATATATTTGAGGCCTTGGATTAGGCAAGATACAAATAAATAATAAAGCAAATGTATGATCCATTAAAAAATCTTTCACTTCAAAATAAACTATCAAGAAAATGAAAATACAGTCAGTAGTCTGAAAAATATTTGCACGACACATATATTAAAAATAGCTTATATTCGGAATTTGAAAGAATTCTTACAGCTCAATAATAAGAGCAGATGACCCAATCAAAAAGTAGTCCAAATATATAAACACACATTACATCAAAGAAGTTGTATGGATAGCTAATAAGCACATGAAACAATGTACAATTGACTTAGTCATTAGGAAAATGAAAGTTAAAACCACAATTTAACTATTTAATCCCCACTAAAATATCTATAGTGTGTAAAGTGGACAGTAACCAAGCTTGTGAGGAAGTGGAGACACTGGAACTCTAATAGTTTACTGGCAGGAATGTAAAATGGTGCAATCACTTTAGGAGAAGTTTGGCAATTTCTGAAAAAGGTAAACATAAAACTATCTCATAACCGAGTATTTGAACTACTAGGTATATGCTGTGGTTTTAATATTTATTCCCTCCAAAACATATGTTGATACTTAATCCCCAGTGTGGCAGTATTGAGAGGTGGGGCCTTTAGGGGTTGATTGGGTCATGAGGACTCTACTGTCATGAATCCACTAATTCATTAATGGATAAATGAGCTAAAGGATTAATGGTTTATCATGGGAATGAAACTGGTGTCTTTATAAGAAGAGAGACTTCAGCTAGCATGTTCAGTCCCCTTGCCATTTGATGCCCTACATCACCTGGGGACTCTTCGGAGAGTCCCGATAAGCAAAAAGGCTCTTACCAGATGCAACTGCTAAACTTTGGACATCCCACTATCCAGAACTTTAAGAAATAAAGGCTAGGTATGGTGGCTTAAGGCTATAATCCCAGCATTTTGTGGGGTCAAGGTGAGAGGATCACTTGAGGCCAAGAGTTTGAGAAATACATTTTATTTCTTACAAATTATCCAGTTTCAGATATTCTGCTGTAAGCAATAGAAAACGGACCAGGTATGTATTTAATCAAGAGAAATGAAAGTATATTTACATAAATATGTGCATATGAATGGTAATAGAAACATTATTTATAATAGCTAAAATTCAGAAATAATCTAAATGGAATAAATGAAGAGATGGAATGTGGTACATCTACATAGTAAAATACTAGTCATCAATAAAAGAAAAAAAAAATGTGACATACTATGAATTTAAAATGTACTACTATAAGCGAAAATAATCAGACACAAAAGACTATGCATTATATGATTTTGTTTATTAAATGTTCAGTAAAGGCCAGGACAGATTGACAGAAAGTGAACAGAAGTTTCTTGTGACAGGAAGCGAGAAGAGGATTAGCTATAAATAGATATGAGGGATTGTATTGGAGAGATGAAAATGCCCTTAAACCAATTTATGCTGATGGTTGAGCTAATCAGTAAAGTCAGTAAGAATCATTGAATTGTACAAAATAGACAAGATTTATGATATGTTAGATAGACTTCAATAGAACTACTTAAAATATAAGCAGTTCTAAATTTATAGACAATATTAATGTTGTTTTAATAATGATTATGGAAGGACATGGAGTTATATTTTAAAATTATATTTACCTTTACATTTTGATACACCTTTCGAATTTACACATTATGATTTAATTTGTCATATTTAATCTCATGCAATGCAATAAGGTAAAAATAGAAGCTAAATAAATAGCCTTTTAAAAGTGGATAATTAATGTGAAAATATATTCAAATTCTTTTGAAACCTGCAACCTGTAGTTGAGTTTTAGTATTATCTAGATTATATTAGATAGAGCTAGAGCTAAATTGTGGTATCAATTAAGATAATCCTATAGTAATTTATATTTTCTGTGTCATGCACACCAGGAAAAATGACAAAATTCCATGGGCATTGCTTTAATTGTTAATAAAAATGCCAACTTAAAGTCAATATGCGTTTATTTAGTCATATGAAGTTTTCTGATATTTATAGCTCCTTTCAGCACTTCTTGTTTGACTCTTTACTGAACATGATTTGCTCACAAAAGAATATAAAAATGTAACAACATAGACGAGAATAATAGAAAAATTGTATGTATAAGGTGTTTTCAGAATGAATTCCCCCCAGATATCAACATGCATGCTTATATTTTAATGTTGTTCACTGGACACAATGTGTGAAATTACTTTCACACTTCATTGAAATTGAATTTCGTTGAGTCTATAAATTGCTTTGGGAAGTATAGTGATTTTAATATTAACTGTTTTTATCCATGAGAATGGGATGCTTTTTCATTTGTTAAGTCTTATCTGATTTCTTTGAGCAGCATTTTAAAATCATCATTGTAGAGATCTTTTACCTCTTTGGTTGGCTGTATTTGTAGGCATTTTATTTTGTGTGTGTAGGGCAATTGTGCCTGGGATTGCCTTTCTTGATTTGACTCTCATTTCAGTTGTGGTTAGTATATAAAAATGCCAGTGATTTTTGTACATTGATTTTGTATTCAGTAACTTTGCTGAAGTTGTTTATCAGCTGAAAGAACTTTTGCGCTGAGACTATGGAAAAAGGGCTTGTCTGGGATTTGAACCCAGGATGTCTCACACCCTAAGTGAGAATCATACCCCATACCAATGAACAAAAACAAGATTAAATTTCATTATCTGCCCCTGGCAACTGGTTTACAATCACATTAAAATCAGAATTCCAGATTAGCAGCAAAAAAAGAGAAAGAAATTGAAAGGTTAAAATCAGAGACCTTAATGACCTTGTAATTGGACTGTAAACAGTATGCCTAAAATGCTCACATAAAATTCACAGTTAGTTAGATATCCTCAGTTCTTTAATTTTTCTTATGATATCAAAATTTTCATTCAGTACAATACTATTAGAAAATCAGATCAGCTATTTTGGATTTCAAATCTAGACAAAATCATGTACATAATTTCACACTTTTGTGAAATCATGGCCTTAGTGGCCATCATAAAGGGCCACTGGATGATTCTGTCATAAGGAAGGGACACAATCAGTTTTCACCATGAAGTACAGGACTTGGGAGCTGAGTGTTGGTCCCCTAAAATCTTCCAGAAATGAAGTCAGTCAGCTGAATCCACCTTATACTACAATAAAGCCCTCAAGGTTATCAAATAGGATAAAATTTAAAAAAAAATCCAAAGGTCAGCAATTTTAAAGATTGAAGGAATGTAAGTCCACAAAGATAAGAAAGAAACAGCATAGGGACCCTGACAACTAAAAAAGACAGAGTATATTCTTTCTTCCAAATGACTGCACCACCTCTCCAGGAAGGGATCTAAACTGGGCCATGATGGCTGAAATGGCAGAATATATAATATAAATAGGAATAAAG
>NW_012105031.1:1929929-1931982 GCF_000951045.1 Mandrillus leucophaeus
CAAGACAAAGATTCCTTCTCTCACCACTCCTATTCAGCATAGTATTGGAAGTTCTGGCTAGAGCAATCAGTAAGAGAAAGAAAGAAACAGCTTCCAAATAGAAAAAGAAGAGGTCAAACCATCCCTGTTTGCAGACAACATGATTCCATATCTAAAAAACCCCATAGTCTCAGCTCAAAATCTCCTTCAGGTTATTAAACAACTAAAGCAAAGTTTCAGGATACAAAATTAATGCACAAATATTACTAGCATTCCTATACATCAATGATAGTCAAATCAGAAATGCAATTCCATTCACAATTGCCACAAAAAAAAATCTAGAAATACTGCTAACCAAATAGGTGAAAGATCTCTACAAGGAGAACTACAAAACACTGCTCAAAAAAATTAGAAATGACACAAACAAATAGAAAATTATTCCATGCTCATGAATAGAAATCATGAACATCATTAACATCGCCATACTGCCCAAAGCAATTTAGATACCATCTCATGCCAGTCAGAATGGCTATTACTAAAAAGTCAAAAAAACAGCAGATGCTGGTGAGGTTGTAGAGAAAAAGGGGAACGTTTACACTGTTGGGGGGAGAATTTTAACACCCCATTATCAATATTAGACAGATCAACAAGACAGAAAATTAACAAGGATATCTAGGACCTGAACTCAGCTCTGGACCAAGTGGACCTAATAGACATCTACAGAACTGTCTACCCCAGATCAACAGAATATACATTATTCTCAGCACCACATCACACTTATTCTAAAATTGACCACGTAATTGGAAATAAAACACTCCTCAGCAAATGCAAAAGACCGGAAATCGTAACAAACAGTCTCTCAGGCCACAGTGCAATCAAATTAGAACTCAGGATTAAGAAACTCACTCAAAATCGCACAACTACATGGAAACTGAAAAACCTGCTCCTGAATGACTACTGGGTAAATAACGAAATTAAGGCAGAAATAAAGATGTTCTTTGAAACCAATGAGAACAAAGTCACAATGTACCAGAATCTCTGTGACACATTTATTTCTGCCTCTAGGTTTTAAGGAATCACCACACTGTCTTCCACAATGGTTGAACTAATTTACACTCCCATCAACAAGCAGAAATACCATTTGACCCAGCAATCTCATTACTGGGTATAAACCCAAAGGAATGTAAATAATTCTGTCATAAAGACACATGTACATGTAGGTTCATTGCAGCACTATTAAGAATAGCTAAGACGTAGAATGAACTTAAATGCCCCTATATAGATGGGATGAAGAAAATGTGGCATATATACTCCATGAAATACTATGTGGCCATTAAAAAAAAGAGTAAGATTATGTCCTTTGCAGCAACAAGGATGTGCCTGAAGGCCATTATTCTTAGCAAAATAATGCAGAAACAGAAAGGCAAATACCACATGTTCACACTTATTAAATAGAGTATCAATATTTATTGCAGTTTTGGCTTTGTTTATATTTAATTTTATTGTTATTAAAATATGCAAATACTTAATTTTTGTGCAAGTAAATTTATCCAGTAGTTGCATTGATTAATTTTACATCTCTTTGGGGTTTCCTCATTCTTCAATCAGCAAAACACAGCCATCTATATTTTATTACTTTTTATTAATATATACTTACTTATAAATATTCCGTATACATGGAACTTTATAATGGTATGATGTAGACCTCTGTAAATATCATTGCATTGGTTTCTGTAACTGCTATAACAAATTATAAGGAATTCTTTGGATTAAAACACCACCAATTTATTCTTTTGTGGATCTAGATGCTAGAAGTTTATGATAAGGTTTACTTCATTGAAATCAGGTTTTCAGCACCACAGAGCTCACTCTAGAGGGTCTAAAAGAAAAACTGTTTCCTTGACTTTTTCAGTTTCAGGAAGCTGTCTTCATTTCTTGGCTCATGGCTCCCAAACTATGTTACATATATGGATTTTTCCTCTTCAGTCTTCAAATCTCCCTCTGCCTTCCTCTTACAAGGACAGTGATTCCACTTAGGACCCACCCTGATAATTCAGAATGATCTACCTATGCC
>NW_012105031.1:1933787-1937691 GCF_000951045.1 Mandrillus leucophaeus
CTGATAGAATGGAAAAACACATGACAAGAATTTCATAATGCAATTAAAAGTATACACCAAGAATAGACCAAGTCTAGGAGAGAATCTTAGAGCTTGAAGATTGGTTTTCTAAAAAAAGACAATCAGACAAGAACAGAGAAGAAAAATGAAAGTAAATGGATATAACCTCTGAGAACTATAGGATTACGTAAAGAGACAGAATGTCCCATTAGTGTCCCTGAAAAAGACTGGGAGATTGTAATCAAGTTGGAAAATATATTTTAGGATTTCATCCATGAGAACTTTCCCAACCTTGCTAGAGGTGCCAACATTCAAATTCAAGAAACGCAAAGAACCCCAGTAAGACACTTCACAAGAAGGTTATCCCAAGACACATAATCATCAGATCCTCCAAGGATGAAATGAAAGAAATAATGTTAAAGGCAACTAGAGAGAAAAGGCCAGGTCACCTACAAAGGGAAGTCCCCCA
The DNA here is from genome assembly GCF_000951045.1 of Mandrillus leucophaeus. Taxonomy (NCBI): domain Eukaryota; kingdom Metazoa; phylum Chordata; class Mammalia; order Primates; family Cercopithecidae; genus Mandrillus; species Mandrillus leucophaeus. The sequence continues at coordinate 1,934,257 of NW_012105031.1, forward strand.
AACGAACAATGGGCCTCTCAGCAGAAATCCTATAAACCAGAAGAGATTAATACCAATATTCAACATTCTTAAGGAAAATAAATTCCAACCCAGGATTTCATATCTGGCCAAAGTAATCTTCATAAGCGAAGGAGAAATAAGATCCTTTTCAGACAAGCACAGGCTAAGGGAATTTGTTACCACAAGACTACCCTTACAAGAGTTCTCAAAGAAAGCATTAAATACGAAAAGGAAAGACTATATTACTAGCCACTACAAAACCAAACTTAAGTGCATAGATCAGTGACACTACAAAGCAACCACACAAACAAGTCTGCTTAATGAACAGCTAACATCATGATGACAAGATCAAACACACACATATCAATACTAACCTTGAGTGTTAATGGATTAATACTCCAATTAAAAGGCACAGAGTGGCAAGCTGAGTAAAAAACTAAAACCCTTGATATGCAGTCTTCAAGAGACCCATCTCACATGCAATGAAACCTATAGGTCCAAAATAAGGGGATAAAGAAAAATCTACTAGGTAACTGGAAAGCAGAAAAAAGCAGGGATTGCAATGCTAATTTCTTACAAAATAGACTTTAAAGCAACTAAGATCAAAAGACAAAAAAAAAAAACAGTATTACATAATGATAAAGGATTCAATTCAACAAGAAGACCTAGCTATCCAAAATATATATGCACCCAACACAAGACCTCCCAGATTCATAAAGCAAGTTCTTAGAGACCTTCAAAGAGACTTCAACACCCACACAATAATAGTGGGAGATTTTAACACCCAACTGACAATAATTGACAAATTATTGAGGCAGAAAATCAACAAAGATATTTAGGACCTGAACTCAGCATTGGATCAAATGGATCTGATAGAGATCTACAGAACTCTCCACCCAAAAATAACAGAATATGCATTCTTCTCATTGTCACATGACACATACTCTGAAACTGATCACATAATCAAACATAAAACACTCCTCTGCAAATGCAAAAGAACTGAAATCATAACAACCAATCTCTCATACCATAGCACAAATTAGAAATTAAGACAAAGAAATTCAGTCAAAGCCATACAATTACACGGAAAATCAAATATTCTGCTCCTGAATGACTTTTGGATAAATTATGTAATTAAGGCAGAAATCAAGAATTTCTTTGATATCAATGGGAACAAATATACAACATAACAGAATCTGTGGGATGTAGCTAAGGCAGTGTGAAGGGGGAAATTTACACCACTAAATGACCACATACAAATATTTTAAAAATCTCTATATAAGAACATAACATCACAACTAAAAGAACTAGAAAACCAAGATAAAACCAAACCCAAGCTAGCAGAAGACAATAAATAACCAAAATCAGAGCTGAATTGAAGGGTATTAAGACCCTGTCCCCCACCCCCCCACACACAAACCATTAAAAATATCAATGAATACAGGAGTTGATTTTTAAAAATAATAAAATAGGCTGCTAGCTAGATTAATAAAGAAGAAAAGAGGGAAGATTCACATAAACACAATTAGAAATGAAAAAAGGGATATTCCCACTGACCCCACAAATACAATGAACCACCAGAGAATATGATGGTCACCTCCATGCACATAAACTAGAAAATCTAGAATAAATGCAAAAATTCCTGGACATTTATTCCCTGCCAAAGAATAAACTGAGCCAGGAAGAAATTGATCCCTCAGCCAGGAAGAAATTGAATTGCTGAACAGGCCAATAATGAGCTCTGAAACTGAACTAGTAATAAATATCCTACCAATTAAAAAAAAAAAAGCCCAGGACCAGATGAATTCACAACTGAATTCTACCAGATGTGCAAAGAAGAATTGATATCATTCCTGCTTAAACTATTCCAAAAAAATGAGGAGGTGGTACTCCTCCCTAACTCATTCTATGAGTCCAGCATAATCCTGATAGCAAAACTTGGCAGAGACACACACACAAAATAAAAGTTTAAACCATCATCCTTGATAGAAGTCAATGCAAAAATCCTCAATATTGACAAACCAAATACAGCAGGTCATCAGAAAGCTTATCACCTGCAATCAAGCAGGCTTTTTCTCTGGAATGCAAGGTTGGTTCAACATTCACATAAAAATAAACATAATTTATCACATAAACAGAACTGAATATTAAAACCACATGATTATAACATTTTGATAACATTCAAAACCCCTTTATATTAAAAACTCTCAATAAACAAGACATTGAAGGAACATAACTCCAAATCATAAGGACCATCTATGACAAACCCTCGGTCAACATCATACTGAATGGGCAAAAACTGGAAGCATTCCCCTTGAAAACCACCACAAGACAAAGATTCCTTCTCTCACCACTCCTATTCAGCATAGTATTGGAAGTTCTGGCTAGAGCAATCAGTAAGAGAAAGAAAGAAACAGCTTCCAAATAGAAAAAGAAGAGGTCAAACCATCCCTGTTTGCAGACAACATGATTCCATATCTAAAAAACCCCATAGTCTCAGCTCAAAATCTCCTTCAGGTTATTAAACAACTAAAGCAAAGTTTCAGGATACAAAATTAATGCACAAATATTACTAGCATTCCTATACATCAATGATAGTCAAATCAGAAATGCAATTCCATTCACAATTGCCACAAAAAAAAAAAATCTAGAAATACTGCTAACCAAATAGGTGAAAGACCTCTACAAGGAGAACTACAAAACACTGCTCAAAAAAATTAGAAATGACACAAACAAATAGAAAATTATTCATGCTCATGAATAGAAATCATGAACATCATTAACATCGCCATACTGCCCAAAGCAATTTAGATACCATCTCATGCCAGTCAGAATGGCTATTACTAAAAAGTCAAAAAAACAGCAGATGCTGGTGAGGTTGTAGAGAAAAAGGGGAACGTTTACACTGTTGGGGGGAGAATTTTAACACCCCATTATCAATATTAGACAGATCAACAAGACAGAAAATTAACAAGGATATCTAGGACCTGAACTCAGCTCTGGACCAAGTGGACCTAATAGACATCTACAGAACTGTCTACCCCAGATCAACAGAATATACATTATTCTCAGCACCACATCACACTTATTCTAAAATTGACCACGTAATTGGAAATAAAACACTCCTCAGCAAATGTAAAAGACCGGAAATCGTAACAAACAGTCTCTCAGGCCACAGTGCAATCAAATTAGAACTCAGGATTAAGAAACTCACTCAAAATCGCACAACTACATGGAAACTGAAAAACCTGCTCCTGAATGACTACTGGGTAAATAACGAAATTAAGGCAGAAATAAAGATGTTCTTTGAAACCAATGAGAACAAAGTCACAATGTACCAGAATCTCTGTGACACATTTATTTCTGCCTCTAGGTTTTAAGGAATCACCACACTGTCTTCCACAATGGTTGAACTAATTTACACTCCCATCAACA
>NW_012105031.1:1941251-1979317 GCF_000951045.1 Mandrillus leucophaeus
AGCCATCTATATTTTATTACTTTTTATTAATATATACTTACTTATAAATATTCCGTATACATGGAACTTTATAATGGTATGATGTAGACCTCTGTAAATATCATTGCATTGGTTTCTGTAACTGCTATAACAAATTATAAGGAATTCTTTGGATTAAAACACCACCAATTTATTCTTTTGTGGATCTAGATGCTAGAAGTTTATGATAAGGTTTACTTCATTGAAATCAGGTTTTCAGCACCACAGAGCTCACTCTAGAGGGTCTAAAAGAAAAACTGTTTCCTTGACTTTTTCAGTTTCAGGAAGCTGTCTTCATTTCTTGGCTCATGGCTCCCAAACTATGTTACATATATGGATTTTTCCTCTTCAGTCTTCAAATCTCCCTCTGCCTTCCTCTTACAAGGACAGTGATTCCACTTAGGACCCACCCTCATAATTCAGAATGATCTACCTATGCCAAGATCCTTAACATAATCACATATGCAAGTACTAGCTACCATATATAGTGATTTTGACAGGTTCCAGGAATTATAACCTGGATATCTTTTGGGACTAGTATTCAATCTACCACAATCATCTTGAGGAGGGAGAAATATGAACTAGAATATAAGACATTGCCAATACACTTGAAAAACCATCTACCAACTGCGTCTAGTGCTTTAATTCAATTTTAACATAATTTAGCAATTACGAAAAATATAAATATAAATTATTTTCCCATATAATTAATTACTTTTCCAGAAATTTATACAAGGTAATTGCTCATTTTCCCACAATTTGAAATGCATTACTAACATAAACAAGTATATAGTAAGTGCTTATTTAACATTATTGATAGGTTTTTGGAAACTGCAGCTTTAAGTGAAATTATGTATAAGAAAACCAGTTTTACCATAGGCTAATTGATATAAACAAGAGTTTAATTCCTGTGGCATATTTCTGGTCATAAAATCATTGCAAAACTGCTAAATGAAGAACAAAGCACTTCTAGTATTAAACATTGAAAAAATGTGAGCTTTACATACATTTAAGAAAGATCAATAAAAACAAGATAATTACTTACCTTCTTATTCCAGTTCAGGTTTGCAGTGGCAGGAGCCCATCAAGGAAGCTCAGAGTACACTGTTGGAACGCACCCTGGAGAGGCTATATTCCATTGCAGGGTACACTTACAGACATACTCCCACACACTCAGGTTACTCATTCACTCACCCATTCAGCCAGGCCAACTAACCACATCTTTAGAATGTGGGAGAAAACCAGAGCACCCAGAGAAAACTCACACATACACAGGCAAAATATACAAACTCTTCACAGACAGGGGCCTTGGCTGCAAAGTGATTTTTATCGAATCAACTTTATGAGGCATCAATATTTGAGTATAATGTTTGAGGACTTGCTATACTTACACAGTAGTCTTCCTATTTTTGTAACTCAGTTTGGGCACAGAATTTGAAATTCAGAATCCTATGGCAAACATTTTCTTTTTCCAGGCTTAATTCCCTTCAAATACTTTGCCTGAATCTTATGCTCCAGACAGTCTAGAAAACTTGTTATTACAAAAAGTAAGACCTTTCCTCTTTACTTGCCTTTGTTCAGAGTGTTATATTCTCTTGAAGTAACTTTCTTTTTTCATATTCCAGCTTGAAGAAATTTTACCTCCTTAAATTGCAGCTGAAATGCCACTTTTTCTTCTATCCCTCTCTAGAAGTATCTCTATTCTCTTTTGCGCTACTAGATGCTTATAAGTACTTAACATATTTTGCATTTTATTAGTCTAAGATTACTAAATGCATGCTCGAGACAGGTTTGCATTCTGACTCCATCACTTACTAGCTGTTAAGACTTTGTGAAAATTATTTTTCTTTTTTATGATTTATTTTCCTCTACCATAAAATGATACAAATGACAGTTTCTACTTCAAAGAGAGGGTGAAAGGAATAAATAAAATAATTCATGTAAAGCATTGATTGTATTTAATACCAGACAATAGCAAGCTTTCAATAGACATTATTTATTACTATACTTTTTACTATATTCATTTTTATCAGTAGGTAGATTATTTAGGTTATAAGCTTCATAATGTCAGGGCTCACAGGAGTGACTTGCAGAATTTATAGACAATATTTATTTAACCCATTTTCCATTGAGAAAAAAAAGTGCAACTTGCTGCCAACGTTCATTTAATTTTACATAACTCCATTTTGAGGCTTAAGCAAATCTGACTGATTTTTCACTGTGAAAATAAAATATGAAACTGTTATTGGAGTTATTTCTAAGCAGAACTTGTCTCTAATTCTAATGTAACATTATATACATTCCTGTTACAGAATATTCCTATCCCTAATCCTAATGTAACATCACATACATCTCTGTTACAGAATACAACATCATATTCCATCACAGAATGCAGCATGGCATACGTTTCTCTAACAGATAATACTTTAGGATTAGAGACAAGAGTATTCTTTAGGCAAACAGGAAATGAGTGAATAAATTTACATTCAATTCAACTATGTGCATATACCCTTAGTATATCTATCTTTATAAAATAATCATATTCTTTAAAAAGCACAATCTTCCTCTATTCTTAACTTATTTTTATGTGACTTGTTAAATGTATATAGATTCCCTATGTCTAAGTTTCTCACAACAGTGAGACTTATCCGATAAATTACAGTCTATGATCAGTTTTATTTCAGGGAAAATTCTTAATTATGTAAGGTAAAATTAAAAGTTCAGCAGATAGATGTTTTCTCGACCCAACCACACGATCCAGTTGAATGTCTTGATTATATGCATGAATAAGTTCATTTAGAAAACAAATTATAAAATTGTGCTCCAACTTCAGGCAAGTACTTACAAACAAGTTTCTTGCTATATGAAAATAATATGTTGATTTGTAGAAATTTTACTTTCAGAAAATTGTAGAATTACGTTCTTTCTATATCAAAAGTTATAGGGAATTAATTGCATATTTTTGAGTTAAGACCACCATATATACTCTCAGGCTTCCTCTAGGATCTCCCCTGACTTGTCCACTGTTTTCCCCCACACCCCCACCCCCACAAATTAAACATTTTGCATAATTTTGATAACATTTTCTGGCAAAATGTGTTATTTTGTTATAGTGTATAACACTTTCATGTATTCTTTTCTGTTGCTTCTCAACATGGGTTAAAAGAAAGAAAGGACGGCTCCAGGTGACGTATGACTTCCGTGACAAAAAGTACAGATAATTTGCTTGTTTTCTCAGAGAAGCAGGCAGGCAGCCAAACTTCACAACCAAAATTAGTTCTCAATTTAATGTTCGATGTCATTTCACAAGGACTAGAATGATAAATGAGACATCGGACATGTTAACTCTGAGGAAAATTATCACTTCACCTTGTATAGGGCGTCTTTACGGGATGAAATCAGAGGAGATAAATCACCACACTCTGTGACAGATCTGCCTGTCATTTGGGGAAAGATGTGCCCCAGTGAGAGGGCAGGCACTGTGTGAGTTTCCCTCAGGCTATAACCAGATATATTTTATACCTCAAAATAATTATAGAAATTTAAAATGAAGATGATGTATGCAGGACACACATCCCAAGTCGATTTTTCCAAGTGACATTTTAAGCATGTGTGTGTATATAAATACAAATAGAGACGCATACACATTTGTGAACTGCATAATATCCTTGAAATGGTTTCTGAGTAAAGAAAATGTTTCCTGAGTGCCTACAATGTGTAGTGTGGCCTGTGATTATCAATATAAGTAAATGCATATGCCCAAATTTGAGTCACTGAGAATTTTGTTCCACAAATTTTTCTTCAGAAAACAGGAAATAACGTATATTTAAGCCCCTACAAAGTCAGTCATATTACAGCAAAATATATCACATATCTTATTATGAAATCTTCAATTCTTATTGGAAAAGGCACATTAACTAGAAGTGATAACACTGCAAATCAAATTTTGAATTGACATAAAAGTGAACTTACAAAATTGATCAAATTGGAGGCAAATATATTTTTATGCAGATTTTGTGCTTATTCCACAGTCATACCATCACAATTGAGAATTTTCTTTAACATTAAATTTAAAGAATTGTCAAAAGTAAGAGAAAAAGTGTTAAGTTGTATGCTTTCAGAAATAATGGAAAAATAGTCACTTAAGTGTTCCATGAATGAGTCTATGAATGGGTCTATGAATTGAGCATCTGAAATAAAATGCTCAATGGCAGAATCATAAACATTTTTAAACGGCAGTTATCAGATATTTTCAAGGGAGGTCATAATCTCAAAACTATAGGATAATGCCAAAATACCTCTAGTATTAGTAGTATTAATGTTAAAAAATACTAGATCATTGAAAAAGTAGTTCCACATTAGCAAACTTAAAGGTAAAAATCTGCTAGATAACTCTAAATGCAGCTTTAAGTTTAATGGAGCTAAAGCTATATAAACTGCTACAAACTAAAAATATACTATTATAAATTTAAAACTATGTTCTGAAGAATGTAAATCTAATGTTTCAATTTCTTCTAAATCTCCACTCTAGTTTTACCAAAGAAAAAAATCTTTTTTAAATCATCATTTAGAAAATCAATCACTATTATTTCTGGTTGACTGATATTTATAAAAATAAAATTTTGAAAATCAATCAATGTTCATAATGTAAAACTTTGTAATTCATTAAAATTATACGAAATTTAACATCAGATAATATATTTATAATTAAGAAATTAATAATTCAAAACAATCATTTAGGCCTGCCCTTCCAAGGAAAATCAAACTTGTGATAAGCCTTTCAGTGATTTTTATTAATTCCTGTCTTTTGCATAGTAAAATAGATCAGCAAATGTTCGTTCATTTACACATTTATTCATCAGGCGTTTATTGAGCACATCTCTTGCCTGGGTCTTGGGCTAGGCACTAGAGGTACAGTGTTAAACAAAGCAGATGGCGTCTCAGAGCTGAAATCCTGATGATCATAGATTTAGTTTGTGTCACTGATTGTTCAGGACTGTTTTAACAACAGTAAGTTAGTGCCACATGAGCCTGACATGGAGAAAGTGTGAACTGGGAACAGATAGATCTGCAGGAATAATGCAAATGATAAGAGGTGCTCAAAAGCGAAAACTAACCAGTCCATCAACAAAGGAAAGATTGCCACCAATTTTTTTTTAATAGACAATCTTAACATAGAGGTTATGGTTCAGGGTATGCATTAGTATCCACACAACTGATGGAGGAGGATAGTTCAGGAACTGACTCAGAGATAAGCTAGAAGAAAATACCTTCACTGGCTCTGTTGTCTGAGTAAAGTAAAAATTCTATCTAATTGTATTTATTCACTTATTTAGTTAGTCATCCATTTATTCATTAAAAATTTATTGAGTACCCTCTATATAATAGGAATTCTTCTATTTTATGGGTGTGGAGTGGTAAAACAAGCTAAAAGGAGTCTATGCCCTTATGAAGCTTATATTCTACTAGATAAAGATAATAAACATCATAAAAATGGAATGTGTACAGACGTAGATTATGTATAGTATGTATGCTATACCTATTTATGAATGACATATTATCTACATCTATATTGATCTACATTCATACCTCTATATAGCTCTCATCTCTTTGTAGGTACAGAGAAATAATAAAAAAGAAAAGTGGAAATTGAAATGGTAGACGAGATGGAGCATTAGAAGGTTTAATAGGCTCTTTCTGATTCACTTCCTAGATGCAACTTCTTTCCTAGAAATCTTGAACATGATGCTTCACTTGTTCTCAGTTCCTTAATGCTCTCTCCATCCTCCATGCCTTTAATTATACCGCTCTGTCTGCTTGGATGTTATTCTCAAACTCCTTTAATTTGAAATTTAAAAAGACTTGTTTTTGTTTGAAAGCCTTCATTAACATAACACACTCTGTAACTTTTTTTCCCCCCAATTGGGTTACCACCTCCTTCCTTTATTGTGCCCACAAGCACTCAGTGTGTTCTCATATGACCACAATATTTCCCTGCCACGAGAATTCCCCAACTCTCTCATTCACATTGAAGTAAAACAGTTTTAACATTTTACTAAATATTTATTGACTGCCTAACATCATCAAATCCTCTTTGTAATATTTTTTCTTCATTGTGTGAATTCTCTTATTTCAAAATTAATTTTTGGGGGAATCTGGCTTCATGTTTGAAGGATGGCAGTTTTACTCCAGATACCATCCTAGGTTGACATCCTGGTCCAAAAATCTGGAGCAAGGGGAAAATATTCCCAATACAGAAAAGTTTTCTAAAGTAGAAGAGGGAAACTTATTTTCCTTATTTTATAAAAGTAGTTTTATTACCATATATTTATAAAAAATCTCAATTAGTGTTATGGATGTTGAAAGATGTTTTTTAAAATATTGACCCACAGCTATAAAAATCCCTCTTAGCAGTAAGGCAATGAATATATAGCATGATGAAGGCATTTATGACCACTGTTAGCAAAGGCAATAATTAGTAGAAGTTAGTAGTATAGCCTCTAGTTTTAATTTGAATATATGCAGCAGAAAAATGGTTACTGTTAGTTTTACTGGCAACTTTAGTATATGGGACAAGTGTTAACAGGGCTTTAAGAATTCTTTTTATATATAATATTTCATGAAAAATTATACTGTTTTGCATCACTCTGCAAGTAATATTTCACTGGCAATTTATCTTGACTTTCTGAAGTATACCATTTGAATCTGAAGTCCATCTCTCTGAAAGATTGATCTAAAATGCAGATTTGATCATTGTTCAATTTTAAAAAACTTTAGTTTCTCCAAATCTCAGAAAAAAATCAAAACCTTTTTTCTTTAATTCCTATCAACATAACACCTATTGTACTTACCTTGCCACCTGCATTTCTTTTCAATGTAAGAGAAATAGTTCTATTCCCAATCTTACTACAGTTATGCAAATGCATGTAATTAAGATATTCATGTCTTTACATATGATATTCCATAGGCTTAAAGTTTATCCCTCATTTCTTATTAACCTAGCTCCTACTCCCCATATTTTCATATTGGCTGACATTTTTCTTATCTTCAGGATAAAATTCCTCCTCCATTAGCAATCTGCCAGTCCCAGACTGGGGGAATATCAAACTCCCCTATTATCTTTTGTATAATTTTAGTTTGATTTTGTTGTAAATACTATTTCTATACTGGCCTTAATATATTTACATGTTCATCTTCAGCATTGTTGTGTGATGCCTGTAGCCTTAGTTTGTGATTCTTGGCTTAGATTTTTGTTTCAGGATTCATGTCTCTCTGCCATCCCCAAAGTTCATGATTAACCAGGTTTTAAAATAGTCCTAAGTCACAATTTTATAAGAAAAGTGAAAGAAGAAAGACAGAAACAAAGAAGTATTGAAAGTAGTTGACTATAATTTAGTGCATCAAATGTTTAGAGTTACTGTCCTGAAAGGAACTCTGTAATCCTAATGCATTACTTTGTTCCTGCAACATTATAAGAAGAGAGAAAATATCTGAAAAATAAATTATGTAAGACTTGCTTCAGAATAAGTATGAACTTGAAAAAGCTTGATAACGTTTCAGTTTAATAAAGTATATTAAAATATTGGATTATCTTGTTTCCCACCTTTATTCATAACTCTGTGACCTACATTCCATGGTGTTTCCCAATGTATGTCAATAAGACAGGATAATAAAAAGCAACAAAACTTTTGATAAGGCCATGCAAGATATGATTGCCATATGGATAAAGGGATGTAGATAACTCCAGGCATAAGCCTTCTCCCCTGCTTCCAAGACCACATAATTCTAGATGTACAGTGTTCACAGGTCTCTAGTCCTGTTATTACAGGCCATTAGCAATTTCTCATCTTTCTACTTCTCATCACAATTCACCTCTCTTATGCTCATTCCTCCAGAGTTCTGGTCTCTGCTTTGATAAGCAGCTTATGTAATAAATGTAGAAGTAAAGTATACCAAAGGCATAGGTAGGATACTTTCCTTGTCCTACTTTTATTATCTCCCATTTACACTTTAACAAGAAATTTCTGAAATTATAAGGCCTTAGTGGAAATCAGTGACATAAATGATAACAATTTCAGGAGTGAGATAGGATGTTGAGTTTTTTGAGAGGAAAAATCTCTAGGTTGACAGTCACTTAAAACGATATATGTGGCCACAACAAAGATATTATTTGAATGTTCTTAATTATTTATGTTTTGAAAAAGAATGAGATCAACTTTAAATCACAAATTTTATAGGATTATATTGTGTTTCACATAATTGAATATCAGCCTTTATACATGGAACCACTGCTTGGTGTTTGGTTTGGCAGGAAAGTAACAGAGCACAGCGGGTAGTACAATAAAGTGCTAGTTAACTTTTAGCCATCTTGTAGAAGTTAAATTTAATTTAATTCCAAGCTAGGGAACATTAAAATGTCTCAATTAACTTAGCATTGAGTAATTAAAAATATGAATCTTTTTAATATTAAAAAGCACCAGGATCCATTTTATAAAAGTTTTTTAAATATAATAACAATCAACATAAAAATAGATTATCACACAGAAGGCATGCAGGGCATACCAAATACTGTAAAATATAATTATAACAATGATAATACCGTAAAGCTAAAGTGTTTTAAAATTTGGAAAATAAATTCATCATGTAATATGCAAAATTAACATATTTCACCATGTTGTCACTGGTTTATATTTTACTTTAGATCAAAGCAAAATTCACATAGTTACAGCTATTCAATAAACATTAATACTAAAGATATTGACTTCATTCTCTTTTGATAAGGTTATAATATCAAGCAAATATAACACATGTCTCATAGATGGAAATTGCAAAAGAAAAAAAATGCATTAAAGCATAAAGTGAAACCCATAACTCTTGGATTAAAATGCATTATTTGTCAGAGCTTGAGGAATAAATTTTTTTGTTGAAAACATATGAAATATATAGGAGACTACATAACTCTACTACTTGGTATTTTAACTATTAACATTTCATTACTCACCTTAAAAGAGATTTATTTTTTTACAGTTTGCTTGCTTGTTGGCTTGTTGCTAATGTTCTAGAAAGTATTATAGACAGATTATTCCAATTTTCTTTGGCATTTGGTAATAACATATTTAATCACTAAGATCATTTGGCTTCCACCAGTTCTTACTAACTCTTAAAAAATGTTTATTCACATATCTTTCGGTTCATATTCTTCAAATAAAGTAGTGCAATTTAAAGCTAAGACCTGATGAGTCTCTGATGCCAATCAGGAAACTAAATTTCCTACCTAAATACTGTATTAAATAAAAACATTCTCCATCAGCCTTATTGCAGCATCCTATTCTTCATTCAAACACAAAAGTTTCATTATAAAGAATTCTTGCCAAATATACAACTCAGCCTTAATTTTATTTAAATTGTGTACGTTGGATAGATAGAAATAATCTAGGTTAAGGACACTTTGGGCACTTAAGGAATATTTGATTCAACTTGTAGTTTCCTATGATATGTCTTACATGAAAATTTTTAACTATTCTTTCCTCTCATTATCAATGGATTTTTCAGTAAAATGTGGACCTCAGTATTTTTGATAGTTTGTTTTTAACACTACTTCATTTTAATTTGATTATTTATAATTAAGTACTTTTAGCTTGGGCATTTCAGGTTTCAAAGTATCAGAAATTAGCTTGTACTACCTTTAAAAAGTGGGGCATATTTTTAAAGTACAAGGAGATGTTTTACATCAGGACATTTAAGCAGCTGGGCCTTAGGAAGGTCTATTTTAAATAAAAAAGGAGCTATCAGAAACTCAGAACATGCAAATTTTGTTTTGTTTTGCCATTTAAATTCACAGATAAAAATGTAAAACATAATATTTGGAAGTATATATATACATTGTGGAGTGGTCAAATCTGGCTAACATATTACCTTACTTATCATTTTTGTGGTAAGAACATTTTAATTCTAGAATTTTTCAAGAATATAATATTTTGTTATTAACTATAGTGGCCATATTGTACAGTAGATCTCTTGAACTTATTCCTCCTATCTAACTGAAATTTTACATCCTTTGGCCAAAATTCTCCCTAGCTGACCTCCAGCAACCTCACCAGTACCTGGTAACCACCATTCTACTCTCTACTTCTATGAAAACAAATTTTTATGATTTCACGTAAGATCAAGATGATGTGGTGTTTGTCTTTATGGTCCTGATTTTTTTAACTTAACATAATGTCCTCCAGTTTCATTATGCTGCCAAAAATTACAGGATTTTCTTCCTTTTTATGTGTGAACAGTATTTCATTATGCATACACAACACATTTTCTTTCTCCATTCATTGATATGCACTTAGGTTAAACACTTGGGTTAAACAAACAAACATTTACAACTATTATAAATAATGCCACAGTAAACATGAGAATACAGGTATCTCTTCAACATACTGATTTCATTTCCTTTGGATGTATGCCCATTACTGAGATTACCAGATCATATGGTAATTTTATTTTTACCTTTTTAAGGAACTTCATACTGTTTTCCATAGTGGCTGTACTAATTTACATTCCCACAACAGTGTGCAAGATTTGCCTTTTCTCTAAATCTTTGCCAGCACTTGATATCTTTTGCCTTTTTGGTAGTAGCCATTTTAAGAGGTGTGAGGTGATATCTAATTGTTATTTTAATCTGCATTTCTGATGATTAATGATGTCGAGCATATTTTTATATACCAGTTGGCCAGTCGCATTTCTTCTTTAGAGGAATGTCTTTTCAGGTCCTTTCCCCATTTTCTCAGCATATTATTTGTTTTCTTACTATTGAATTGCTTAAGTTAACTCCTCATTAGATGTATAGTTTGCAAATATTTTATCACATTCTTCCATTTGTCTCTTCATTCTGTTGATTGTTTATTTTGTTGTGCAGAAGGTTTTTAGTTTCATGTAATTTCATTTGTCTACTTTTGCTGTATTGACTGTGCTTTCAGGATAATATTTTCTAAAAAATCATCTCCCAGGCCAATGACATGGAACTTTTCTCCTGTGTTTTATTATAGTAGTTTTAGACTTTCAGGTCACACATTTAAGTCTTTAATTCATTTCAATTTGATTTTTGTACATGGTTGGGATAAGGGTCATTTTCCTGAATGTTGACACTCAGTTTTGCAAATACCACTTATTGAAGATGGTGTCTCTTTTTCCTATTGCACGTCCTTGCCTCTTTTATCAAAAATCAGTTGGCTGTAAATGCACAAATTTATTTCTGGGCTGTCTATTCTATTCCATTGGTCTATGTGTCTGTTTTTATGCAAGTTCTATGTTGTTTTGGTTATTGCAGGTTTGTAGTGTATTTTGAATTCAGATAGTGTGATGCCTCCAGCTTTGTTCTATTTGCTCAAGATTACTTTGGCTATTTTAGAAATTTTTTGAATTTCTTTGTCAGATAGTTTTCCGTTAATTTATAGAAGACTACTAATTGTTGTTAATTTTGTACCCTTCATATTAGTTCTCATAAATTTTTGGCTGAGTCTCTAGGATTTTCTGTTTATAAGATCATGCCTTCCACAAACAGGGACACTTTAATTTCTTTCTTAAACATTAGATGTCTTTTATTTATTCTTTATGCCCAATTGATCTGGCTAAGACTTCTAGTACTACGTTGAATAAAAGTGGTGAAAGGGTTATAATTGTGTTTTCCAGATCTGAGAGGAAAACTTTGAAACTTACCTCTAAGTGTAATATTAGCTGTGAGTTTGTTACATATAGTGTATTTTTTAGTTCTGTTACGTTCCTTCTACAACAAGTGCTTTGAGGGTTTTATCATTAAATTATGTTAAATTTTGTCAAATTTTTTCTGCATCTACTGAAGTATTTTTTGTTTTTACTTCTGTAACTGTCATGTATTACATTTATCAGTTTGCCCATGTTTAACTATCCCTACATTTCTAGGATGAATCCAACTTAATCACAGTAAATGATCTTTTCAAAGTACTCTTGAATTCAGGTTGCTGATAGTTTGTTGAGGATTTCTGTTTTGAGATCTATTAGCAATATTGACCTGTAGTTTATCTTTCTTTCTTTTTTTTTTGTAGCTTCCTTGTCTAACTATGGAATCAAAATAATGCTGGCCTTACGACATGAGTGTGGAGTATTTCCTGTTCTTCTATTTTTGGCAAGAGTTTTAGAAGAATTTCTATTGGTCCTCTTTTAAATGTTTGGTAGAATAGAGCAGTGAAGTCATCAGGTCCTTGGCTTTTCTTTGTTAGGAGACTTTTAGTACTAACTCAATCTCCTTACTCATTATTAGTCTGTTCATTCTTGTTACTTTTTCATAATTCAGTCTTGGTTGACTGTATGTTTCAACAATTTATCTCTTTCTTTTTTGTTATCCAATTTGTTGGTAAATGGTTATTCATAATAGTTTCTTATGATCCCATCTATCCACTCATCCACTTGATGTCTTTTAATTGGAAATCTTAATATATTTTTAATTTAATACCTTCAGGGGAATTTTTTTTTTTTTTTTTTTTTTTTTTTTTTCCTGGTGGAGGGGATGGAATCTTGCTCTGTTATCCAAACTGGAGTGTAGTGATATGATCATAGTTCACTTCAGCCTCAAACTCCTTTGCTAAAGCAATCCTCCTGCCTTGGCCTCCTTAGTAGCTGCGACTACAGTTGTGTGCCACCATGGCCAGCTATATATTTTTTATTTTTTATTTTTTGTAGAGACAGCATATTGCTATGTTAACTACGCTGGTCTCAAACTCCTAGTCTCAAGTGATCTTCTTGTTTCAGCCTCCCAAAGTACAGAGATTACAAATGTGAGCCATCACACCTGGCTACATTCACAGGAATTATTGATAGGTAAGGACTTCCCACTGCCATTTTGTTCATGGTTTTCTAACTTGTTTTCTAGATCCTTTTTTTATTTTCTTCCTCTCTTGCTGCCTTCCTTTGTGGGTAAGTGATTTTATCTAGTAGTAAGTTTTGATTAATTGCTTTTTATTTTTTGCATACCTATTATGAGTTTTTATTTCGTGGTTGCAATGAAGCTTAAAAAATACATCACATAGTCATAACAGGTTAGTTTAAGCTGATATTAACTTATCTTTATTCACAAATAAACCTCTACGCTTTCATTTCACTCTCTCCATTCCTCACATTTTGATTTTTTATGTCACCATTGATATTTTTATATTGCCTACAGATTTTACCCTTATTTCTTAGCTATATTCTGTTTAATCAAAAAATAGGGTATCCTCTATGTGAAGAAAAATGTAATGTTATTGAGCCATTTCTTTCAAAAGAACAAGCTACTCTACCTATGTAGAGTGACAATGTATCCTCAGGATTGAAGATCAAAAGAGGTAATACATACAAACATTCTTTGAAAGATGCTTTATAAAACAAAAAATTGTTTTATCATAAAAATTTAAGGTAGTGCAGAGAGCTAACATGAAAAATTTAAACATTGGCAATAAGAACAAAGACATACTATGTTTGAAAAATGGTTAATGTCCCTTTTGAATATCTATGTCAACATTCATTTTATGTAGACATAAACAGGTGTCAAAATTATTTCTGTTCTGCCAACATTATTTTTCTGGAAATAATTATTGGGAAGCACTAAACTGTATTTACACTAACCATCTGTTTATTCAGTTGCCTTACAAAGACTGTATTAGAATAAAAGAAGCCTCAGGCACTTCTATTATAATAATGAATGTCTCATGAGATGGGATGATGTGCAGGTTACAACATTCTGATAGTAATTTCTAATGCATTACAGTAGAGCATGGACTCTTGAGAATCAGATGAAATTTTCTTCCATCTAGATTACATTTTCTCACTGTCCCAATGTGCTTGATATGAACTGACACCACCATAAATACTTTTATCTGAACGGCAACACTGTCATAGTTAGAGAAATATATAGCGTTGAGTGAAAAATAATTTCAGATACTTTCCAAGTGCTTTTTGCTGTTGTAACAGTAATTCCTGCAAAGTACATACTAAACCATGTAAAATTACAATCCTGACTATTGATTTAGTGAATTATGTATTCTTTGAGGAAAGCGGAAACTTTGTGTTCAGATAGTATGTAAAATACCTCCTTCACTTTCTGGAGGCTTATTGATCTCCATGTTGCCTGTGTAGTCACTTGAGGAAGGAAACCAACTGCTCTTGCCCTTCTAATGAATTTTGAATGCATCAGTGATCACTGTATTATGTATCTCTAATTAACTAGAGAGACAGGCTCACCATCTTCTAAACTTACACACTAAGGAAATACATAACACTGTGTTGTTAATTGAGAAAATACTCATCCCAACAAGGTTATCAACCCTAAAGGAGTTAAAATTTATCAAGTGCTTGAACAGTGCATAGCACTTATTAAGTGCTAAACAATTTGTTGACAATTAAATATTCACTGTATGAAATTTGTAAATTGCATTTTCTTCACAAAACACTGTATAAGTTTGTCACATATTTTAAATTATGACATTCCTTTTTTCTTTTAATGAGTCTAAATAACATTGGTGGTATTAGATATGATTGAACTCTATTATTGATTGGATTCACTAAGCATATTATCCAGATTTTTTAAATAGATGATATTTAAAAATTGAGGACTTTGCCATGTTGTATGATTACTCGAATTGCTTAAATATTTTAGTAACATAAGAACAAGTTGTAGCGGTAGTGATGAATAGTATATCCAACAAAATTTCAATGCAACTTTATGTCACTTTATGTCACATCCTTGACCACTATGCTTGCTGCATTTCTAAACAATTTAACTTACTATTATTTAAAGTCTGATTAAAATATAAGCTCCCTGATAAAGTGTTCCCAAACTCTGTACTAAATTTCTTCTTAACACAGTGCCAAATGTAAAGGCAGGCGAGACATTCTGAAAAACTTTAATCTTTCCTCAGCAATTATCTCTTCAATTATTTCTATCAATGCCCTAGCTACCACTGCTTAAGAAATTCAAGAACAATTATTGTGAAATTGAGAAAATAGATTGCAAGTTTACATAAAAATGTAAAGTCCCAATAATGTCAAAAAATATTGATGAAAAATAATTTTGGACTTCATTTACTATCTTGAGATGTATTACCTATGTTCAGTAAAAGATTAACCTTGCCCAAAGGACGGTTTGTTGTTTTGCACTGATGTTCTGAGGAGTAATTTGAACTTATTGGAATGTACTGCCTGATAAGAGTGTCTTCATTTGCCGGAGGACCCTGTGCTATGCCACTTTACTGATGCTAACAATGTAGTTTATGTTAGGGACTTTGTACCATATGGTGTCACCTCAGTCTCTGGAGGGCCTGGCGACTAAATTCAGCCATATGGGTGGTCAGCAGTGTCTATATGACCAGCCCTCATAAAAAGTCTGGATACCAGTGCTTGCATGAATTTTCCTGCTTGGCAATGCTCCATGTGTATTGCCACACGTTGTTGCCAGGAGGAATATGTTAACACAACTCCTTTAAGAGATGACAACAGGAGACTTCATGCTTGTTCTTCCCTGCACCATGCTCGATAAGCCTTTTCCTATTGTTTCTTTTAATCTGTATCCTTTCATTAAAATGAAATGAAACCATGAGTATAACAACTTTGTTAAGATCTGTGAGCCTTTCTACTGACGTATTTAACTTAGAGGAGGTTTTAGAGATCTTCCTGACTGTATTTATACAACTATGATTTTAATTTTTTTTTGAAACACACAGAAAAAAATCAGTGGAAGAAAATGCACTATGAGATACAATGTCGTTGCCACCAGCCATACAGCCATATGTTGCTATTTAAATTACATTTAAATATATCAAAATGAAATAAAATTAACTCTTTAGTTTCTCACACACATTATATAAATATACAGTGCTCAACACTATAAGGCTGTTGGCTATTATATAGAATTGCACAGATATAAAACATATCCATCATGAAAGAAACTTATATTGAACAACACTTGAGTGAAAGTCCAACAGAAGAAAGGACAGGTTGATAAATGTTATGATAGATAAATGTTTCAAATGAATTGTGCATTAACATTTGAGAGGCAAAAATACAACACACCTAGAAAATCACATGTGAAACAAATTAAAAGTTTATACACACATTTGGCAAAAATAATACACATAAATACAACTACAATAGTGGTATATGTTGTGAAACAGAAGTTTGCTCTGAAAGTATATAATAAAAATGCCTAGTGATGCTCAGGCTAATTCTAATTGTGAAAAAAAGAAAAACTTCCCTGAATTTCCCAGTGTTCTTGTAAAAAGCCCCAGCTTCCTAGAGCCATCTTCGCATACCAGGAGATATGTAGACATTTGTCTAGTTGATTGCTGTGACCCTGGAGGGCAGTAAAATGTCTCTTATTACTTGGAGATTCCCAAACATTTACAGCACTGGACTAGCTCCCTAGGTTAAGTACCAAAGGTTCCTGGAAAGATTGAAGCTTCATCTTTCTAGGTATTAGCATATCCATGAGGAATGAGACCCAACCACTTGGAGATAACTATAGGTCTTAAAAGCTGAGACTTGCAGCCTATCAGACTCCAGCAAAGACTTTTTTTCATATCCTAAAGAGCTAGAAAATAAAAGTGGGGCTACTAGTGCATGGAGGAGACACTTCGAGCTAGTGAGAGGAATAGCGACCTCCTTCTACTGTATAAGCACAGGAAAATCATCCTCTAAACCTCTTATTTTTGGACTTACAACCACTCATGCAGGAAAATTCCCACCATTGGCTCTCATGGTGTCACCCTAAGTGTAATGACTAGAGCAACAAGGGCATGGAGATCGATACACATGTTATTTACTGTAAAGTTTAAAAAAATCTTTCTGATTCCACAGAGATTTTATTTGCACTCCTGATAAAATAAGTAGAGACGCATATTAAAAACCCACCACTAACATATGTACTATATCTAAAATTTTTGAATGCTTTTATATCTTTTATGTGACACTAAATGCTTATCCTACAATTTATAAATGAGAAAATAAAGACAGAGAGAAGTTAAATATTCTACCTAACTACAATAACCTATCTCATAAGTGGTAGAGGTATGCTTTAATAAAGGAATTTGATTCCAAAGTCCATGTGATTAAAATCTATGCTATAAAATGAGAAGATCTTCCTAAGGAGCTTTCAGTTAAGACGCTACTTGAAAGCTTTAGGCAGCTATAAATGGTGGAGATGATTGTCCAAACAGAGAGAACATAACATATAAAAGACATTTGGCACATTAAAAGGGGAGAGAAAATGCTGAACTAAAGAAGAAAACTCCTAATTAGTATAGATCTACTGACAAGGCAGCATTACAGGTTTTATTTTGTAGACTCCTACTAAGGGTAATGTACACACATTGTTGTTTATATAGATAGTCCTGAATAATCTCATGCTTTGCTAAATTGCAAGCTAAAATATCAAGGCTCATAAATAAAGATAAAGCTAGAAGCAGATTACTTAAAATTCATGCAGCTCTTCAAGTATAGATTCCTAAAAAGGTAACCATCCAAAGAAAACCAGTAGCATAGCTAGCTCTCCCCTGGCATTCACACACAGAATCTTATCCTCAGTAGCCTTAAAATGTAAACTCTGCTTTCTTCATTCACTGTGGATCCTTATAGGGATTCACTTTCAAAAAAGACCAGAGTTATCAAAATTCTAAACTTGAAATCAATAAACATTGATAGGCAAATACCTAAAGAGATAAAGAGAGAGTGTACTACTCTTCATCTTTTTTTTTTTTTTAATTTGGAGAAAACGTTTTCACCTTTTCCTCATTTATGTTCTCACTTTCTGAAATAATTTAACAGAGTAGAATCAAAGAAGTTCTTGAAGCCATAAATCAACTACTATTTTCATTAAACAAATACATTTTTGTAGAGACTTTAATTATTCTTAAGGTTTTTATGTTGCCTAGGTTTGTCCTTTTGTTACCAAGTTAGCAATGCCCTTGCTTCCCAACATGCTTAGAAGCCAATACTAAATGGCACAGGCTTTTGAGAAAAGAAAGATTTACTATGAATCAACTGGAAAGGAGACAGAAAATAGCATTCAAACTTGTCTTCTTCAGCTAGAGACTAGGGTAGGTTTTATAAACAGAAGGGAATGAGGAATGATATGATTAGATACTGCAATGAAGTGATGTCTGGAATCATGATCTAACTGGATTATGTCATGGTGTGGTGCCTGGGCTCAGTCTAATTGGATGATGGATCATGAGGTGTGTGCTTCTTCATTCAGTCCCTTTTCCTTGGATCAAGGACTTATCTTCTGCCTGTGGTTGCATGTGTGGTTAATCTGGGCAAGCTTGGGTTACAAACTTGAAACCTGGAGTCCATGGCAACTGACAAACAACTCATTATTTTATGATACAAAGTTGAATCAGATTGTGCTGATTCTGTGGTTACACTTTTCTGTGAGGAAACTTGTCAGCTGAAGCTTTAAAATATTAATGTACCTGAACAAAGTTACATATAAAACAAATCAGCTTCTATGTTATACTAATATTGTTTTCTATTTACTGATATGGGAGCTAATACTCACTAAAGTAAAACTTTTGAGGAAAAACAGACTTGACTCATAATAAATATTAAATGTGATACTTATTAGTCCTTTATGAAATAATTTATGTATTAAGAAGTATCACCATTTTAATATTTTATAGCTGACAGTTTACTTTGCAGTTGAAACTTGTGTCATTATTTTGAAATAGATCTTTCCTCAGTCATATGGAAACTGTTACAAACAACTTCAAGTTTTTGTCCTGATTTACTACTTTTCAATATGCATGGGAGTTAATTAAGTTAACATCTCAGATCATCTCTTAGTTCATTTGTAAGTTGAAGAGGTTAGAATTACTAGGTATCTTGTAAACTTGACCAGCTCTGCAGCAAGTTTTAGAGAAAACAAAATATAACTTTAATTATTTGAGTTCATATTCTTTAGGATAAAATTTCTAAGAGTTTCTCACAATATATCTCTATATGTCATTTTATATATCTATGGTTTATTTATGTAGAGATATAGATATATAGAGAAACTCTAGATATATGTATGCACACATACCTATGTAGATACACATATACATACACAGACATATGTACATGCATACACACATATATATGTTTAGGCAATTTTAATTTATACTAAAGAACGTGTGTGTATATGTGTATGAGTGTGTGCATACATATGCATGTACATTTGTTTATATGTTTTATCAGAAAAACAAAGTGGTAGATGCCCCTTCTGAGCAATATCCTTAAAATCTTTTAATGGTCTCTGATTTCAGTTACCTTATAGTCCACACTCTTTACCATACCGTTGTTATAACTGTGGGCAGTTTTATATTAAGAAATTTTGACTTATTAGATGAACCACAAGGAACCCAAAAAGTATTAAAAAATCATAAAATATCTGGTATATTTTATTTTAAAAATAACTTTATAGACTCACTGGGTATATGTGCAGGTTTGTTACATGAATATATTTTGTAGTAATGAGATTTGGAATTCTAGTGCACTTCTCACCCAAATAGTGAATATTGTACCCAATAGATAATTTTCAACACTCCTTCTCATCCCATTCTCCCCCATTTTGGAGTCCCCCAGTGTCTATTGTTTTTATCCATCACACTGTGTACCATTGTTTAGCTCTTAGTTATAAGTGAGAACATGAAATGTTTGATTTTCCAAATCTGAATTATTTCACTTAGGATAATGGCCTCCAACTCCATTTATGTTGCCTCTTGGAACATGATTTCATTATTTTTATGGTTACATGGTGTTCCACTGTGTACATGTATCCCACTTTCTTTATTCAATCATCTACTGATATATACTTAGATTCCATGACTTTGCAATTGTGAGTAGTGAATTGTTTTGTGATAAACATACGAGTGTAGATGTCTTTTAGATATGACAATTTCTTTTTCTTTGGGTAGATATCAGTAGTGGGATTGCTGGATTGAATGGTAGCTATATTTTCAGTGATTTTAGAAATCTCCATATTGTTTTTCATCATTGTTGTGCTAATTTACATTCCCATGCACAGTATATAAATGCTCCCTTTTTTTCTTCATCCTCACTGACATCTGTTGTTTTTTGACTTTTTAATCACACCTATTCTGATGGCTGCGAGTAGGTGTCTCATTTTGATTTTAATTTGTATTTATCTGATGATTAGCAATGTAGAAAATTTTTTCATACGTTTGCTTTCCACTTTTATGTCTTCTTTTTAGAAGTGTCTGTTCATGTCTTTGGCCAATTTTTTTAACTGAGATTTTCTTTTTATCTTTTGAGTGGTTTGAGTTCCTTGTAAATTCTGGATATTACTCCTTTTCAGATGCATAATTGGCGCATATTTTCTGCCATTTTTTCTGTTGTCTGTTTACTGTCCTGATTATTACTTTGCTGTGCAGATGCTTTCTAGTTTAAGAAAGTCTAATTGGTCTTTTATTATTTTTGTCACATTTACTTTTAATATCTTAATTTACCTTGGTTAATGTCCTGAAAAGCTTATTCTAGGTTTTCTTCTAGGTTGTTTATAGTTTCAAGTCTTACATTCAATTCTTTCCTTCATTCCTTCCTTCCTTCCTTCCTTCCTTCCTTCCTTCTTTCTTTCCTTCCTTCCTTCCCTCCTTCCTTCCTTCTCTCTCTCATTCTCTCTTTCTCTTTCTCTCTCTTTCTCTCTCTTTCTCTCTTTCTTTCTTTCTTTCTCTCTTCTTTCTCTCTTTTTGTTCCAGGGTACATGTGCAGGATGTACACATTTGTTTCGTTGGAAAATGTGTGCCATGGTGGTTTGCTGCACCTATCAGCCCATCACCTAAGTATTAAGCCCAGCATGCATTAGCTATTTTTCTTGACATTTTCCCTCCCCCCTCACCTGCCCAACAAGCTCCAATGTGTGTTGTTCTCCCTGTATCCATGTGTTCTCATTGATCAGTTCCCACTTATAAGTAAGAACATGTGGTGTTTGGTTTTCTGTTCCTGTGTTAGTTTGCTGAGAATAATGGCTTCCAGCTCCATCCATATCCCTGCAAAAGACGTGACCTTATTTTTTTTTATGGCTGCATAGTATTCCATGATGTAATCAACCCAAATGCCCATCAATGATAGACTAGATACATTTAAATTTTTAATTTACCTTATGTTAATTTTTGTATATGATGAGAGATAGGGGTCCAGTTTCATTCTTCTGCATATGACTGTATAATTTTTCTGTCACCATTTATTAAATAGGGTGCCCTTTTACCATTGTTTATTTTTGTCAACTTTGTCAAAAAAAAGTTTGTTGTATATATGTGGCTTTATTTCTGAGATCTCTATTTTGTTCTAACGTCCCATTTTCTATTTTTGCACTAGAAGCTTCTTATGTTCGTATTATAGCCTTATAGTATAGTTTGAACTTAGATAACATGATGCCTTCTGTTTTATCCCTTTTGTTACGATTGCTTTCACTACTTGGGCTCTTTGTGGCTGTATATGAATTTTAGGATTTTCTTCTAACTCTGTAAAAAATGACACTAGTAATTTGATTGGAATTGCTTTGACTCTGTAGATTGCTTTGGGCAGTATGATCATTTTAACAATATTGAGTCTTCCAATCCATGAGAATGGGATACTTGTGTATTTGTTTGTGTCATCTACTTCTTTCATCAGTATTTTCAGATCTCTTTGTATACTTCTTTAACCTCCTAGGCATGTTATTTTTTGTACTGCAAATAAGATTGAGTTCTTGATTTGATTATAAGTTTTAATGTTATTAGTTTATAGAAATAATACTGATTTTATATGCTGAGTTTGTATCCTGACACTTTACTGAATAATTTATCATGTCTTGGAGTCTTTAAGAGAAGTCTTTAGGGTTTTCTATGTATAAGATTATGTCATCAGTCAATCCAGATAATTTGCCTTAGTCTTTCACAGTTTAATTTCTTTAATAATCTTAATTTCTTTCTCTTGATTGATTGCTCTAGCTAGGACTTCCAGTACTAAGTTGAATACAAGTGGTGAGAGTGGGTATCCTTGTCCTGTTCCAGTTCTTAGGGAGACGGCTTTCAACTTTTGCTCATTCAATATGACGTTGACTGTGGGTTTATCATGTGTAGCTTTTATTATTTTGAGGTATAGTTCATTTATTCCTAAATCATAGGGGGTTTTATCATAAAGATATGTTGGATCTTATCAAATGCTTTTTGTGCATCTATTGAAATGCTCATAGAGTTTTTGTTTTTAATTGTGTTTATGTGGTGAGTTACATTTATTGACTTGTGCATGTTGAACCATCCTTGCATCCATATTCACTAAATGCTATCCAATTATAAATAATGGAAAGCAAAGAATTATTCATTGTCAATATGTCATTATATGTATATTTTAAAATGATAAACATTTAAATACTTTGATTTAACTAAAAACTGAGTGTATATAATAATGTAGAATTTCTAATAACATGACAAAATAAAAATAGCCATATTATGATACTTTGTTTTATATATTATAACATAGTATAAACATAACACTACAATATTATGACTGTGTTTACATATATTAATTAAATCTAATGTTAACAATCCATTATGACTATGACTTTTTACATCTTAAAAGGAATCTTCCTCCAATTTATTGTAGTTTTACAAAATGTTGCTATTAAGTACTTCCTAGATACTTTTTGGGGAGGTGAATATATATTAAATAATGAGTAGAGTATGTTGCAAATATCATTGATACCGGAAAAATCATCATTGACATAGAATAGTGATATCATCTGCTACTCTTTATGTGATAATTTATTACTTACCCCATCCAGCAATGTTTAGGTCAAATATCAAGTTCTCTAGCAACCCTCCCATAGGACTGAGAAGTTCTTCTCGTAAATTAATATAGTACTCATCATAGCTCTCTCTCACAGTACTTATACTTTATTGTGATTATACATTTATTTGCCTTTTTTGTCAAATCTCAGTTTTCAGATGCTAAATAAATGGCTATAGTATGTGATCATCATTAGCATTTTGATTCACTGTTTCTCCCAAAAAGCCCTCTATTAACTTTTTACGGCTTCACTTTCATTCTCTCTCTCTTTCTCTCTCTCTCTCTCTTTCTTTCTGTCTCAGAGTAGTATATACGTGAATATGTATGAACATGGCTTATTGCCGTGGAAAGGATACATACTTGTAGACCTGAGATACATACTTGCAGTTTTCAAATGCGGGCTACACTACAATTGCTCAGTTGATTCTTGTCAAGTTTCTGAGCTTCTTTCTGCCTGATTTTTTTCATTTGTAAATTATGCATAATGATATAACTGGCCTCATATTGTTTTTGCAAATATTAATTCCAATAGAAATATTTGTATTGCCTGACACATAAGTAATTAGTAAACATTTCTACATTCTGTTATTCATATCAATATTATTTATGACCCTTGTCTTTGTTCTAAACTTTCTAGTCTTATGCCTGTGGAAGTTCACAATTTCACTCATTGTTTATATGTCAATGACTCACAAATTAAGGTCTTACTTTGTCTCTACATCACATGTCCAAATGCCCATTTGACATTTTCATTTAATAGAAATTATTCAAGCTTCTTGATTATTTCTCTCTGTTCTCCAAAATAACCCCATTTCTAATCTTAGTTTCATCAACCTGAAATACCTCAACCATCTACATATAAGTTCAAGGAAATACTGAGCTTTGTCATATCCTTATCTGATATATCCAATTCATTAATAAACTTATTCAAAATATACCTCATATTCATTTATTTTTCTCCATAATCTGTATTGTTACCTCCCTGTAATAGCCACCCTTGATTCTCATCTAGACTGCTATATTTAGGTGATTATTATTCTTCTGACTTTTTACTTCTCACTGCCTTATAATTATCCAATAATTATTAAACAATTAGAATAAACTTTTAAACATATAAGTAAGATAAAACCCAAACATCGTTAAGTCTTCAAGCCCTTTTCAGGTTGGGCTTCTGCCTACTAGCTAATTGCATATTTTGTACTCTCCGTCTCTCTAACTTATTAGGATTCAGTTATGCTAGATCATGAACATACCAAGCCCTTATTGCAAGCTATTTTATCTGCCTAGAATGTTCTTCCCTCATACTTAGAACTATTAAATTAATATCTATTCAATAACTATTTACTAATAGCGCTTAACAAACAAAAATCATGTAAGTTGTTTATTTTGAAAATATGATAGAAGTTAAAGCCTTAAATTTTGTATTAGTAAAATTACAACCCAGAAAAAAAAAAATTCTAAAAATAGCATATTCAAATAACCCCAAAGCACATGTAAAGTTTAAACAATTTTTAAAAAATAATAAATGAAATTGATATAGTAGATTTTTACATGTTCCTACTACTTCTGGTCTTTCAAAGATAAAATATAAATATAAAGTACATATTACACAGAAAAGATAGGAAGTTAGCCTGGATAAATACCGCATCATATTTTACTTTGGTTAGTACAAACAGTTTTACATTTCTTACTCTTTAATATCCTTTTATGGTTTATGCCACTATGTTCTAGGTACTATTATTCCATATTAAACTGATCCCACAAACAACAGTAAGGATGATTTTCTCTTTCTTTCCCCTTCCTCAGTCTTGGGAAGGGTCACATGGGGAAACTAAATCTTGGCTCTGATTTGTTTGTTGAAATACACTCTCTGTCCTAGAAAAACTTCAGAGGAGCTCTGAAAATTTGGGGAAACTAGTTACGTTTCAAGCATCAATGTTTGTAAATTAAAGGTTATAATTCCTAATTCCTACTCCAGGAGTTATGGCAAAGGTTATTTAAGATAAATTCTGTATAGTATTTATTACAATATTTAGGAATATAGGTAGAACCCAAAGTATCATATTCTCTTCTATTTCTCTGTTATTAAAAGTTAATATTTCATTTAATTATTTGTATATATTTTTATAGTTTAAAAGTCAGGAAATCATCCTTTCAAACCAGATGTATTATAAAAAGAGCTGTTTTATCCAATATTTCCTGAGAGAAAAACAGAGACAGTTTGTTCAAATCACTTTCCCCTCCTGTTTTTATAGTTTGGGAAGACAAGGAATCATTACAGCCAAGACTTAGTTTATTCTCTGAAGCGGACCAGACTTCATCTGTAGCTTTACCATATATAAAAGTGAACTGTTTCCACTGCCAGTTGCCAACTGACACATTCTACATTTGTGGACTTTAGATGAATGATTTTCTTTTGCTCTCACTGAGCTTGAAAGATCCCAACAGAGTAAAATTGGTATATATTTCAAAAGATGTATCAAGAATAATTTTTGAATGAAGAAAGATTAGAATGACAAAATGACCTATCTCATTTCCCCATGCTAACAAGAAAGTTCCTATGATTTTATTTCTATAAGACCACTTGGATCCTTGCTCTGATTGACAGCAATATAATCATTATAACTTAGAGAACACAGAAGGAATTTCAATTTAACCAACTCCGTATTACTGAGATACAACTTATGATGTATTAAATTATAGTATTTCAGAAGAAAATGTCAAGACTGATTACAGGTTCTGAAGGTATCTTTTAGTAGAGTATGTGTCTATCAGGAGATAATTTTTAATGGGTTTTCTATTAAACGTACAGATGTTATCAATACTAACAAAAATTATCTGTCACAATAAAATATATTTAGAACAACTTATTGTTAAAATTAACATTCTAAATTATGATATTTATTATTTAATGGTATAGTATAAGATATGGGTTTGTTGATAAGATAGTAAATAAAACTGAAGATTAGCATAACTCTGTAAAGAACAGAGCTAGATTGTTTATGTTCATTAAGAAGAAAAGCAACTGATAAACACTAAAAGTGGGAGTTTCTCTTTCGATATTAGCAATCTGAGTTCAAGGAATTACTTGCTCTCTTCTTTCAATTGTTACTGAATTAGCCAAAGACACACAAAAGTAAGAGTGAACCTGTACCCACACTAAAAAGGAGTACTGCAAATACATGAAGAAAATATGTGATTTCAGTAACAGCGTCAAAAACAGAAAGACCAGTGGTTCTAAATTAAAATGATAAGCAGAGTTTTTTGAGGAGTTTCATAAAAATACATTAGAATTTGGGAGAATCTTTTTTTCATTTTTGTATTTTTGCACTTTTTATTTCAGTGATCTGACAACTTTGAGAATGGCTAGTACAATGCAAAAATTGATTAACAAATTGAAAGTAAACCCAGAAAAAATCTTTAGCCCTTGTTAACATGAAATTAGTAAAATGTTTTAAATTCCTAAGGCACCTGTTGGTGGGAAGGCAACATTTATTCCATGGACAGTTTTATAAAGAAAGCCTTGTGCTACTGTTAGCACAGCTGTTATCCCTTGAGGTACATGTTTTTAAGCCCTCCTTACATTTCATGTGATTGGCAAATATTACTTGTTGTGGCTGACTAATAAGAAGGTAATCACATCTGTGAAGAATAGCATATCACCGAGATTACTGAGTCTTCACAACAAATACAGAAATTAAATGTTGACAGACGGGCAAGTTTGTTGCTCCTCTTTCTTCATTCTTCCTTTACCCCAGCATTGAGTCTTTAATCTTAAATTATTAAACTGCAATAACTTTATTTACTTTCTTTATCTGCCCTAAAATATTTTAAACAAGAATTCAAAAAATTGCTAGCATAGCCTGCAGAGTCAATACTGGATAAAAACAGATTCTCAACTCCTTCCAATGTGCTTTTCCCAAAATTCTCAGAAATATCAAGTCATTAAGCAGTTTAAAAGAGAACCACCAATTTAAAAAATCAAACCAAGATCCTCCAGTTAAACAGTTACTGAAAAAGAAAAGTTGGTATCTAGAATTCCTTTTTCTATTAAGTTGAGAAAGAACATTACATCTACTAAGCTGAGATCAGTAGGTTAGAATGAAATTAAACTCCTAATTTTCAAATGTTAAATGTGTAAGAGACCTTAAGTGAAAAATTGAATAATATATGAAAAAAATCAGACATTGTAACAAGATGTTTGAAGAGCTCTATATAAAATGTTATATAAAAAAAGGTAAGAAATAACAGTGAAGGAAGAACCATCCATCTGTCAACTTCACAAGAGTAAAAAGATTCACAAGAGAAAAGGTTCACAAGCGTAAATTGTGTAAAAGATGGCCAGAATAAAACTTTATGAGCACTGCTGCTTTAGAGTAAAGTGTGCTGAAAGTGATGAAAGGACAAAGGAAAATAATTATCACAAGGACATAAAATTTCAAAATGCTCAGAAGATAGATCTGGAAGATTTAATGTATGCTAGGAATAGCTTCAGGCTTAGGTAGGGAGAACAGATAGAAAACAAGAAAAAAAAACAGTCTTTAAAATGTCTAGGCAAATTTTCTGAGCGAAAAAAACATTATCTTTTTAAATAAGCTATTATGTTATCACTAATTTTTAACAACTATTTATTTAATGCTTACACACAACTGATAATATTTTGGTGTCTTAGATCATAGAAGTAAACAAGACATGTCCTTTGCTTTGGGTTGTGGAGTAAGGAACTTACAACCACGAAAAAATTACTGTGCTGTTTAACAGCTGTGAAATGTTGAACGACTTCACTATGTTATTGCTTCATTCACAAAATTTGATTTCTTCTTGTGATGTTTGGCTATTGTCAAGTTGACATCATTACTGCAGCTTTCCAAGGTCTCCTCTGCATTTCCCCAAACCTTCTCTCAGTATGTTTCTATGTTAGTCTTTGCCAACAAAAAACACTGGTGTGAGCTTTGGAAGATAGAAAATCTGGAGAAGCCATTATTCTCTGAAGGCAATCCTAGCCAGATATGAAGAGATGAGAGGTTTCACTGGACTGTTTCAAAGAGCACAGGGGAACTACCTGCTTGGCTGTTGCACACACAGACAATTAGTGAGAGTTTCACATAGAACCTTTAGCACTGCAGCAGTTTCCAAGACAGTTATTGGGAGCTTCTGGCTGAGATCTCTGGTTGCTTTCCTGAAATTTTTGTTGAATTACTTACTGTTCAGAGTTAGCTTTCCTGACCTATCCTTTCATAGTTCCTGTAATATTTCTCTAAGCCTTTAATTCAAATATTAACTTCCAAACCTGGAAAACTTAAAGTGGCTTTTGTTTACTGTTGGATCTTAGATTGACTATAGTTTTGGTAACAGGAGTGAGGTTGATTTGCCAACTCCTGGCACACATGTGCTATCAAAGCATCTGGGGTATTTAAAACTTTATGCTTACAAGTCAATCAGCAACTGTAGACAAGAATGTCCATAGTTACCCACCAGATGTAAGGGGCCATCCAAACTTATGCTAGTAAAGAGGCCAGATTTGTAACGTTGACTCTAGTTTGAAAGAACGTGGAATAGTTCATGACAACTCACTAATACCCTCCAAGATCTCTCAAATCTCTCCACTTCTTTACTGTCCAAACAGGCTAAGTTCAACAGAGACATGATAAGACTTGAAATATATTGTATTGCTTTTGGTTTAATATTTTGAAGAAAGAAGCAAGTCTAGAGGTTTCACTTGGCCCTTTTTACCATAACAATCCTCACTGCATATGTCAGGGGACCAACATAAGTGTTCTGCCAATCCTTGTTCCAACTACATCTTCAAAACTAGGGGGAAAAAACACAGGTCAGGCTGATAGACTCAGTGGGCCCACTTTGAGACAGACTCGAACCAACAACAGATTATGACACTTTAAACAGGTAAATTTATTTAGTAAGGAATTATACAATACTCTAAAAAGTTAATCATGGATCTCCCTAATGATAGCATCAGATCACAGCCGGTGTTCAGTAATCTCTCAAAGCGCTGGTAGATGCCTACAAATATCTTTGGAAAATATTTTTGGCATAAGGTTTTTTGTTTGTTCATTTTTTTAGCATTTTAAAGTGCTTTGATTAAAACTTCAGAAAGTATATGTAAGTGCTTTCCTGTGTTACTACAAGTAAGTGCTCAGTATATTCTTATAATTATCCTTATTAATTAAAATTTTGCAATGAAAAAGTAAATTATTTATATATTTGTGTGTGTTTATGTATATATATATGAAATCAGTGGATTGATTTTTACAAATTAAAGAAATGCAATGTATTCTACACATTCAATAACTTAATGTATAATGTAATAATTGATTTAAAAAAATAAAACTTAAAGATATTAAATGTAAACATTTTCCAATTGTACATATAAATGCTATTTAACTTAGCTCAAGATAGACAAGACTTTTAAAAACTTACATATTCAAAGTAATATAACATTAAGCAAAATTATCAGTTAAAACAATATTTATTAACCTTAATAATCAAAAAATTAAATAATACATGATGACCTTGGAATAAATATTTGCAAAAATGTAGAAAAAGAAGTTAATATATTTCACAAAGAATAGCTTTTAAAAACTAATAGCAAAACACTAACATCCTAAAGAAATTTGACATTCTTTAAGAATACATTATAAAAATAAATGTGACTGGAAAATACACATATGAATAAATAAGATTCAATTTCCAAGCCATCAAATTAGTGAAGAGCAGAAAAATGACAACACTAGTTTTTGGTTCTCAGTGAAGTGGGAATTCTCATATAACAAATCATAAGAATGTAAATTAGTACAGACTTTGTTGAAAGGCTGTACTGATGGGCTTACATTTTTAAATATTTATTTCTTTTATATAGGACCTGTTTATACTATCAATTAATAAAAGATATGTTTTTTTAAAAAGTGAACAACGACAAAAAAGCACAAAGACTTTCCTTTAGGAAAAAAAAAAAAATACAATAGAATTTATAAATGAAACTTACCAAGCCAAAAGAGATTGGGAGAGAAAGAGACACAAAAGAGTGTCAATGGCTCAGTCAGGCTGGTCAAAGGAGAGTTGAGCTGCCAGGTGTTAGAGTAGCCAAATAAGCAACAAGTCAAAAAGAAATAATTAAACGCTTAGACAATTATTGGTGTAAGCAAATATCTAAAATCAGGAGAAACACCAACCTACCCTATTCCATTTTCCCCCAAGGAATGGTATGCACAGAGGGGTCAGGAGGATCAACTGAGGAAGGAGTCGCAAACAAAGGGCTTAAAAGTTTCTATGGACTCTGGAGTAGAAGGGTTGGGGAAGTAGGGGTGCAGAGAGCTTGGAACAGGCTGAGTGAGAGTACAGAAAAGTGTTTCCAAGACTTTTCCTTCTACTCTAGAAAGAAGGCCTGAGCAGAGAGGCTCCTTAAAAAGAGTTCTATTCAAGGCCTCAGATTGAGACCTCAGAATGAGGGTACCTGTCTTGGAATTCAAATATGTGAGGAGTATGATCTGCTTGAGACGTTGAATGTAACTTCCTTCAAAGACTGAAGTGTACTGGTTGTGCATTAGTTCTGGGGTGAGAGGGCAGCTTCCCTCTGAAGGGTCTACCAGGAAATGCCTTTGTAATTAATTGCCTATATGCAAGCCTGTAAAATCACATGTAGGTTTTAATCAGGAGCTCATCTCTTTAATTTCAGCCCTTAGTAGTTCAGATAATTTCAATAAATGCCAATTAAACATTTGACAAAATGTACCATATGTTCATGGTAACAGTTCTCAATAAACTAAAAATAGAACAGGCAGCTTGGAAGATAAATTCGGTAAAATTTATAATTCTTATATTTTGTCTAGATTGACATTCCAGATTTTGGTATCGGTAGGCAGAATCCCATCATACAATGGTAGTTTTTTTTAGAATTGAGGACAAAGTGATTGTAGTTCATAGAGACTAATACAGCTGGAATTTGCTAGGCACAATACCAGTAAGAAGGAGGCTTTTTAAAGAGAAATTCCCCAACAGGTTTCTTTGAGGGTTTGTTGTTGTTGTTGTTGTTGTTTGTTTATTTTTTTGTACATACACTAATCTGTTCGTACAAAGGTTAAAACTCTACAAAATAAGACAGAGAACAATGTTCTGAAAACTATTAGTTGAGCAACACCCACAGCTTACACAGGGCTTGAAAATATTTTAGTTCTGATCAGCCAGATTGTACAGTCCTCACGGACACCCCTGACAGTCAGTAAAGACACTTTTCATAAGGAACGAGACACTGTAGGGGCAAATTATGGTTAGAGTTAACTCTAGATCTTCTCCAGCAAAACAGAAAAGAATAAAGCAACAAACAAAAGCAAAGTCAGAAAGATCAAGGGGAACCACAAAGCATCTAGAATAGCTAAAACAATTTTGTTTTTTCAAAAAAGGACTTACACTACCTAATGTCAAGATTCATTATCAATGAACGGTAATCAAGACAACATGGTATTGACACAAAATCTGAAAAAATAGAGTAATGAAAAACAAGAGTATATTCAGAAATAAGTCTATATTTATACAGTCAATTAATTTAGTGAAAAAGTCACTAAACCCATTCAAAGGAGAAAAGGATGATTTTGAATCAAATTGCAATGCAGAAAATTTAAAAACACATAAAACACATGTAAAGAAATGAATCTTGGCACTAACTCAAATTAAACTGAAGAGCTGTTTAGACATAGTTAACTTAAAGCCTCTATGCAGCTATGGAGAGACAAAGTTTTATCAATATCTATAAATCAGTAACTATAAAATAAGATAATGTGAATTGGATTTGATTAAAATTAAACTTCTAATGAATAGATATGGCAGGATATAGTTTTAATGCATATATCTGAAAACTACTAGTGTTCCAAATATATAAATAATTTTTATAAGTGAACAAAATAATAGCAAACAACCCCATTGACATAAGATTTGAAAAGATACTCTCCAAAGAAAATATACAAATGCTCAAGACAAACATGAAAAGGTGATCAATATCATTAATTTTACGGGAGATACAAAGTTCAACCACAGAGAAATACCACTTTGATTCCACCCAAATGGATAGAATTAAGAAGACTGTTAATACCAAATTTTGGTGAAAACATGAAAATAATTGGTTGTTAGTGTTCAGTTCTCTGTAGACCAAGAATGACGTAGGAAAATGTGCTATCATAATGGGCTCCCTTTATTCAATGATAGTAATGGGATGCTGGACAAGCGGAGGTCAGGAGGCCACATTTAGCCGTGGTTATAAAGGGAAGCTAGTTACTCTAATGAGGATAAGAGAGGCGGAGCAATAATCAGAATTATTTTCCTCCACATAGATCTTTGGAAGTTACTATGACTGCGATAGGAGGATTTCCTACTTGAGGCTCACCTGATCTGTATAATTAAAACTCTTTTGCAATGGTAAACACAGACCAGGCTTTAATTGCTCCCAAAGAGTTGTGACTGCTCACGCAATTATCAGACATGATCTAGTTCACAGAAAAAGAACCCCCTGAATGAAGGGAAGGTAGGCTGCATCCTCGTGAGGTAATATTCTCCTATGCTACCAAAAATTTAAAGTATGAATCTTATTTAATGTGCTTCCTCAAAGGGATATGTGGCTATTTACCAGGGTTATCTTTTGTTTTTGGGAGTAAAAATGTTCTGCATACACAAACTCACACACACACATGCAAAACAACACACATGCATGTACACACACTATATATATACACACACTCTCACATATATATTTGCATATATGTTATATAAACTACAAACTTTATAGCCATGTTATATATAATTGTAAACTTTATATATTACAATATTATATAAATTGCCATTACATACATATATATATGTGTATACTGGCAGGATGTGTGTATTTGTGCATATATAAGAAGCCAACAGTTTTTTAAGCAGGGTACATGACATCACAGGAGAAAGCTGTATGGCAGATTCAGGTCATATGATAGTAGCTCTGTCACTTACTCTTATGTATCCAGTAGATTCAAGGTTCTTACATATCTGTTACCAATACAGATACTGTATGCAACCTCTGGCAGTCTCATACAGATTAATCACATATTAGAACTTCAAGATTTTAAAGTGCATGTTGCTTTCTGAAGAGTATTATCTTTACTTTTACAAGTAACTTTCATCCTGCTGGACCCTGATTAAGATTGGTTGCTTGATTTTAGCCTTTAACCTCCAATGTGACCTAAACTGGCATGATTAACTGGTTGTTATCTGAGCCACCAAGAATACATCAAGTGAAAGTCATATATAGAAGATGAAGCTTGAGCAAGTGGAGGCACAAGAATGTTTCATCAGCAAGTGGTTCGAACTTCCTAGGCACGTACCTGGATGACTCCCTCTTTCCCCTCAAAATTATAGTCATATGGGGAAATCTATATCACTAATCAATTGAGGAAGAAAAATAATTTGGGCCTGTGTTTCCAAATTTTGTGTATTAATAGACAATTTGGGGTATACTAAGGCCAACAGATCAGGAAATGGGAGCCCTTGAAATATACTTTATTTTAATCAGACTCCAAAAGAAAGGAAGACTCTATGCCATGGGGGCACATAGGGAAGCACCAACGTTGATAACTCTAGTAATACAGGAGAAAAGAATTTTGTGAGCAAGAGCTATTATTGTGGTTTCCATAGAAAGGAACAGGTGAGGCAGGGATGCTGGTTTAGGATGGGCTAGGTTGAATAATTTCAGCAGGCTCTATGGAATGGAGGCTGTATCTAGTTGTCTGTTACCAGGCCTTGGGGTAATTAGAACAAATGTATCAAGGCCTAGGATGTGAAAGCCAAAATAGTAAGGTGGTTGGGGTTGTAGACTTTATATTGGTTGAAAGGCATGCCCATAGGAGGAGGACTGGTCCTGAGGAGGAGTGAGAGACAAGGAGTCAGGAGTTCAAGGCAATGTGACTCGAGCGTATGACTAGGTTGTCCAGATTAAGACATGTCTGACATATGCATTTAGGGCAGATATTAAAGCATCAAGTTTTCAGAAGCTAGAATCACGGTTAATACACACTATTCTACAGAGTGTTTTCTGCAATTAACTGGGTCACTGGCCCATAGAAAGAAACAGCATTCACCCATTCAAGGGTGGCTCTGAAAAACTGTGTAAAGAGAGTCACAGTTTGCGTATCTTTGTGCTATGTACCTGGTTTTCTACTTTACCTGGAAAAGGAGATCACTTGATGTACATAGATCTATGCTGATTCATGAGTTAATAGGTTTTTCTAAATGGGGAGGGCTTTATCATGAACAATAATGGTATAGCTAGATGGCAAAGGTTTGAAAGGAACAAACTACAAGATGGATAACAAGAGAGTCTAGAAAAGATACATGTGGATGGAACTTTGAGAGTCGTCAGAAAATATGAAAATAATCATGTCTCATGTAAATGCTTGTCATAGAAGAGTAGAGAAAGTTCTCAACAATCAGGTGGACTAGATTACTTCTACTGAGAATGTGGGTCAGTTTCTTTTTCCAATGACCGCATGAGGAAAGCTACCATGGCAATAGTGATGGAAGTTTCGTGTGGGTTCAGCAGCATCATTTTCCATTCAACAACCCCGATCTGGCTCTAGTCACTTGTGAGTGCCTTTATCAGTTATCCATTACTATGCAAAGTAACCATCCCCAAACTTGGTTCTTATACAATCACCATTCACTTAACTTATGATTCTGTGGGTTAGATGGCATTTCTTTTTATTTGAGATGATTTGGCTGGTTCTGCTTGTCTCTCTGATAAACTCCTGGTGCTCTGACAGGTCAACTGGAGTCAGAAGATCTAAGATGGCCTCACTCACATTTCTAGCAGTTGCCAGGCTGTTGGTTGAATTAACATGGGCAAATGGGCTACACGCCGCTCATCACCTGCAGGCTATCCTGGGCTTCTTCACCAGGTGGCAGACATGTTCCAAAAGTTGAAAGTGAGCAACCCTGAATTTGTTAACGTCCCACTGGCCTAAGCAAATCACAGACTTGCCTAGAGTGAAGAGAAAGAAGACTTTGCCTGAAAGGTAGAATTCAAAATCACATTTCAAAGGAACATTCATACAGAGTTCAGTAAAACTCCTGATTTTTTCACCAGTTAATCACAGTTCTCAAATTTTAATTTATCATAGTGCCTAACCTGCCAACTTAAGCTCCCAATGTGGTAATATTCACTGAAGGAAAAAGCAAGCTACTTTGTGGCATATTGATTACACTGCATTCATTCTATTAAGAAATGGGCAGTGCATTTTTCCTTTCTGATATACATAACTAACCTACACATGGGTTTGCCTTTTTGCTGATAATGTTCCTGCTAAAATCATATCTTTGAACTTGTAGAGGGACCTGTTATTCTGACCATGAACATAGTTTGTAGAAATTAGTGGCACCAATGGGCTCATGACCATGAAATTCACTGACTTTGCTGTATGTCCTTAACACAGCAAGAACCTGAACTGCACTGCAGTTTCAAGGACTTCTTTTCAGCAGTCATTTGCTGTCGCATTCCAAAAGAGTTGGTAGATATTTCATAAGACTCTTGAAAAATGCAGATAGTTTCCCGTGAGGTTTTGTTTTGTTTGTTTGTTTGTTTGTTTGTTTTGAGATTTATCCATTACAATGCTTTGGGAGCATTTTACATTTTATTCAAATTGGATCCAAAATGATATGGTGTCCTAGTTAAATGAACATCATATGTTATAAAGTGGATAATATTCATGGCAGATGGAGTGAGTATGAATGTGTAGTAAGGGTTTCCATAAGCAGATGGAAACTGTTTCAACTCACTCTTTTCCACAGTCATGCCAGTGTTTGCTCACTGGATATATACACAATGGGCATAATGACAGAGATGAAAGCTGTGCATAGGCTTAAATGTTTGATATTCTTGTACTAGACTGATGTGGCTAATGTCACTGCTGAGTGCCTAACCTGTAAATGGCAGATGTCAATGACAAGTGTATATATGCACTTATATATATATGTGGTGCACATATATGTATGTCTGTATATATATGGCTACTGTCACTGCTGAGAGCTTAATCTGTGAATGACAAAGGTGAACGACAA
Source organism: Mandrillus leucophaeus (assembly GCF_000951045.1). Lineage (NCBI taxonomy): Eukaryota > Metazoa > Chordata > Mammalia > Primates > Cercopithecidae > Mandrillus > Mandrillus leucophaeus. The sequence continues at coordinate 1,977,186 of NW_012105031.1, forward strand.
AAGTATATATACACTAATATATGTATGTAGTGCATATATATATGTGTGTGTGTGTATATATATATGTGATACGTGTGTGTGTGTGTAAAAGCATCAGCCAGGCATCTGCTGACAGGCTGATCACATATTTCTTACGTAATAAAGAGGACAATGATTTGTCCTCACAGAGATGGACATATATTCTAGCTACAGAATTTCCTTATTGCCAAAAGTGTTTCTGCCAGTATCACAATTTATAAACTGAAAGAAAACTGTATCTGTGGCCACAATATCTCACACAGCATCTCTTATCTATCTAAGGACACTTTTCTTGGTGACAGAATTGCAGCAATTGGCTCACATACACAGTTCACTGATGCAACCATATGCTTAATCAACCAAATTCAGTTTAAGAAAATTGTGGAATGGTGTGATACGGTTTTAATTATGAAGTCATCTTGAATAAAAATTCTTTAGTGTTATGGTGCTGTCCTTACGGTGCTATATATGCCTTCATTAGTCCTCTTCATATGATGGTCTTTCTCTCATAGATGCAGTGCATGGGTTCATCAATTAAGAGTCTCACTTTATAGTGAGAAAATCTCATTTGGCTTTACAGTGACACCTGCTGAAGTGTTTTTCCCCCTATTTACATGATATTGAGCTCAACGAGTTAGTTCTATTCTCAAGGGAGAAATGATTCTGCCAGGAAACAGAGTCATATTTCCATTAAATTGGATGTCAAGACTGTCCCAGACCATTTTAATATCTTCATGCTGCTAAATCAGCAGAAAGTAAAGAGGGGTTACTATGTAAGCTAGAAGATTGATCATTTTCAAGGAGTTCATTGATTCAATCTAGTAACTGCCCAAATTGCCCTTCAGCTATGTTGATTCTACTATCCAGCTCATTTACTGGATTTTCTGTTTCCACAGCCAGACAGCCATCTTGAGCCAATGCTAACCATATTTTTTTTTTTTACTGCTTTGAACCAATATTAATAAGTTCATTCTTGCTTTCTAGATAGCAGTTCAGACAAAATGAGATAAACTAGAACATTAACAATATTAATTCTAAGACGCTATCTGTTCCAAGCTAGGAGACCTTCTTCCTACCTATTTATAGTTGTGAGGTATAAACTTCTCATGATATCAAATTGAATACTATCATTGTGGTTGAATCTATCAAAGCAATATATATGACCACTGATTGTTCAACAATTATTTTACTACCTACTCTATGTCAGTCAACCTTCTAAGTGTGTGGGACTCATCAATAAACAAAATACTAGCCTCCATGGAACTTGCAAACCAGTAGGGAGAAAGCAGAAAATAAATATAAAAGAGCAAGGGGATTGCAGAGTATATTAAAAGATGTTAGATGCTATGGACAAAATGAAAGAATATAATAGTTTAAGGAGACCCAGAACTTTTCTGCCCTTCCAATAAGGGCAAAGGAACTGCACAAACATGAGACTACTGAGAAGCACCATATAAGGAAAGACAACAGTTGAGAAGCATTTCTGATTTATTTCAGGAAAAAGTGCCGCTCAATCATATTTCATCCATAATACCGTCCTTCAAGTAACAAGGCTATAGAAAATTGTTTGCTGCACCAGAACTCAAAAAATACCATACAACTGTGCTCTTTCCAAGGAATCAAAAACAACATGACATTTATCCCAAAAAAGATAGCAGGAAAACTAATGTTGAACATATATACATTTAGTGGCAGAACTAAGACTAAACAAGGTGGGGTCATGGAATGAAAATATATGTAAGCATTGTGTAGTCTGACAGACTAGAATGATATAAATAAAAGTTGTAGAAAGGAGGAGAGTAACAGGGTAAAGGCTAGTAAGCTTATTGACTGCTCCTTAGATAACATTTGGGAGTCAAAGGCTTCCTTTTGAAACTGACAGATAGTAAAAGCTTAAGTGAGAAAAGTAGGAGAGTAAGGTAAAATTAAAAATTATTACAAAAAGTAGAAAACTCATAGAATAAAAATATAAACCTTCCCATAGAAGTAAGAATTTTAGAAAACAAACAAAACACATCAAATGGTGAAAGAAACACAGCAAATATACCATCATACATGGAACTGAAATCAACATAATAGTCATCAATAAATATGAATGAACGTACATGGTTTTC
>NW_012105031.1:1979992-2098885 GCF_000951045.1 Mandrillus leucophaeus
TGCACGTTCTGCACATGTATCCCAGAACTTAAACTATAATAATTTTTAAAAAGATATAAATAAAACAATGAAGTAAATACTTGGAAATATATCAAATACTACTATATCATAAGGAACATATCTTCTTCTAGAACACATGTAGAATTACCCCCTAAATTGATTACATCATAGAGCCAAAAGTAATAGCAGTAGTTTCCATAAAATACACATTTACAAACAGAGCAATGCAATGAAATGAGAAATGGAAAAGAATAAAATCTGTCTTTAACTTTGTAATTAAAAAATATTCCATTAACCATTTTTTTGGTAAAATAGGAAACAAAAACAGTAGTGACAGAGTTTCTAAAAATTAATGATAATAAAAACAAAATATCAAATTTATGGGGTATATTTAAACTAATGCTGAGAGTGAAATTTCTACTGCTAAAAGTATGCATCAATAAAAATAATGTAGGCAATTGGTTTTTAAATTTTTCAGCTCTTGTATTCCTAGTTTTAAATTTTCATTATTAAACATCTTATTTTTCTGCTGAGTTTCCTCATCTCCCTCTTTGGTGCAATTTTGCTTTTCATGGTTTCAATTACCTGTGTTCTAGGCACATTCAGAAAATATTAAATGGAAATTTTCAGAAATAATTCATAACTTCTGAGTATTATAATGAAATCTTATGCCTTCGGACTCTGTCCTGCCTGGCATGTGAATCGTTCCTCTGTCCAGTGTATACATGCTGTCTATTCCCCCTACCCATAGTCAGTCTGTAACCATCTCAGTTATCACATCACCTGTCACAATGTAACAGTACTTTTGCTCAACTAATCCTTATTTTACTTAATAATGGCCCCAATGCACAAGAGTAGTGATGCTGGCAATTTGACTAAAGATAATCTATAAAGTACTTCCTTTAAGTGAAAAAAAAGTGAATCAATAAAGAAAATAAATTTTATGCTGAGGTTGCTAAGATCTGTGGTAAAAATGAATCTTCTATTCACAGAATTGAAAAGAAGATAAAATAAATCTGTGCGAGTTTTGTCATCACAGCTCAAACTGCAAAAGTTACCCCACAGACATTCACCTCAATTCATCTTATTATTTAGGCATTGTATCAGCTCACATCATCACAAGAAGAAGGATGAGTAGAGTACAATAAGATTTTGAGAGAAAGTGACCACATTCACATAACTTTTATTAGAGTATAATTTTATAATTGTTCTATTTTATTATTAGTTATTGTTGTTAATCTCTTATTGTGTTTAATTTATAAATTAAACTATATGTAGGTATGTGTGTATAGGAGAAAATGTAGTATTTAGGGTTCAGTGCTATGTGTGGTTTCAGGCATCCACTGTGGGTCCTGGAATGTATACTCCCTGGATAAGAGAGGTCTACTGTAGCTAATTCTAACATAGAGGAGAGCGTAAGCCCATAAAAGACCCAGAGAAACCAAAACTAGAAATACACATGAGCAACACAGATAACTACCATATAAATGAGGAGACACAATGGGGATAAAATTCTGGAGACTATTTTTAGTTTTATGTTCAGGATTTCTTACACATAATGTTGAAATGTTTGATTTAATAATAATTTATAATCAATATTTTATATTTAATCTCTAATTGATAGCAAATTAACACCAAACCATTTCTTTTTGCTTAATTTGATTTCATTACTTCAAAGAAACTCAAATATGAATATTATATGTATATTTATATTATAATTAAATCATATTAAAGTTTTTGTATTTTGTTTTTCCAAACACAGATAAATAGACAGGTAATCAAAGCCCCAATATAGGTGCATACTTAGCATGTCATATAAAGAGTAAATGCCAATGAATCTGGACTAGACTGAGCAAAGAAAAGCAAGGTAGAAATTGATGCCAGGGATCTAATCAGGGACAAGGCTATGAAATATGTTACAGGCCATTATAAAGACCGAAGATTTGTTTTTTTCTTGTAAATTTCTTTGAGTTCTTTGTAGGTTCTGGATATTAGCCCTTCGCCAGATGAGTAGATTGCAAAAATTTTCTCCCATTCTGTAGGTTGCCTGTTCACTCTGATGGTAGTTTCTTTTGCTGTGCAGAAGCTCTTTAGTTTAATTAGATCCCATTTGTCAATTATGGCTTTTGTTGCCGTTGCTTTTGGTGATTTAGACATGAAGTCCTTGACCATGCCTATGTCTTGAATGGTATTACCTAGGTTTTCTTCTAGGGTTTTTATGGTTTTAGGTCTAACATTTAAGTCGCTAATCCATGGATGCAGCTGGAAACCATCATTCTCAGCAAACTATCGCAAGAACAGAAAATCAAGCACTGCCTGTTCTCACTCATAGGTGGGAATTGAACAATGAGATCACTTGGACACAGGAAGGGGAACATCACACACCGGGGCCTATTGCGGGGAGAGGGGAGTGGGTAGGGATAACATTAGGAGATACACCTAATGTAAATGACGAGTTGATGGGTGCAGCACACCAACATGGCACATGTATACGTTTGTAACAAACCTGCACATTGTGCACATATACCCTAGAACTTAAAGTATAATTAAAAAAAAAAAAAGGAAAAAAAAGACCGAGGATTTTCTGTGGGTGAAATGAAGGCCACAACAAGATTTTAAATAGAGGTGTGACATTCTTCTTTGACTTTTTAAAAGATTCATTCTGGCTACATTGTAGATAAAAATTTTAGGAGTGATATGGTCTGGCTGTGTCCCCACACAAACCCCACGTGTCATGGGAGGGACTCAGTGGGAGGCAATTAAATCATGAGGGCAGGTCTTTGCCATGCTGTTCTCATGATAGTGAATACGTCTCAGGAGATCTGATGGTTTTATAAAGAAGATTTCCCCTGCACACAAGCTCTTCCCTGCTGCCATGTAAGTGTCTCTTTCTCTTCCTTCATGTTCCACCATGATTGTGAGGCCTCCCCAGCCATGTGGAACTGTGAGTCCATTAAACCTATTTCCTTTATAAATTACCCAGTCTCGGGTATGTCTGTAATAGTGACATGAGAGTAGACTCATACAAGGAGTAATACTATAACTAGTGTGAACAATTAGGATCTTATTGTAATAGTCTAGGTCAGATAATATGGTGATTTGGTCCATAAGAATTATGTGGATGTTGTTGAACTGCAGCTTCTGTTTTAGAAGGTCTGGAGAAGGGTCTGAAATTCTGTATTTCCAATGAGCTTTCAGGGAAAGTAAATGCTACAGGTCCATGGAACACTTCAAGTAGCAAAGATATAAGCAACAATTGATTGAATTGTATATTACTTGTAGTTGAACATATTCTACTATAGAACTATTTTAGACATTTTTTCATTAATGTTTGAATTATACTGCATTCAATAAACATAATCTACATATCAGTCCTTGGAGTTTCTTAAAATTTATTTGATGTCCCAGTATATGATATGATCAGGTATAATGAATATCCCATGTATATTCAAGAAAAAAATGTGTATTCTCTTATATGTGTGGTAATTCTTTTCATCCTTTTGTTTACAACTTTCCAGTGCTTTGGTTTTAAGTATTACTTTTATATAAGATATTGCTGGCTGGACTTCTTTTTTTAACTCTTCTTGGTTGTATTTTTTTGGTTTAGATTTGTAATTTATCTTACCCATACTCATTAAAATTACTAATATATCAGAAGGCATCCTGCCATATTATTTCACATATACATATACAACTTTTCCTGTTTTTTTTTTTGTTTTTTTTTTTTTCTATCAGGGTCTCACTCTGTAGCCCAGGCTGTAGTGCAGTGGCATGATCTTGGCTCTTTGCAACCTCTGCCTCTGACGTTCAAGTGATTGTCAAGCCTCAGCCTCCCAATAAGGTGGGTGGGACTATAGGAACATGTCAATACGTCTCACTAATTTTTGTAGTTTTTGTAGAGACAAGGTTTCTCTATGTTGCCCAAACTGGTCTCCAACTCCTAAGCTCAAGCTTCCCAAAGTATTGGGATTACAGGCGTGAGCCACCGCGCCAGCCCACAATTTTTCATTTTTTATCTTCACTTACACGGTTACTTTTTAAATATATATTCATTTCTCTTCTGCTTGTTTGAAAGTATCTCATTTTTATTCTTAGCGATTTCACTACCTTATTAAAACCTAAATGTATAGTATTTTTCTAATGGCATCTAATATTACCAACCAAGAAAACTACCATGCATGTTATCATGTTAAACTATCATTCAATCATACTGTCTCGTAACTTTTCACTTCTCAGGAGACGCTCGCATCGTATGAGCTCATTGTATAGTACTAGATTTTATGTTGATAAAAATAACATTTTATGATGTTATTTTTAATGTTTGCTAATTTAGGCAAATATAAAGTTTAACAATCTATTATTATGAAATATTTCAAGCTTTCAATATATTATAAAAAGTAATATAATAAAAATGGCAAACCAACTGTAAACACGTTGAAATATTAAATTGTGTCATTTTATAAGTATTTGTAGAGTTGTAAAGCATTTTTTATATATAGTTAAAAAGTGTTATATACCCTTCTCCAATTGCATTAGTTTCCCCCATGGCAAGAAGGAAGAAATTGAAGAATTGGATACTTATCATTTTCACAGATGTCTTCCAAATTGTGTTCTGTGTTTACATATCTAAAATACTACATGATCGAATTTAGCATTTTAGGATTTTGTGCTTCTCTCATCCACAGGCTTGTTTTGTTTTAGGGTTTTGTTTTTTTCACCCAGCATTATAATTTTGAGATTTAAATGTATTGGCACAGTAGAGTAGTGCTGTTAAGTGTTAACTTACAAAATTTAAATTCAGTAAACTAATTTTATTTGCATGTTATTTTTCTTACATTTTCAGTTCTAGTTTTTATGTCTTTAAACATTATTGATTTTTTTTCTGCTATTTCAATTATCACAGTTTCTTAAAATTTAATCCTGCTTTTTGTGTGATTTTCACAGTGGGACATTTCATGTATTTTGTTATTGTGGAAACATAAGCACATTGTTAATAATACAATACTTTTGAATCAGTATTCTAGAACAGACAAACTAATTGTGTGATGAAAGAAATAAGGACATTGTTTCCTAGGTGACAAATGATAGCTGTTGACACTGAAAATATACACAGGAATCCTCCTGTCAATAGGTAGAGGATCTATATCTTGAATGGATGTGAATTACACACTGCAAAACTTTCCCAAGTTCAGATACTATAAATAATTAGCAGACTTCACAGAATATACTTTCTTAAGTGTTTTATTTAAAAGCAAGGGATACAGTGAAGCAAGAGAAAGAGAATGAAGGAAATATTGGTGTTCTAAGAGACATACCATGCACAAGCTCCCCAGCGTCCTTACTCCCACAGTGGCTATGTTATATCTCTGAATTAAACCACCAAGATTTCTGTAGAAACATTGTATCCAAAAGAGTTCAAAGCAGTACATCCCAACAGGTTTAGCCATATACAGAAGAATGAAACTAGACTCCTATCTTTCACCATAAAGAAAAATTAACTTAAGGTGGACTAACAATTTAAATGTAAGACCTCGAAATTTTAAAATTCTAGAAGAAAATCTAAAAATACCATTCTGAAAATTGGCCTTGTCTAAGAATTCATTAAAAAGTCTTCAGAAGCAGTTGCAACAAAACCCAAAATTGATAAGTGAGACCTAACTAAACTAAAGAGCTTCTGCAAAGCAATAGAAACTATCAACAGAGAAAACAGAAAGCCTACAGAATGAGAGAGAATACTTGCAAACTATGCATCTGACAAAGGTTTAATATTCGGAATCAATAAAGAACTTTAAAAATCCAACAGGCAAATAACAAATAACCCCATCAAAAAGTGGGCAAAGGACATGAATAGATAGTTCTTGAGACATAAAATTAGCCAAAACACATGTGAAAAAATGTTCAACATCACTAATAATCAGAGAAATGCAAATCAAAATTGCAATGATACTACATCACATCAATAAGAATGACTATTATTAAAAAGCCGAAAGATAACAGATACTCGTGAGGTTGCAGAGAAAAAAGAGCACTTATACACTTATACACTGTGGGATCCTAAGTTGGTTCAGCCACTGTGGAAAGGAGTCTGGGGATTTCTTAAAGAACTTAAAACAGAATTCAACCCAACAATCCCATTACTGAGTATATACGCAAAGGAAAATAAATCATTCTGTTCAAAAGATACACGCATTTCTATGTTCATCACAACACTATTCACAATAGCAAAGACATGGAATCAACCCTTGTGCCCATCAATGGTGGACTGGATGAAGAAAATGGGGTGCATATATGCCATGCAAAACTATCAGTCCATAAAAAGGAACAAAGTCATGTCCTTTGCAGCACAATGGAGGCAGCTGGAGGTCATTATTCTAAGCACAGTAATGCAGGCACAGAAAACCTAATACAACATATTTTCACTTATAAGTAGACTCTAAACATTGCGTACTCATGGATTAAAGATGGCAACAGTAGACACTGGGGAGACTACTAGAGGAGGGAAGTGAAAGGGGGAAATGGCTGAAAAACTATATTTTGAGTTCTATACTCCTTACTTGGGCAATGGGATCATTTGTACCCCAAAACTAAGCATCACACAATATACCCATGTGACAAACCTACATATGTACCCCCTGAATCTAAAATAAAAGTGGAAATTATTTGTAATAAAATAATATCCCAATGAAATACTTGTATTCCTTTAACTATATAATCATGTCAGACAAGCTTAGCTATTTGTTCTAGCTGTATATGATTCATAAAGAAAATGACCTTGGAAGGTCAATAGAAGTATTTTGGACTTTAGACAGCACTATAAATTCTACTGCTCTTATCTTAATCAATAATTAAAAAACCAAACATCTGGCCATCTCTGGAGCTAATGATAGAACTTTTCCAATACAATTTTAATTTGACTCCATCTTGCGCACATGGGTTGTACACATTTTTCAAAAAGTCATGAATAATGAGAATAAGTTCTATACATTTTGCTGTATGTAAATTTTACTCAATTAAAATATACAAAAAAATGCCTTTAAATATGGACAGTTATGTGGGACAGGAGAAGAAATGTATCTAAAAAAGTTGGAAGGTTCAAATTGAGATACTGCATAAAAAGAAATTACTAAAGGGATGTGCTTATTAATATAATAGTGGAGAAAATGCCTAATTCATTTCACACAGAGATAAAAAATAAGATTTATGAACTTAACTTTGAAATTAAATGAAAAAAAATATTCTTCTATAAGAATTATTCATCAAGAAACTGCCTTCAAATTAGCTTGGCATTTGGATACATTGTTCCTGAATAGTTCAATCCTGTAAAATATTTAAAGGGGAATTAATGCAAATATTTTCAAGCCCTTCCAAAAATTGAAAAGTAGGAAATATTTCCCAAATCATTTTCTGAGTTTTGCATTACCCTGATAACAAAGTCAAAGACACAAGAAAAGAAAACTACATGCCAATATCCCTGAAAAACATAGATAAAAAAATTCTCAACAAAATACTAACAAGCCAAATTCAACAGCATATTAAGGGGATTGTACACTGTTACCAAGTTGAATTATCTCTGGTACGTAAGAATGGTTCAATGCATGCAAATAAATTGATATGAAACATTAGATGAAGGATAAAAATCCTTCATGATCATCTGAATAGATGCAGAAAAAGCATTCAACATAATTTAACATTTTTTCTTAATAACAACTCCCAAGAAAATAGATATACAGAATGAATTTACCTCAATATAATAAAGTTTGCATATGACAAGCCCACAGTTAATATCATACTCAATTGTGAATGACTGAAAGGTTTTTCTCTAAGATCAGGAAGATGACAAGGATGTTCATTCTTGCTACTTCTATTCACTAGAAATCTTAGCCAGAGGAATTAGGCAAGAAAAATAAATAAAAAGCATCTAGATGTAAAAGAAAGAACCAAATTATACTTTTGCAGATGATGATCTTATATGTAGAAATTTCTAAAGACGCCACCAAACCTCTGTTAGAATTAAAAAACAAATTTGGTAAAGTTGGGAGATACAAAATCAAAACATAAAAATAAATTTTATTTGTATACACTAATAGTGGACTATTTGAAAAATAACAAAATTTCCATTTACAATAGTATTAAAAGAATAAAATACTTAAGAATAAACTTAAACATGTGAAAGACTAGCATGTTGAAGATTATAATTATTGATGGAGGGAATTAAAGGAGACACAAAGAAATGGAATGACATATCCCCCTTTTCTAAGACTGCCTGAATCTCTCAGAATATCAGTCTGTAATTTCCTTCTATAATTAACAAGGCTGTATTTTGATTTCAGGAATATTTTGTCCTCATAAAATAAGTTTGAAAGCATTCCAATGTTCCACTCTTCCACAATTTCTGATAATTAATGAAATATTGGTAATAGTTCTTCCTTCAGTTTTTTTTTTTTTTTTTTTTTTTTTCTAATAATTCATCAGTGAAGGCATCTGGGAATGGGTGTTTCTTTGTGAGAAATATATTTGTGTTATTTTAAGAAAACATAAATTATTTTTTAATGGATATAGAACTAATCAGATTTCTTCTTTTGTATGTTGGGTAATTTTTTTTTCCCAAAGAGTTCATCTGTCATTGCAACTGTCAATTTAATTAGCATAAATTTATTTATCTTATTCTTGCATTATCCATTTAGTGTCTATAAGATTGCAATTAAGGTTTCCTTTTACATCCCTGCTATTGATAATTTGTGTTTTCTGTTCTTGTTGTTGTTTTCCTGTTTTGTTTTTCCTCTTTATCAGACTATTTAGGAATCTATTAAATGTATTAATCCTTTCAAAGAATCAACGTTTGTATTTGATGAAGAATAAATAAAAGAAAATGTTGAAGATTCAATATTTAATTTCTCTATTGTCTATTTAATCTACATTATCTTATTGTTCTACATATAACTCAAACTCTTTTTAGCCTTATTTTTCTGCATATAGTTTCTGCTTCTAGTTGTTTAAGTTCACTAATATTTCCTTTCGAGTATCTAAGCTACTATTAATTTCATACAGTCAACCATTCATTTTAGAGATTTATGCCAACCATGTATTTTTATGAAAATAGCAAATTCTTATATTGAGTCTTGATCATTGTTAACACGTTTTCTCATATTATTTTTCTTCTTAAAGGTTTCTTAACTAGTTTATACCTGAAGTTCCATATCAATTATAAAACCAAATTGCTAATACTTCTAAAAAGCATTAAAAATTTATTTGAATTGAATCTATAATGCAATTTGAAAAGATTTGACATAAATACCAATATTCTCTTCCAATCAATTTACATGGCATTTACCTATATTTATCCACGTTTTTAAAAATAATTACATTTTTCCTCTCTGTTAGAAAAGTAGTCACGCATATAATTTTATAAATTTCTAACATTAATTGATATGTTTACCCTCATTCAAGGACATGAGCAGACTAACTCCATTTATCATTTTCCAAGCCTATAAACTGCTATTTTCTTTTCACATTACATAAGATATTAACATTGCTGTTTTATGCAATAAATGCTTATTTAGATTTATGCAAGTATTTTCTATTTTATTTACTCTTTATTTCTTTTTGTATCTCCAATTTTGTTTTAAGATACATACACATACACACACATACACATGTGCACACACACACATACACATCTGCATATATATATGTCTGTGTGTATATATATATATATACACACACACACACACACACACACACACACAGCTAACATTCTTCAGTATTTCCTTTAATGACTGATGGTATTTATTGTTTTCATATGTGTTTTTTGTCTTTAAAATTATATATAGTTTTCATTTTAGAATATCATATGTTATTTGGTGTAAATTTATAGGATGGACTTATTTAGCCAATCTGACTTTTAAATAATATTTTAAGTTATTCTATATTCTACCAACATTATCTACATTAACATTAATGTTGGTAATGTAGATTATTCAGTTTTATTTATTGATCTTCCTTTGAAATATTCATTTTATTCTGACTTAAAGATTTTTTCTGTCTTTCAGCAGTTTTACTATGATAATTGTAAGTATGGATTTATTTTATTTTTCCTGTTTGGATTTCCTATAACACTTTTACTCTGATTTGATATATTTTTTCAAAAGTACACACTTTTATTTATATATTCTAATACGGTTTTTCACTTTTCTCATTCTACATCTTCAAGCAAATATATATCTAAGACAAATATGTCCTTAAATATCTCTCAAGAATTTTTTCCTTCTCTGTTTCTTTGGTTCATTCTGGGCACTTATTTTTTCATGACAATCTTTCTGTAAAGTCATTATTTCTTCAGCTTTGGTGTGCACTGTATTTGCAATGCTCTTTCCACAAATAATGTAAGACTTAAAACATTTTTATTTTTCTTCAGATACAGTTTATGTTTACTTTCACCAGAGGATATGAGCACTCAACTCAATCCAATGTCAGGAAATGGGACTTATCAAAAGAGACCTACTTCCTAATTCTCTCTTTTACCTACAAAGGAGCACTTTTAGATCTCAACACATAGCAATATGGCTACCTAAGTATCATCACTCCTTAATGATTCTTGGGCTCTTACTCCTTTCCACCTAGTTCCAAGAGCCTCAAGAGTGCCTCTAAGTCTTTCTCTCAGTGATATTTTCAGGATTGGAAAATGTTCTCAGAAAAATGTAATCCATTTACTTGTGCCTCTGACTTCTGTTGGATTCTGGACCAATAATTTTTACTGTATTATAATCTCTCTGGCACTTCCAAACTGTTTTCCACAACTGTTGATTTTTAGATGTGTGGTCCAGTTTTATCTAATTTTCCTCCAGGAGAGATTAGTTTTGGAATATCTATTCTGCTATTTCCAAAAGTGAGTGTCCTTATTTAAAATCTATAATAATGTTATTTATATTAAATTTTAAAATGTATATTTTACTAGAATGTTTATCAATTAAAAAGTGAGAATTAAGAAAAATAGATCGAATGTGCCAGAAATGATGGTTATTTTGCGAATGCAGTTGGATAAGAATGGACATCAAGGAGTGTATGAGGCTCCTTGGGAAGAGGCTCAAAATGGGGAATGTTATTGACATAAAGATGATTAGGGTGTTGATATCCATTTTATACAGTTGTAACAAAAATATGACATCAAATACTGAATGACACATATGGCTTGTTAAAATAAGTCACATTAAAATACTCTTTTAACAGCTTTTATTCTCTCTGTTGTTAAAATTTTAAAAAATTAATAATCATTCTTTGTTTCTCTGTCTAAGAGGTAATTAGTAATAAATATAGGGATAAAGTAGAACATAATGTCATCTATGATTCCAAGTATATTTGTTAATAACTATCTCTGCATTAGTCAATGAACTAGTCAAACAATTGCAGTTCTCTTCCTATAGGGATTAGCCCTAACAAACTTAAGAATGAAGTTGTAGGGAATGTAAGCTCTCTCCTTTTAAATCTCAAATATTATGAAAAGTAGAAAAAAAGACCTTGGCTGAGTGGGCCAATCCCCACCTCCCATGATCTCCATCATATACATCATTCCTAGGTAAGAGAAAATGTCAGCGTGGAAATAAACTATAGTATTACTCTAGTGAGGTTCTCCAAGGGGGAATGTGAAAAGTAGGAGTAAATGTTCTCCACTAACATCTTTTATATTTTTTTTTCAGAAAATATTGGATTTAGTCTGTTTCTACTACCAGACAAAAATTATTTAAATATTATAGTAATTATAAAAAATTCTTTACCCCTTACATTTCAAATTGTTTAATTCTTAATAGGATAAAGACATGTTTGTTGAAGAGTGGAAGGAAGGAAGAGTTTAGGGCAGATTAAGGAATAAAAGAAGAATGGAAGGAAGACATTATTAAATTACAATGTGTAAATTTTTATAGATACTTATGATAGACTGTAGAACAATGCAGAAAAAAAATCTTGCCTTTGTGTCACTCATTTTTAGTCACTATACTATAGATACAAAAAAAATTCTTCTTTGTTTTCTTCCTATTCCCGATGTCATATTCCCCTTCTTTGATTCTATTAATAGTGTTAACAATGCAGTCATTTCTTGGACTATGAGTTGCTTGATTATAGCCATTTATCCAAGTTTTATATTAGGTATTTTGGCGGCAAGGAAGAATTATATATCCGTATTACCTTAAACAAATAAAACCTGAGGTCACAATCATGGTTCTAATGTTAAGGCTTGGATGTTTCAACATCTCTCTCTCACTGTCTGTCTTGTATCTGCCAGCAACATTTTCAACAACGCTTCACTAATCCCCTCACCCTCTTTATCCTCTAGATCTTATTTGGACTGTTTGTTGTTTTGTGCCAAGCCACATCACAGATGACTGAATGGTTCTTCTTAGGTTAATTTTCCACTAGTGGACCAATCAAACCACGATTATGTGGGTTCTCTGTTACTATGGCATCTTTAATGTCCAAATATTTAATATATATTTTATATAATAAACTAATGGGACTAAGATCTCAACATTCATTAGACAGCAGATAATTTCTCTCAAGTCCAAAAAGCACAGACAAAAGAATTACTTAATAATACAATGCAATAAAAATATAAACAGTTCCTCAGGATTGTCATGCAAATATAACAAGAATCATAAGGATGTTTTACATATTTCAACCTGAATGATAGAAGGGACTATAAAATATTGGCATAGAGAAAGTAAATTGTTTTAGATAACTTTGTATAGCTGAAAAGTGTTTGAGGAATCTTTCCAAATGCACTGAATAGTGAAATTAAAACTGAAATATTCTGTACTAAATAGAAATAAGCTTAAGGGTAAAGTTGTTCCTAATTGAAAAACTTGCCCTTAAGAGAAATGTAATACTTAATTAAGGAGTACAAAAGTAGCAAACAATTCTTAATATTTCTAGAAAACTACAAAGAAAGGTTACTGTGCTTTAAAGCTAGACTAAAGGAAAAATTTGACTCATAGGAACTACTATGCTTATATTCCTCTATTTTAAAATGTGATTAAAACAACATGGAAGGTTAGAGTGATTGACTTACAAACTAATGTATCTCAAAATACTGTTTTTTGTTTGTATGTTTTTGTTTTCATTTATTGTTGCTCACAAATGATTACTAAGAAAGCCAGCCATTTGATTTTGCTATATTAGTTATTTCTGATGATTGTATTGTATGTTAGGTTGGCAAGAAAGTAACTGTGGTTTTTGCATTACTTTTAATGGCAAAACCACAATTACTTTTGCACCAACCTAATATTTGATACACATTAAGATAATCATATAATTCCACATATTTTGTATATTATTTTACAGCTTATCTTAGAACATCTTTAAAAGTGCTCAACTAAAGTAAATTATCATAGAAAAGTGGTCATATATCTTTTTTTGTTTGTTTGACACCATCTCTCTGTCGCCTAGGCTGGAGTACCGTGGCGTGATTATGGCTCACTACAACTTCTGCCTCCCGGGTTCAAGCAATTCTCATGCCTCAGCCTCCTGAGTAGCTGGGATTACAGGTGTGTGCCACCATGCCCAAATCATTTGTGTGTTTTTAGTAGAGATGAGGTTATGCCACGTTGGCCAGGCCAGTCTAGAATTCCTGGCCCCAAGCAATCTGCCTGCCCCAGCCTCTCAAAATGTTGGGTTACATGCATAAACCACCTTGTCTGGCCAATCATAGATCTTTATTAGGTAAGATCTTTATTACCCGAGGAAAAAAAAATTGACACAACATAGAGATTATCCAATAAGTGCAACTTAGATATTGAATCCTATATCTGCGTTTATATTATTTATTATAAATGTCTTTAAATGTGAAACCAATGCACATCAGTAGCTGAAAATCATTTTGTTCTTAATATTGCATATGTTTGCAACTAATTAGGAAGGAAAAATCAAGCATGGGAAAAAGTTTCACCATGCATGATAATAATGCCCATAAGCACACTATAGAAAACCTTACAAAGTTAGTCAACATTTTACTTTTCTTTAATTTGGAAGTTTCTTAGAGCTAAATACATAAATGTGCTCAAATGTTGATAGAAACTAATGCAAATACTACTTTTGATGAAAATTCTTCATAATTTATTAAACCTTGTCTTTCAGAATAGTAAATATTATAGCCTCTCAGGCACTAGCATGCAGAAAGCTATCATCAGTGGTATGAACAGGGTTGTTTAACAAATTAAAAGTTTGAGAGAGTACAGTCAAATGTTCTACTTTTACATTTTTTTCCCCACATTTTTCATGTCGGGTTGTGTTCTTTTGAAATTCACAATAAGGAAAAAGTACTTCTGGATTCTCTAAGAGTCTTGGAAGAGCTTATGTGAGATGCCAGAGTCTCAAAAAAAAAAAAAAAAAAAAAAGAATAAATATTTTAAACTAACCGCTAAAATAAAAATTGAAATATTATATTCTTCAGGATTAGGGAGACCAAGTGGTATAACCAAAGCAGCTTATATTTTACTTGCAAAATTTTCTTATTTGCTTAAAAATTAGTATACGATATTTTACCCGATATTTTAAACATAGATCAGACTGGCTCTCTCAAAGGAGAACATGAAACTTTTGAACTGTTAACAAAACCGTGATCATAAAATTCAGAGTGCTAAGTGTTTCTTTGCTTAGGATTCTATAAATATTTATGAGCTATTGTACATATAACTGTTCAAAAATAATTTCACATTGAATACGCTAAGCAAATGCTTCTTTCCTTGTTTTCAAAGTATGAATAATCTTATACAACAACATAGTTTTATGTAAATAATATGTTGTGAATGTCAATATCTTTAAGGTGAATTATGTTCTTTATTATAGCTAAATTTTAAATTTTAATAAAAAATCAAAGAAAAGATTAAGGGAAATATTTCATAATTTTGTGTATTTTACCAAATTATTTTTACTTGGTTTATACTACAGAGTTAAATATTTCTTTTGTAAAGGAATAAATAAGCAGTAAGAAGAAAATTGCATTACTGTATTGTAAACAATCACCTCTATACAAATATAATTGTTCACCCCTCCTGTTCATCAAAATCACTGTTTATGGCATAATATGTAGTATTAAAATATGAGCAACCCAAAAATATTATAAATTGTAGAAATGATTTTAATTTACAGTGTAGAATCTATCTCTCAGAATGAACCAGCATTAAGCCCAGACCAGATTCCAGCATGTTTATAGAGAATACATGAGAATGAAAGTTTTAGCACACTTGTCCAAGACGGTGAGTAGGGTTGATTCTAGCCTCCCCTTTGCCAAGTGTAGCACTCTGGGAGGGCTGTGACCACACAAATGGGATTTCCTTTTAAAATTTACACAAAAATGCTCTGTGAGCTGGGGGCATCTTTTTGTGAAATAGAGTTGAAGTAAGAAGAAAATTGCTTTCAATTAAACTGGGCTATGCAAGGGAATGGAAACAAAATATATCATGCTGTCTAGTAAAATATACTAAGTAAATATTTAATGTGAAAAGAGAGTGGTAGGGGAACTAATGATGAGACTGTGTCTAAAAGAAAGATGATGCACCTCTAGTCTAGGTATGAAAGGTAGGAGCATATCTAGATTACCTAAATGCCTTGGCAGGGTGTGAGGCAGTAAGTTGACTAAACACAGAATTCCATCTGTCAATCAAATGACTATTTTGAAGGGAGTATAAAGGAAATAAAGATTTTTTACAGGAATTCATGTTCATTAGGAAAAAAAAGAATTTTTTATATCCTGGATTACATGATTAATGGATCTTTAAACACATTTTAATTTAATAAAATATTTTTCATAGGAATTAGCATATATTGTGTAATGCATGACATATAAATGGAAAAAATGTCTTTTATATGAAATAAAATGCCAATCGTTAAATCATATCTAGATTTCCTATGGCTTAAAAAAATAGCTTTTTATTTATGTTAATCTTTGGGATTCTTGTGATTGTTAATAATGTCATTTAGTTTATCAAAATAAATAAAATACTTTATTATAAAGTAAAGAATTTTATTAAAGAACGGAGAGAGGACTCTTTGATCATTCTTCTTAAAATCAATTCTATATTTCAACGACATTTTCTGTAAAGATATTTGCGTAACGTTGTTTAATTTTCAATGTTATTTTATTTTATTATTATTATTATTATTTGAGACAGGATTTTGTTCTGTTGCCCAGGTTGGAGTGCAGTGGTGCTATCTTGGCTCACTGCAACCTCTTCCTCGCCAGCCCAGACGATTCTTGGGCCTCAGCCTTCTGAGTAGCTGAGATTACAGGTGGCCATCACCACTCCTGAATCATTTTTTTAGTTTTAATGGAGATGTGGTTTCACTATGTTGGCCAGGCTGGTCTTGAACCCCTGACCTCAAGAGATCCACCTACCTCAGCTTCTCAAAGTACTGGGATTACAGGCCTGAGCCACTGCACTTGGCCTAATTTTCAATATTGAATGTGTTCTAGTGATATTTTAGTACCTTGAATAAATTAACTAATGGATATTTCCTTATCCACAATACATAGCTTTGATTAAGTTACCACTTATTATCGTAATTTATCTTTGTAAGTAAATCCCTAATGTCTTAATTATTATTTTCTGTTATTCTTCTAATTAAAACATTTAAAAATAATATATGAGACCTATAACTTGATTCTCTAAGATTATTTAAATATAATTTTCTCAACTTTTATTGATAATTACTCAGAAATATGCCTTCCTTTAATTTTGAAGTATACAATTATTGATTTGACCAAAAATTAGTCAGAATTGTCCACTAATCCTACAACATTCTGTGCATATGAAAAAAAATCTTGTTAGAAAACACATGGTTTTTGTTAAAAGATCATATTATTTCTGATATATATTATTATATATTAAAAGATGGTCCATCACATTTTATATTCAGAAGCTTGTTAATACATTATATGAAGCAACACACTGTTAGAAATGACAAGAAGAAAATAACATTCTCAAGTAGATTTTGCAGATAAACGTTTTTACTCTCCAACTTGTGTGTGTGTGTGTGTGTGTGTGTGTGTGTGTATGTGTGTGTTTTATTTTCCCATGGACACTGTACAAAAATTAAAAATGTAGTAAGGCAAAAAAAAAAATTCCTCAGTCAAAGAGAAACCAAAACACTTTAATGAAAATATTAAAATGAAACAAGTACGGGAAGTAGAATAAGGTAAAAATACTAACAATAACCACACAGATAAGAAATTCATCTATGTGAAAATTTTGCTATGCACCTTTCTAAAGAATTCAGGCCAAAGATCAATCATCCAAGGGATGTCTGCAATCCCATGTTTATTGCAGCACGCTTCACAGTAGCCAAGATTTGGAAGCAATGTAAGGGTCCATCAACAGGCAAATGGATAAAGAAAACATGATACATATACACAATGGAGTACTATTCAGCCATAAAATGCACAATGAAATCCTGTCATTTGCAAAAACATGGATGGAATTGGAGGTCATAATGTTAAGTGAAATAAGCCAGGCACAGAAAGATAAACTTTTTCTAAATTATTTGTGAAAGTCAAAAGTTAAAATAATTCAACTCATGGAAATTTTGGTTATTATAGAACGATGGTTACTAGATATTGAGAAGGGTGGTGGGGGTGGGAGAGGAAAGCAGGGATGGTTAATAGATGCAAAAATATAGTCAGCTAGAATGATAAAAACTGGTACTTGATAGCACAACAAGGTGACTACAGGCAACAATATATTGTACATTTTTAAATGACTAGAAGATTATAATTGGATTGTTTTAATGCCAAGAAAGTATACATGCTTGAGGTGATACATTTGCCCTGATGTGATTACTACATGTTGTATGTATCAAAATATTTCATGTATCCCATAAATACATACACCTGCTGTGTACCCACAAAAATAAATAATGAAATAATAAATGCATAATGAAAACATATGGAATTATCTATACCATCCAAAATATGATGATGACTAAAATATGATGTAATTAAAACTACGTTTTCTCAACATGTAAACAGATGTATAGCAAATCACTCAGCCACTCTACTTTTAAAATTTACTCTACAGGAGAGAAAGCTGGTGGTAGTCCTTACCTTCAAGTCATTTCCAGCCCAGGAGCTGGATACATAAGTAAAGAAACACCTTTTCCAGGCCAAATTCTTGAGTCACCACCAGCCTTCAAATTCTCTGAGCTGAGTATCAGGCGTTACGGAGTATAAACAATTATTCTTGCTGAATTGTGTCTGAATTCCTGATCCACAGAATCTGTGAGCATGATGCAACATTGTTTTAAGCCACTGAGTTTTAGGGTAGTTTGTATTTAGTAACATTAACAACTGTGTCATGTAGTGGCTATTTTAATTCCAGTATTTATAATGTGTTGTCTTTTAGGATCTACAGTATTTAAAAATAATAATACTCAAGATGTGGATTTAAATATAGGCAGAAACTTTTGAATCCCCAGATGTTTGCAACTCTTTAAGCATGTGGATAAGCATGATTAGCAATGGTAGGAATTATTTTCATAAAGTCTGGGACTGTGAAAACAATGGAAAAGCCTGTTCCACTATATGAGAACAGCTGCTGGCTTTGAAGAGTTAGGGTTGCACATATTTAATAGCAAAACTAATAATGACTTATTCAAAATACATTATTGCTTTGTTTTTTCTTTCCAATGACAGATGCAAAACAAATACATCTTTATTTAGAATTCAGAGATTAAATAGGGTATTGAATATGCTGTCTAGAACTGTTTTAGATAAAAGTGCTGCTCTTTAATGCACCACAGATAATAAAATAAAAATATAGAATTTGAGGATGTGCATAGGGAAAAATTCCATTTCCAAATACATTTTCTTTTTTTTTAGACAGAGTCTCGTTCTGTTGCCCAGGCTGGAGTGCAGTAGTGTGATCTCGGCTCACTGCAACCTCTGCCTCCCGAGTACAAGGGATTCTTCTGCCTTAGCCTCCCGAGTAGCTGGGACTACAGGCACACGCCACCACGCCTGGCTAATTTTTGTATTTTGAGTAGAGATGGGGTTTCACTGTGTTGGTCAGGCTGGTCGAGAACTCCTGACCTCGTGATCTGCCCACCTCGGCCTCCCAAAGTGCTGGGATTACAGGCATGAGCCACTGGGTCTGACCGATTTTACTGCTTTTCATAAATTATGGTGGCATAACAGTGGCTTAGTTAATGATTGATTATATTACAAAATTGAATACGTTTGACACTATATTAACCCATTAAGTAGCATTTGCCATATACTTTTATGAACAATCTAATAGTACGTTAGTAAACCAGACCATTCATAAAAAAGAAAACATAAAAACATGGCTTGTAACTTACTAACTTACTTCTTAATTGATGCTAAAGACCAAAATATAGAATTTATACTGCCACCAAAATGCATATTCCTTTTTCTTTGGCCAACATGTTTTATTTTCATTGAAGTTTGATTATATACTTTATTCTCAAGAATTGGTTCCAAATATTTTTTACTCTATCAGAATTCAAATTCAGGGTCAATATATAATCCTTTGAAAATATTGAGAATTATTAAAAATAATTTTAAGAACTTTTTTTAAACTTCAAACATCTTAAATATTAATGAGAATACTTACATAAGGGCTTCTAAAGGCAACAATTTTGAAGAAGACTTACAGTACATTCTAACAAAAACAGTGATGTTAAGTTAATCGTTATTTTTGCTATTTGAATTTCAGTTTACATTTCTATGTTGTAAAACCTTGAAAACATTACTATAATAATTAAAGAACTACATCTTTGCTATTTACCCTGCTTCACATTAATTTCAACAAATATATCTAACAGATCAATGAGCTAAATCACATCAAAGATGGTACATGACTCAGCCTCACAGGAAGAGAATTAGAATTAACATAGTGCTATCAACGTTGGCAATGCAAATGGCTTCAGCATCAATGCTGGTAGTAACGGTCTCATCAGTATCATTGGGTAAACATGCCAGTTATATTACCAGTCTTTTTTAGTAATAAGTGACAGATAACTTACAATACTATTATATGGCTAAGGAATCTCATAAAATTACTTTTAAGATTTAGGAGATGAAGATATAATATTAGTTTTTTGGAGGGGTTATCTTTTGAATCAAACAAAAAAATAGAAAAAGAAGAGTTTAGTAGTATTATGACTATGTTGATAATAGGAGTTTTTATTTTTCTTTTCAAACAAAATCACAAAAGAATTTCTAAGAAGTTTTTTTCTTGCTACCACTTTTCAGAAAGCAATACAGAAAGAGAAGCCAAATAATACCCTTCAAACTGAAGTTTATTTGATGTTGTAAACCCTGAAACTCCTTTTGAATTAAATCTATAATAGTGCCTTGGTATTTAATGTTATTTTACTTTTCCTTTCTCATCTGTTTTTAAGTAAGTTTTCAGACTAGCATTCAAAGCCAATTGAACAAGAAGATGAAAGTTTACAGAGATACAGAGGGAAGGAAAGAAAAGCTTTGTTGATTGCAGTTATAGAAGAGAATAGATGGAAACAACTAGTCAAACAGAACTAAAGGAAAGAGAAACAATCAGCCTGGAGCTGAAAGGAGAGACAGTAATCTTGAGAATATATGACTACCATTATAATGGCTCAAAGTTTGACTATCAAGTGTTTAAAAATGAATTTAATATGGCCATGTTTAGAAGTTTTAGGACAGGAAGAAGAGGGTTTTAAAACATTGTTTCTGATATCATAGTATATTCTCAGATATTCAGAGGGACAAGTCTCTTTCCTCTTCCCTCCTGCTGTTTGCCTTCAGGCTATTTCACTGCTCATTAGCACCTTCACCAGAGAGTGGGCCAGGAAATAAAAGAGCTGAAACAGGAGTCAGTCAATTACAGTTCTCATTAGGTGCTCTGGCAAAAAATCTATGGGTGGGCGGAGTCTGAATCTAATAGCTAAAGAGAGATGTGGGGATTATCCATGGTATTCTCTTGTCCAAATCATTCTGCTCCCTGAATATCAGAGATAATTGCATGTTGACTGTATTATAATACATTTCCATAGCAATTACTGACATGTTTGCAGAAGGGAAACAAAGCAAGAGGGTAAGGTAATTATCTAGGTCAGTGGTTCTCAAACTTAAGCTTCCATCAGAATTACCTGCAGAGCTTTTTTTTTTTTTTTTTTTTTTCCCAAGGCAGATTATTGGGCTCCACCCATAGAGTTTCTGATTGAATAGGTGTGGGTTAGTGCCCAAGAATATGAATTTCTAACAAGTTTCTTGGTGATTCTGCTGCTGCTGATCCAAGGACTATATTTCAAAGACCAGTGATCTACATAATTCAGAAAACGTTTCACAGTTGCTAACAAGCAATATAATTGACTGATTTTAATTTTGCCTTCTCATAGGATTTATGAATCATTATGTGACTTCTTGCAAGAATTCTGGCAGCTATGCCATCGTTTTTGGAGTTACCCTGAATTATACATACAAAAAGAACACTGAGTTGCCATTCAACTTCTACAATCACATCCTAAAATACAATGGCAAAAACATGCGATATTTGGATATTTTCTTTCATTTTCACTCTATTGGGACATACTGTTTTCAATCTCAAACTGCTAATTTACCAATTAGTCTCTGGAAGGAACATTTTCATTTTTTGTTTTAAATTATCAAAGTGGCATATGATATTTAAATAAGAAATGTATAGAAGTCTAAAGAAAAATGTAAAAGTCACCTCTTCCACAAACTGCATCTTCTTACTCTGGAGACATGTCAATGTATACTACAATTCATATGGAAACATACATTCAAAAATTTAATAACATATATTGATTTTTAGTAAATTATCCATGATTATCATGTATTATGAATATTATGTAATCTTACAGAAATTATATTTTATAAATGTTAACATTCTGTTGTGGATGTAGCAAACTGTCTATTGCCACCTTTATTCATTCTCTATTTTTCGTTAATATACCTGTAAGATTTTAGCTTTTCTTGTGACTACCCAGAATAGATTTTATTTCTTTTCATTTTGATTTGCAGTTTGTCAAGGTCATATGACAAATTCGGAACAATTGGAAGGCATTCTAAGTGTTTATAAAATTTCCCAGAACTAGCTTTAGAACACTGAAAAATTACCTATATCAGAATAATCTGGAAGGCTTGTTGAAACAAAGCGATAGGCCCCAATCCCAGAGTTTCTGATTCGAAAAGCCTTGGATGAGGCCTGAATATTTACATTTTAGACAAGGATCCAGATGATGCTGACTTAACAGTTCAAACGCTTTGAGAGCCAGTGACTTAGAGGAAGAAGATGTATACTTCTCTTTCCCATTGCTTTTCTTAATGTCTATAATGCAGCTGCTACTGTGTAAGCACAAACAGTCATTGTGCTACATGTGATGAAACCTACATTTTGAGGATGGCAGAACAATAAGATCTCTTGGTTATGGGACTTCACTACTATCTGTGCATTCTCTGCCTTTAGGTGAGAGAAGTATTTATTGTGTTCTCTCTCATTTGCAGACAAACTTATGTAGATTGCATGGACGGTGGTTAATGTAAACACACATAAAGCTAATATAAAATTTTCATTGCTGTTTAATATTATTTTATAGAGACATAATTTTTATGATCATTTTATTTCCCTTTTAATTAACGAATCACAACTGTATATATTTATGGAGTACAATGGACTTTATTTTTAAATGTATTATTGCTTTATAGAGAAAGACTTTCTATTTTTTCTATTTTTTTCTAATCATAGACAATTTTCCAATAAAGATTTTAAAATACTACTTTGAGTAACTTCAGTATAAATTGTGAAAGTGAGTTGAGAAGTGAAGGAGTGTGCAGTTTCATTTTATTTGTGTTTATTTTTAGAGACAGAATATCACACTGTCATCCAGGCTGGTACAGTGGTGCTATCATGGCTTACTGCAGCTTTGACCTTCCAGACTCAAGCGATCTGCCTGCCTCAGCCTTGCAAGTAGCTGTGCCCAGAGGTGCACACCTCAATGCAAGCTAATTCAAAAAAAAAAAAAAAAAAAAAAACACTGTAGATACATGGTCTCCCTATGTTGTCTAGGTTGTTCTTCAATTCCTGGGCTCAAGCAATCCTCCCACCTGTGCCTCTGAAAGTGCTGGGATTACAGGCATGAGCCACCGTGCCCAACTTGGTGGTTATATTTAAGATATAAATTGTCAAATAATTCCCATATTTTTTTTTACTAAATCATACTGCATAAGAAAACTAGGTATTACCAATAGTTTCATAATTTCGCCAAAATTATAAACCTCTACAAAGGCAATATTTCATGATGTTTAATTAGGCAGTAATTGGTGTCAAAAGACACGAGTTTAAATCCCAAATTTAAATCCCAGTTGCATCAGTTTCTAGTTATGTGACCCTGGGAAGTTAACCTCTCCATTCTTTAATTTTTGTGCCTCATTCATTTACTCAACAATCCAAAATATATTGAGCAACCTTTTTAGACCAAACTCTCCTTTGAGAATTGACAAGACACTTGAGAACAATTAAGGCATTAATTTTGCTTTGTGAAGACTGAACCAGATAATCTACTGAAAGTGCTTTATAAAGTTCCTAGGACACACTAGTTGTACAAAGTCAGTGCTAGCTAGTATTATAGAAGGGCTATTTTGCAGCTCTTGTGTTTATTAATATTTAGTTACATTTATTTAATTAAAAGTGAGATTATACTTTTTTTAAACTTTTATTTTAGGTTCAGGGGTGCATGTCATGGTTTGTTACATAGGTCAACTTATGTCACAGAGGATTGCATCACCAGGAACTAAGCATAGTAGCCAATAGTTATTTTTTCTGATTCTCTCCCTCCTCCCACCCTTCACCCTCAGATAGTCCTGTTGTTCTACCATTTATGTCCATGTGTTCTCATAATTCAGCTCCAACTAATAAGTGAGAATATGTGGCATTTGCTTTTCTTGTCAGTTCAAGGAATCAGTTTCTATCTGGTTCAGTCTTGGGTGGATATATGTGTCCAGTAATTTACCCTTACCTTCTAGGTTTTCTAGTTTATGTGCATAGAAGTGTTCATAGTAGTCTTTGATGGTTGTTTGTATTTATTTGTGATCAGTGGTAACATCCCCTTTGTCATTTCTAATTGTGTTTATTTGGATATTCTCTTTTCTTGTTTATTAGTCTTGCTAGTGGCCTATTTCTCTTATTAGTCTTCACAAAACCAAATCCTGGATTTGTTGATCTTTTGAATGGTTTTTCCTTTCTCAGTCTCCTTCAGTTCAACTCAGATTTTGGTTATTCCTTGTCTTCTGCTAGCTTTGGGATTGGTTTGTTCTTGGTTCTCTAGTTCTTTTAGTTGTGTGGTGATAGGTTGTTAACTTGAGATCTTTCTAACTTTATGATGCAGACAGACATTCAGTGCTATAAATTTCCCTCTTCATAGTGTCTTAGCTGTTGTGTCCCAGAGATTCTGGTGTGTTGGATTTTTGTTCTCATTATTTTCTTATTTATTTATTTATTGAGATGGAGTCCACTCTGTTGCCCAGGCTGGAGTGCTATGGTGTAATCTCGGCTCACTGAAACCTCCACCTCCCAGGTTCAAATGATTCTCCTGCCTCAGCCTCCTGAGTAGCTGGAGTTACAGATGCAGGCCACCACATCTGGCTAATTTTTGTATTTTTAGTAGAGATGGAGTTTCACCATGTTGGCAAGGCTGGTCTCAAACTCCTGACCTCGTGATCTGCCCACCTCAGTCTCCTAAAGTGCTGGGATTACAGATGTGAGCCACTACGCCTGGCCTTGTTCTCATTATTTTCAAAGAACGTTTTGGTTTCTGCCTTAGCTTCATTATTTACCCAAAGGTCATTAACAAGCATGTTGTTGTTTACTTTTCATGTAATTGCATGGTTTTGAGAAACCTACTTGGTCTTGACCTCTATTTTTATTGTGCTGTGGTCTGAGAGTATGTTTGGTATGATTTCAGTTATTTTGCATTTGCAGAGGATTGTTTTATGTCCAAATATGTTGTCAATTTTAGAGTCTGTGCCATTGGCGATGAGAGGAATGTACATTCTGTCGTTTTTGAATGGAGAGTTCTATAAGGTCTATCATATCCACTTGGTCCTGAATATCTTTGTTAATTTTCTGCCTTGAAGATTTGTCTAATATTGCCAGTGGAGTGTTGAAGTCTCCCACTATTATTGTGTGGGAGTCTATGTTACTTTCTAGATCTCTAAGAACTTGCTTTATGAATCTGGTTGCTCCTGTATTGAATGCGTATATATTTAGGATAGTTAAGTCTTCTTGTTTAACTGAACCCTTTACCATTATGTAATGCCTGTCTTTGTCCTTTTTGTCTTTGTAGACTTGAAGTCTGTTTCGTCAGAAACTAGAATTGCAACCCCAGCATTTTTCTCTTTTATGTTTGCCTGGTGATTTTCCTCCATCCCTTTATTTTTAGCCTATGTCTGTCATTATTGTGAGATGAGTATCTTAAAGCCAGCATATCATTGGATCTTACTTTTTTATCTAGCTTGCCATACTGTATCTTTTAAATGGGACATTTAGACTGTTTACATTCAAGGTTAGTATTGTTGTGTGTGGATTTGATTCTGTCATTCTGTTGTGAGCTAGTTACTATACCAGCTTGTTTGTGTCATTGCTTTATAGTGTCTCTGGTCTATGTACTTAAGTCCGTTTTTATATTGTCTGGTAATAGTCTTTCCTTTACATGTTTACTTCTTTTTTCAAGATCTCATGTAAGGCAAGTCTGGTGGTAAAAATAATAATAATAATAATTAAATCTCCCTCAGCATTCGTTTACCTAAAGAGGATCTTATTTCTCCTTCACCAAGGAAGTTTAGTTTGGATGGGTATGAAATTCTTGGTTGAGGATATTTTTGTTTAAGAATGTTGAATATACACACTGTAAAGTTCATTCTCATGCTGCTGTAAAGAAATACCTGAGAGTGGGTAATTTATAAAATAAAGAGTTTTAATCAACTCACAGTTTCTCATTTCTGGGGAGGCCTCAGGAAACATACAATCATCATGAAAGACAAAGAAGCAGGCACCTTCTTCACAAGGTGGCAGAATGGAGTGAGTGCAAGCACTTATAAAGCATTTATAAAGAGATACTAATCAAACCATCAGATCTTGTGAGACTCACTATCACGAGAAGAGCATGGGAGAAACCATCCCTGTGATCCAGTTACCGCCATCTGGTCCTACCCTTGACATGTGGGGATTACAATTCACGATGAATTGTGAAGTGCCGGCAGCCACTCCAACATCTCATGTCCTTACATTTCTAAACACAATCCTGCCCTTCCAACAGTCCCTCAAAGTCTTAACTCACTTCGGATTAAACCAAAAGTCCAAGTCCAAAGTCTTATCTGAGACAAAAGAAATCTCTTCTGCCTGTGAGCCTGTAAAATTAAAAGCAAGTTCGTTACTTCCTAGATACAAAGGGGTTATGGTCTGCTTCCTCTTGAATGCTCTGCTAGTTAGAAATTTCTTCTGCCAGATACCTTAAATCATCTCTTACAAGTTCAAATTTCAACAGATCTCTAGAGTAGGGGCAAAATGCTGCCAGTCTCTTTGCATAGCAAGAGTGAGCTTTACTCCAGTTCTCAACAAGTTCCTCATATCCATCTGACACCATCTCAGCCTGGACTTCATTGTCCATATCACTATCAGCATTTTGATCAAAGCCATTCAACAAGTCTCTAGGAAGTTCCAAACATTCCCACATCTTACCTGTCTTCTGAGCCCTCCAAGTCTCTGGGAAGTTCCAAACTTTCCCACATTTTCCTGTCTTCTTCTGAGCCCTCCAAACTCTCCCAACCTCTACCTGTTACCCAGTTCTAAAGTTGCTTCCACATTTTCAGGTATCTTTATAAGAGCACCCTACTCCCAGGACCAATTAACTTTATTAGTCTGTTTTCATGCTGCTATGAAGAAATACCTAAGACTGGATAATTTATAAAGGAAAGAGGTTTATTTGACTCACAGTTCCTCATTGCTAAGGAAGCCTCAGGAAGCCTCCAATCATGGTGGAAGGCAAAGAAGAAGCAGGCACCTTCTTCACAGGGTAGCAGGAAGGAGTGAGTGCAAACAGGGGAAATGCCAGATGCTTATAAAACCATCATATCTCATGAGACTCATGCACTATCACAAGAACAGCATGGGGGAAACCACTCCCATGATCCGGTTACCTCTATCTGGTCCTGCCTTGACATGTGGGAATTATAATTCAAGATGAGATTTTAGGTGGGGACACAGCTAAAACATATCAGCCCTTTGATATCTTCTGGTTTATAGGATTTAATCTGAGAGGTCTGCTGTTAGTCTGAAGGGTTCCCTTTGTAGATTATCTGCCCTTTTTCTTTAGCTTCCTTTAACATTTTTTCTTTCATTTTGACCTTAGAAAAATCTGATGATTATATGTCTTGAGGATCATCTTCTTGTGTAGGATATTGCAGGGCTTCTCTGTATTTCCTAAATTTGATGGTTGGCCTCTCTAGCAAGGTTGGGGAAATTTTCATGAACGATCTCCTAAAACGTATTTTCAAAGTTGTTTGCTTTTTTTACATCCCTTTCAGGAATGCCAATGATTCTTACGTTTGGCTCTTTACATAATTTCATATTTCTCAGAGATTTTGTTCATTCCTTTTCGTTATTATTATTATTTTTAAATTTTTGTCTGACTGTCTTATTTCAGAGAGCCAGTCTTTAAGTTCCGAGATTATTTCCTCAGCTTGGTCTATTCTGCTGTTAATACTTTTGATTGCATTCTGAAATTCTTACAGTGTTTTTTACCTCCCTCAGTTAGGGTCATTTTTATACTGGGTGTCTCATCTGTCATCTTCTATGTCATTGTATTGTCAGTGTTAGTTTTCTGATCTTCATTTCTCCCCATATTGTGATTTCTTTTTCTGTCATTTCTGCCAACTTAGCCTGGTTAAAAACCTTTGTGGGATAACTACTGCAGTTCTTTGGAGGACATAAGACACTTTGGTCATTTGAGTTTCCAGAATTTTTTTGTTGGTTCTTTTTCATCTCTGTGAATGCGTGTTCTTTTAACTTTTGGGCTGCCTCTGATTGAAGTGGTCAGGCAGGAGCAGTATGGTTGTACTGGAGTCCTAGGTGGAGTGGCCCTGCCCTGTGAGGATAATTGAAACTGGGACCTACATGGAGAAGAGTTTGGCCACTTTTTTTTGAGGTGGGTGTTCTGTGCTGGGGATCCAGAATAGCGTCTGGTCCCTGTTGACTCTCCAGAGCCTGGAGACAAAAAGCAACGGCTGTTGACAGGAAAAATGGCAATCCACCCCTCCTACTAGGATCTCTGTCCCGGGAAGTTGCAGACCCGCTACTGGCTTGATATCTCTGGGGGGAGGATGGCTGCAGACTCAGGCCAGGAGGACATACACAGTGAGGAGATATGGGATCAGAGACCACATCACAAATAGTCTGGCCACTCTTCCAAATGCCTCTGCAGTATGCTGCAGCTCTACTCTGGTTCCTAGTTACCACCTCATATTTTCTAGCACCTGAAGGTATCAACAGTGAAGGCTGCGAAACAGCCATGATGGTGGCCTTTACCTCCCTCTCTGTGATAAGAGTTCATTTTGCATATGAAACATATAGCTTTAGAAAATAATTATTGATGATTATTGAAAAGGTATATGGATGTAGGCACACACCGAGGTCAAAAGTTAAACCTATATTGCTGGATTAATATCAGTCATTGTGATTCAGTGAATAAGAGTCATTCTGGTTATAGAGTCAGAGTGGGTAATTGTCAATTAACAAGCTACCTTGAAATCAGGACTGATCAATTAATCAGACCATAATCTGATTTCAAGATAGCTTGTTAATTAAGCTTTGCCTATTACAGAGAGTAAAGTTTTGTAATCTCTTCTTTTGATAAAATGGACTGTAAGCTGCATTAAACATGTGTTTTGTCATACAGCTATTTTGTAGTGATCAGCAGTTTCTAATCTATGATAAATGTTCAATAAATATGTATGAAGTGCTTAGGTATGTAATTTCAATAGACCAATGCTTACCTAGGAAACACTGATATATTTTCTCTAAGTACCATACTCTTCTGGATATTCTACAAATGTCCTTAACAATTCTATATGTGGGTAATACTATTTAATATATCTGTATTTTCTAACAGAAACTATCATTTTACAATCTGAAATTCCATGACCTGATCATCATATTGAAGAATTGATGTACCTATTTTGTGCATTTTATATCTCTATTTACTTACTTTAGTTTGCTTTTTTCAAATGGACTCTAGTTTTGTCCTAGTGTTGTTGAGAGACTTTCTTTTCATGAGTATAGTTATTTGTATAATTTTATAGATAATTTTAAATGTAACTTTAAATGATTGATAGTAAATGACCACTGATCAATCATAATTATGTCCCTCATACAAAAGAGAAGAGTATAATTTCAAAACAGATTGAATAGTTCCTAAAATATTAGGTTGAAGTGTATAAAATTACTGATAGTCAACTGTTTCTGACTGGCATAAATGGAAATATTATGTATCTAATATATTTCATTTATATTTGTAGATGTTTATGTCAAAATTTTGTTCTTACTAGTTTATTTTCTGTAATGAATGTCTCATATATTTCTTGTTATACATATATCATAAACTACTTTCAGTCTGTTGGGAGAGTTATATATATAAGTAAGTATACTTTTTTTAACATGTTTGGGACCAGAGGTGTTTCAGGTTTTGGAATGTTTACATAAACACAATGAGATACCTTGGGGATATCTTGTGTTTAGACCCTAAGTATAAACACACTACTAATGTATATTTCATAGTCACCTCATACACATTGCCTAGAGGTAATTTTATACAATATTTCTGTACAGTATATATTCTGTGCAACTAGAGATAAGCAGAGTATTGTTCAATATTTGTTTGCCTTTTTCTTGCCTAAATGGTATTATAATCTATCTAATGTTCAGTAATTATTTTTTTTAATTTAGTAAGATCTATGTCCAGCAATACAAAGCTATCCCTTTTTTTAACTGAAGAATAAACTCAACAATAGTTTATACCACATTTCCTCAATTTAGGGTCATTTTGATTGTTTCCAGATTTGTCATTATTAGGAAATATACTGCAATGTGCAACTTTGTACAAATATTGTGCGAGTATTCATTTTCTCTAGTATAGATCCCACTAATAGAATTTCTAAGCCATAATGTGTGCATTTTTCTCAGTTTTATGCAAATAAAATAAACCCTCCAAAATAGCTATAGCAATGTATAAATCCATAAGCTACATGTAAAATTTCCTCTTGTTCCCACATATATACTGTATGATAGATGTATCTGACAGCAATGCCTTAAGCATACCCTGAGAATGATCTTGTAGAGCAGATGCATCTGAATGTGTGTTTGAAGCTAGGGAATTGGGAGTGGCCGTTCTGGAGATGTGTTCCTTGTCTCTGAGGAAGTTCTGAGCCCTGGTTTGTCCCACGGAACACGAGGCAATTGGGGCCCCAAGTTTTGGGTTGAATAAAGTTTGCTGATATAGTTTAGATATTTGTCCCTGTCCAAATCTCAAGTTGAATTGTAATCCCCAAAGCTGGAGGTGGGGCTTGTGGGATGTGTTTTGGTCATAGGGGTGGATCTTTCATGGGTTGGTGTTGTCTTCACCACAGTAAAGGAGTTCTCAGGAGATCTGGTTGTTTAAAAGTGTATGGCATTGTCCTGTCCCTCCAACTATTTCTTGCTCCTGCTTTTGCCATATGATCTACCTGCTCCCCGCTTGCCTTCTGTCCTGATTGGAAGCTACCTCAACAGAAGCAGATTCCACTGTGCTTTCTGTACAGCCTGTGGAACCATGAACCAATTATACCTGTTTTCTTATAAATTACCCAGTCTCAGGTATTCCTTCATAGCAATTCAAGAGTGGCCTAATACATTTGTCAACAGAAGGTTGTTAGGGAAATTGTGCTAACTGAAAATGTTACATCAATGGCATGCCTTCTGCAAGTGGTTGCAGTTCTTCTGCTCAGCCACCACCACTGGGCCATGCAGTAATACTGCTTAACCCACAAACACTGAATTGTCTGCCCTGTATGTAAGCTTCATACCTCATTGGTTTCCTCTAGGTCTTTTTTATTTGTCTCTTGAACCAGGTGCCATCTTCACTGGAGTTGATAGGATTTTGGCACAATATGCATCAATAATTGTTATTTTTAACTTCTAATTTTTGACAATTTGATGGTCAAATAAAGTCTCACTACTGTTTTAATTTGATTTGACCAATAGCTAATAGTATCAGACATATTCTTATATATTTAATACTCATTTGTGTTTCTGTCTCTGTAAATGTCTGTTTAAATCTGGGCTTACATTTCCCTTGAGAATGATATTACTGTCTTTAGATTTTTTTTATTATTCAGCTATTATATTAAAAATGTTTTTTAATTGAGAGCCAATAGTCTTTAAAATTTGTTAATAGTAATTTTTTTATGAGGAGGTTTATAGTTTTAACATGTTCAAATGTATTTCATTTCCCATTATAGCTTTTATTTTTCATGTCTTTTTGAAAAAATCCTCTCCTAGTCCAAGAGCACACTTTTGCTGTCCTATTTTTTTCTCTAATTAAAAATATATATATATTTGTGGTTTTAATACCCTATCAATTATCTGTAAATCAGTGTGAGGTAGGGATTTAATGTATATACTTTTCTAAACATTTCCCAACATCATTTATTGAGTATTATTTCCTCTCTGATTTGAAAGGTAACTTTTATTTCATAGCAAGTTTTCATACGTTTTTCATTTTAACTTTAGGGTCCTTGCTTCTTTAGAGAACAGAATATAAATATTAAGGTTCACAGAATTCCCCATAATTTTACAGCTTTGTGAGTTTAAATGTGCATTTCTTTCAGAGAGTAACCATAACTTTAATTAGACCCTTAAACAGCTACATGCACACGTGTACACGTGTGCATACACACACAGACACACACAGAGTGATACGTTGACAGTCACTCGACTTGTATGAACAGGCAATGTCTGTGGATCTTTCCACCAGAATTGTAATGGAATCATGTTGAGCCTACTGTATAGACAAAAATCAGAAAGTGTTAGAGATTATGTTGAAAGTTGCTTTTTGCTCTGGAGGTTGTAAAATGTTCTATCATATGTAAGGAAAGGCTTTGTTAATGAGTACACTAAACTTTAAAAGTTTTGTAGTTTGTCCTGTAGCCATCTGGACTCAGAATTTTATTTATTTAAAATTACTTGATCATTGCTTCTACCTCTAACACTGCAGGGGCAAAATAAGTGTTCTGCTTGAGCTCTTGAGCACTGAGGAAAAAACTGAATTAATCAAAAATTGGCATGTTCTAACTGGTAAACTTTCAAGGGAGTTTTTTCTATGTAAAGTGTTTGATAATATTGAAAACAGCATCTGTTACAGCTTTTGCTTTGTTTGCTGCTTTGTTGAGATGGGGGTATTGGTTCTTTGTTATTTTGTTGAGGCTTATTGTTTTCTTAATTGAAAGGCCAACATCTGGCTCTTTTTGTTACACTTTTTTCTTTACATTCTATTAAAATAATTCTTAATTTAAAATGCAAAGGTGCAATTATAAATACCTAAAAACTCTCTCTCACTTATATGTGAATAGCAGAATGTTCTGATTCAAAATACAAGAGATATATATTACGTTTTGAATGCCACCTAAATATTGAGCACAGATTTTTAAAAAATTTTTACAATAAATGAATACTCTTTCTAAGTAGCATATTATAAAATGACTTTTTGAATTATTAATTAACCTTACACCTTCTGTCATATACACCAGTCCACCCCTAAAGGAAGTGTAATATGTCATGGCAAGTTTTCAGAAATTGTGTGATTATAACAATGTAAGATATCAGCATGATTCTGGCTTTATAAAATGAGTTAGGGAGGAGTCCCTCCTGCTCAACTTTTTGGAATAGTTTTATTAGGAACAGTACCAGCTCATCTTTGTACATCTGATAGAATTCAGCTGTGAATTTGTCTGGTCCTAAACATTTTGTGGTTGGTAGGCTATGTATTACTGACTCAATTTCAGAACTCATTATTGGTCTGTTTAGGGACTCAATTTATTTGTGGTTCGATCTTGGGAGGGTGTATGTATCTAGACATTTAGCCATTTCTTCTAGATTGTCTAATTTATATGCATAGAGGTGTTCATAACATTCTCTGATTGTTATTTGTATTTCTGTGAGGTCAGTGGTGATATCCACCTTGTTGTTTCTGATTGTTTATTTGAATATTTTCTCTTTTCTTTATTAGGCTAACTAGTTATCTATTCATTTTATTAATGTTTTATTGAAAAAACTGCTCCTGGATTCATTGATCTTTGAATGTTTATTTTGTATATCAATCTCCTTCATTTCCGCTCTGATTTTAGTTAACACTTGTCTCTGCTAACTTTAGCGTTGGTTTGTTCTTGGCTCGCTAGTTCTTTTCATTGGGCTGTTAGGTTGTTAACTTGAGATCTTTCTAACTTTTTGATGTAAACATATGCTACAAATTTTCCTCTTAACACTGCCTTATCTGTGTTCCAGATAGTCTGGTATGTTGTATCTTTGCTATCATTAGTTTCAAATAACTTTTTGATTTCTTTCTTAATTTCATTTTTTACCCAAACATCATTTAGGAGCAGGTTATTCAGTTTCCATGTAACTATATGGTTTGGGGTTAATTTCTTAGTCCTGATTTCTAATTTGATTGCCTTGTGGTCTGAGACAACATAAGAAAAGTACATATGAGAAACAGAAATACAAAGTACATTTTGAAATTAATTGTTGGTTTTGCATAGTACTTAAAATTGCAATTTATCTAATTAAACATGCATAGAAGATCTTTTGACCACTTCTACTCATAATAGTCTAGCTAGAATTTTAACTTATTGGACCGAACACTTTCCCTCTATTTGTATTACATCTGTAAAAGGCCTTGAATCTATAATCATATTTTGTTTCTGAAGCCTTCAGATTCACCTTGTGATGGTATATAATTTACCTGAAAATAGTGAATTAAGAGTTAAAGAGAGAAAAAAAAAAAAAAAAACTAAAGTAAATGAACTCATAAAATATGAAAGGAAGAAGCTCAATGCAAAAAAACTTACTAGAATTTGATTTTATTGTATAAAATAACAAAAACAAAACCTATATTTAAGAACTGAAAATAAAGCATCTTTATTTTGCATGACATTTTTGACTTAAAAAAAAACATGTTTTTAAAAGTGTTCAACTTAATGTATATTATGTATAGTTAAGCATCTTGATAATTAGATCTATTTACACGTTCCTTCCACTTATTTTCTGTAATGATTATTGATGGGCTTATTAGAAGGAACGTTATTTCCTTTCTCTCCTCCTTTTTTCTTCCTTTCTTCCCCTCTCTCCTCCCTCACCTACTTTTCTCTTCTCTCTTTCCTCCTGTCCCTTCTTTCCGTCTTTCTCCCTTCTTTCCTTCTTTTCTTCCTTGCATTTATTTCTTCCTTCTTTCCTCCTTCTCTTTCTTCCTTTTTTCTTGCTTTCTTTCTTACTTATTAGTCTCTTTTAATTTTTTTTGCTAGTGTATACTGAGTTGAAATATCAAACAAAGACAAAAAGTCAAATGGACCACTTTTTATGATTTATCAGAAAAAAAATCTAGCTGAATACAAGTTATATTGGGACCAAAAGTAAAATTTTCAGTCTTCCCTTCATTGATAACTTTAATAATAACTATTCTGTTATTATTGCAATTTTTAAAATATTAATTTCCCTAAGTGTAAATTCTAGTAAATAAATAAAGGAACAATAACCATATGAAATAATAGCAAAATATGTTGTAAGATTTTTTACCTCTAGGTAGGAATTAATAGGTCATGCTAATGCTACGTGCAGAAGAAAAAGGATTTGAATAAAGCATAAACAATACTTTTAAAGGTATCAGAGAAAACTAGACGCCAAAAAATATTTTAAACTGAAATTCCAGATGGGAAACATTATCAAATGGGAGAAATTTTCATTCGTTTTTTTTCCCAAAGAACATTTGTCTATTTCAGGCCTGGGCTGACGTTCAGCCCATACAAAAGTTTCTATGGGAAAGAGGAAACAGCAGATATTTTCACAGATGTACGGACCTAGAGGACAATATTGAAAACTCGAAAGACCAAACATATAACCATTTTCTTCTATACACTATTTGGTAAGTTTGAGGAGCATGGAGAGCTAATCCAATAGCTTCTCAAACACAGAGTAAAAATTCCCTGTTTTTTGTCATGGTTAGGAAACTCATGCCTGACAGAAGGAGTATGGCTGTCCCCAAGCATTCTGCTCCTTTCTCCTTCAAGACCTTTGCCAGATTTGGGGACTGAATAAGAAAAGCAGCTGGTGAGCTGAACTGGGGATCTCTAGAGGACAGAGGTGGATCTCCTTCAGTCTTTTAGTGCTATGGAGATAAGGAGGTGCCAGTCTTTCAAACAGAAATTGAGAAGCCACACTCAGGAGTACATCAGATATAGATGATATACAGGAAGTCTTACCCAAAATGCAAGGGCACCAGAACCCAGACTGATGTAAGACTGAACTAAGAAGACAGGGTCTCCTCCTGTCCGCTTGCAGAAGAAAAAGGATTTGAATAAAGCATAAACAGAGGAGAGGACACCACGCCAACACAACCTTCTCTGAAAGCTCTATGGTTCTTTGATTTGTGATGTCTAGCATATCTTTTAAAAAATGCAAAGCATGTGAAGTCAAAAAACTAAGGCTAACCATCAAAAGAAAAAGAAAACAGAAGTAGATACATTTCACAAAATTCAATTTACATAATTAAACTGCATAACGTCTTCATACTTTTTCTCTCTTGATTTTCCAGTTTTTGAATTTATCACAAATGAATGCATCACATATCAATCATAATCCAATCTGTGGAGCACTTACAATATACTTGACACATAAATCCTGAATAGACTCATATTTATTAACTTAACATTCATACTGACAAATTTATTATTAAACGTGTAATTTGAATGTAAATCAGAAAAAAAAAATAGACAAATTATTAAATTCCAGGGATACGTTTGTAATTGGCTTTATGCAGATGATTTTTGTTTTCAAACACAAAATTTGTGCAAGCCATTTCAATAGATACAAAAACATCTGTTTTGATAAGGGAAATCTTCTCTTAGGGAGAGGGAATTTAAGGTGTAATTATCTTTAATTTAGAGTGGTTCAATTTAGTTGATGGAATGCTATTTTTTATTTTACCCAAAATTAATCATGAGTGTAATAAAAAAGATAGCTTACTAAACTTAGAGAGGTCCCTTAAAATATTGTATAGTTCAGATTAATCAGAGCATTATGCAAACCCCTCAAGTGTATTTTTTCAAGAATAAAGTAGTAGAGAAATTATATTCAGGGCACCAAACGTCAAAAGTCTGTAGTCTCTCTATTTCTGTGCTATACTTGCTGTCAGTAAGGTGTTAAATTTGAAATGTAACATTATCTTAATTTTTCTAATTAAAATGTAATAAAATTTTAGGTTTTCACTTGCTTACATTGTTTCATTTTAATATAAATACTAAAAAAGAAATATTGAGCATCTAACATATCCAGAATATAGATCTCAGCACTGGGGAAAAAAGCATTATAGCATGTACGTCTAATGTATTTTAGGTGATTCTACATCCTCATTACAAGACAAGCTGGGTAGGTATAAATTCCTGTCTGATGAGAATAATAGTAACTTTTTTCTAACAATGTAACAGCTTTTTACATTCTAGCTTATTCCTTCAAATAGCTTGAACTCAACAAACCTTTCTATTAAGCATAACAACTGACCACTTATTTAACTCACGATGTTAATTAAATGCAACTATCTGCTTATCCTATAATGATACACTATTGTTAAGTGTAGCTGAAGAAAAACATAAAGCCGTATTGATTGCTTTCACTTTAAAGTTATCACTGTGAAACTCAAATGTACCTTAATGCCTTGGGGAAATGATTTTTTTTTTTTTTTAATTTACCCTCTTATTCTAGACAGCTATTTACATGCTCTTTCCTTTTCTCAAGTAGCCTGCAACTTCTCTTTCATTCTTACTTTCAAATTATTTATTTTTGATACACTGTCTTCACTTAACTCTTCAAATATCTGTTATTTTCAAAATCACCAGTAATTGTATTTTTTTCATTTTTTTAAATTTTAGATTAATGGGGTCTAGGGGCATGTTCATCATACAGGTATATTATGGGATGATAAGATTTGGAATTCTAGCGAATTCTAGTTTTTTCTGTATACTCTCAGGTTTCTTTCGTTGTATGGAAGCTCTTTAGTTAAGTCCCATCAACCAAATAGTGAACACAATAGATATACTGAATACAATTGTGAATACTGAACACTATAGGTAATGTTTCAAACATCATCACCGTCCCACCTTCTCCCTTTTTGGAGGCACCAGTATCCATTATTTTCCGCTGTCCCTCTGTGTACCCAATGCTTAGATACCACTTCTAAGTGAGAAAATGCAGTATTTGATTTTCTGATTATGAGTTATTTCATTTGGGATAATAGCCCCCTGTTCCATCCATGTTGCTCTTTAGTGCAGGCTTTTATACCTTTTTATGGCTGTATAGTATTCCACAGTGTACATAAACCACACTTTGTTTATCCAGTCATCCTTCAATGTATATTTACATTGATTCCATGACTTTTCCCTTGTGAGTAATGAATAGTGCTGTGATAAGAATATGAATGTAGACATCTTTTTCATATAACAATTTCTTTCCTTTTGGTAAGTATCCAGTAGTGAGTATGCTAAGTCATATGGTAGCACTATTTTTAGTTCTTTGAGAAATCCCCATAATGTTTGCCATAGTGGTTGTACTAATTTACCTTCCCATACACAGTGTATAAGTGTTCCTTTTTTCCCCACATCCTCATTAATAACTGTTGATTCTTGACTCTTTCATCATACCCAATCTGACTAATGTGAGATGGTATCTCAGTGTGGTTTTAATTTGCATTTCACTGGTGATTAGTGATGTTAGCCATTTTTCATGTTTGTTGACTGCTTCCAAGCCTTTATTTGAGAAGTGTGTGTTCACATCCGTTGCTCACTTTTTAATCAGTTTAATTTTTTTTTTTTTTTTTTTTGCTTGTTTAAGTTTTTTATAGAGTCTGGATATTAATCCTTTGTCAGATATATAGTTTGCAAATATTTTCACCCATTCCACTAGTTTTGTCTGTATACTCTGGTTTCTTTTGTTGTGTGGAAGTTCTTTAGTTACTTAAGTCCCATTTATCTATCTCTGCTTTTATGGCATTTGCTTTTGATGTCTCAGTTATGAATGCTTTGCCTAGACCAATATCCAGAGGAAATTGATTTAGATTTCCTTCTAGGATTTTTATAGTTTCAGTTCTTACATTAAAATTTTAATCCATCTTGAGTTAATTTGTATATGCTGAGAGATAAGGGTTCAGTTTTATTATTCTACATGTGGCTAACCAATTTTCCAAGCATCATTTATTGAATAGAGTTTCCTTTTCCTGTTGTTTATTTGTAGTCACTGTGTCAACGATCAGTTGGTGGTAGGTATGTGGCCTTATTTCTGGGTTCTTTCTTCTGTTCCACTGATCTACATGTTTATTTTTATACCAGCACCATGCTCTTTTGTTTACTGTAGCTTTGTAGTATGGTTTGAACTCAGGTAATGTGATGCCTCTGGATCTCTTCTTGCTTAGAATTTGTTTTGCTATCCTGGCTCTTGTTTGGTTCTATAAGAATTTTAAATTCTGTTTTTCTAATCCTGTGAAAAATGATGTTGATAATTTGATAGATATTTCATTGAACCTGTAAACTGTATGGTCATTTTAACAGTATTGATTCATCCAATCCATGAGCATAGGATGATTTTCCATGTGTTTGTGCCATTTATGATTTATTTCAATAATGTTTTGTAGTTATCTTTGTAGATACAGTACAAAAATAGTATACCTCCTTGTTTAAATGTATTCTTAGGTATTTTGTATGTGGTTATTAAAAATTAAATTAAATTCTTGATTTGCTTCTCAGCTGGAGTGTTGTTGGAGTATAGAAATTCAATACATTTTTGTATGTTAATTTTGTGTCCTGAAACTTTATGAAAGTTGTTTATCAAGTCTAAAGATATTTTGGATGGCTCTTTCTAGCTATCAGATAATGCCATCAGCAAACAGAGATAAATTGACTTTCTCATTTCTAATTTGGATGTATTTTATTTCTTTCTCTTGCTTGATTATGCTGGCTTAGACTTCTGGTACTATCTTGAATAGGAGTGATGAGGTTGAGCATCTTTGTCTTTTTTGAGTTCTTAGATAGAATGGCTAAATTTTTCTCTATTCATTATGGTATTGGCTGTGGGTTTGTCATAGATGCCTCTTATTTTGAGGCATGTTCCTTTGGTGACTAGTTTGTTGAAGGTTTTATTATGGATGTTGGATTTTATTAAATACTTTTTCTGCCTCTATTGAGATGATCATATGGATTTACTTTTAATTATACTTATATAGTGAGTCTCATTTATTGGTTTATATATATTAACACATCCTTGCATCTCTGAAATAATACACACTTGATTTTGATGAATTATCTTCTTGATGTGCTGCTGGTTTCAGTTTGCTAGGCTTTTGGTGAGAAGTTTTACTTATAAGTTCATCGAGAATATTGACCTGTAGTTATCTTTTTCTAGTGTCCCTGCTACCTTTTGGTATTAAGATGATACTAGTTTCATTAAGTGAGTTAGGGAAGAATCCTTACTCCTTGATATTTTAAAATAGTTTTAGTAAGATTGCTAAATGGACTAACGTATGTGATTTATCTTTTTCTGCTCATTTACCTTCAGCCTGTGGGTGTCTTTACATACAAAGTGATCTCCTGAGGGCAGCAGGGGTCTTTTTTTCTATCCAATTTTTAATATATATTTTCTAAGTGGAGCATTTAGGCTGTTTCTGTTCAACGTCAATATTGATATGTGAGGTTTTGTTCCCGTCGTAGTGTTGTTAGCTAGTTTATTTGTGGTCCCAATGGTGTAACTGATTTGGAGGATCTGTGAACTTTGTACTTATGTGTACTTTTATGGTAGTGAATATTGTTCTTTCATTTCCAGACTGAAAACTCCTTTGGGCATTTTTTTGTAGGTCTGATCAAGTGGTGACACTTTTCCTTTGCATTTGCCTGTCTAGGAAAGACTTAATTTCTCTTGTTTATGTAGTTTAGTTTGGCATGATATGAAATTCTTGGCTGACACTTTGTTTTATTTAAAAATGTTAAAAATAGGCCTTCAATATCTTCTGTCTTGTAAGATTTCTGTTGGAAGTCTTCTGTTAGTCAGATGAGGTTTCTTTTATAGGTGATTTGACACTTTTCTTTACATGTCTTTATTTTTTATTTTTATTTTTTTGCATTGATCTTGGACAGTCTGATTACTATATATCTTGGTGATGTTCATGTTGAATATTATCTTGCATTTGTTCAATGGGTTATATTACATCTGTGTATCTGCCCCTCTTGTGAGATCTAGGGTATTTTTCTGAATTAATGCCTTGAAAACTTTTCCAAGTTAACTTGTCTTTCATTTTCCTTGTGAGGAATGCCGATTATTTGTAGTTTTGATCAGTTTACATAATCCCATATTTCTGAGGCTTTGTGTGTTTTTTAAAGTTCTTTTTTCTTTATTTTTATCTGACTGGGTTAATTGAAAAGAAGAATATTCAGGTCTGAATTCTTTCTTATGTTTGGGCTCATCTATGTTAAAGCTGTCAACTGTATTTTGAAATTTCTTATTGAATTTTTCATTGCTGGAAGCTCTGTTTGGAATTTTTAAAATTATAGCTATCTTAGAATTCCTATTCTGATTTTTTTCTTCTTTGTGTTGATTTAAAATTTTTCTTCAGATTTCATTGAACATCCTGACAATCCATATTTTGGAATATTTTTCTGTGACTTCAGAAATTTAATTTTGGTTAGAATCCATTGCTAGAAAGCTAGTGCAATCCTTTTGAGGTGTCAAAACAATCAGTCTCATCGTACTGCCAGATTTTTTGCTTTGATTCCTTCTCATGTGAAGGAGCTGTTGCTTCCTATTTTTGAATTTGCTACCATGTGTATGACATTTTTTTTTTGCATTATTTTATTGCTTGATGGTATGACTGTAGTGTGTGTTGTGTATGATTGT
Organism: Mandrillus leucophaeus; assembly: GCF_000951045.1. Taxonomy (NCBI): domain Eukaryota; kingdom Metazoa; phylum Chordata; class Mammalia; order Primates; family Cercopithecidae; genus Mandrillus; species Mandrillus leucophaeus. Next base: position 2,021,230 of record NW_012105031.1, read on the forward strand.
TTGGCTTCATTTCTGAGTGCCTTCATGGGGTTAAGGCTCTGTATTGGTTCCTTGGTTATACACAGCTTTTATGTGGTGACTTTCTCAAATGTTGCTTTTCGTAGAGGCATATTGGACATATAAGCTGACACACTATCTTCTGTGGGAGATGAAGAATAGAAGTCTCAGAAAGTTTATCATATATACTAACCTTATGCTGTTCTGACAACAATTTTTAAAAATTTAGTGGGGTAGTTCAGTCTTCGGTAGGCCGTGGTTAAAAGTAAGAGTTGCTTTGCCCTCCAATTTCCTGATGATGTGTTGAGGAACTTTTCCTGAAGGGGAGCTTCAAGAGGAGCTTGTGTTGGGATGTGCTGAGGCTTCAGTGGTAGAGGTGGAGGGGGCTACAGGGCTCATGACCTTCAGTTCATAAAGACATTATTCTTTGGCTCCTGGTTGCAGTGTGAATTAGGTCTGTGAAAATGTCCCTCTAGTGGCTACCCCTAAAATGGTCCTAGGGCAGAACTTCTTCCCCCAGTTCATTGCAGATAGCTCTGAAGATTGTTTTCCCTCTGTTGTAGGATGCTGGCACGCTGTGTAGGGAGGGAGAGATGTTACCTACCCTTCTTGCAAGCATGAACAGCATGAGCTGAATTTCAACAGAGGTGCAGTTCTTGTGAAAACTACTGGAAAGCCTGTCCCTAAATGCACTCATACCAGTCCCAAGCAGGGAAAGCCTCTGTTGGGCTTGGAAAGCAGGAGGTGACCTTTCCACATTCCATTCCCAGGTATAGGTGTGGCCCCCTTCAGTGATCAGCACCATGCCCATATTTTATTTGTCCTAAAGGAACTTTAGCAGACTGCACTCCTCCATTCTCTAGCAGTGACCCACACCAAGGGCTAGGTTTCCAGATATCCTCCAGCTCTCCAGGAACCCAGCAGTCTCTCGTAGTTGCCAAAATCAGAGTTTATTCTAGGGTGTGTTCACAGGGAATGTGGTACATGCAGCAGCACAAGGGCAGAAATTCCCCCTGGCAAGGTAGTGTTGTACCATGTGCGCACAACCAGTAGGGTGCCCATTGTCTCAGTTCATACTTAAGGAGAGTGTGGGTACACCAACATGAGCTAGCCACATGGTGCTGTGTCCCCAAAAACTTCCTAAATAGCACTCAACAGTGTTGCTTGGAGTCACAGTGGCAGAGGGACTCCCCCAAAATTTGGCGGTCAGTGGTTTTTTGCAGGACTGAGGGGAGCAGAGAAGAAGACCCTCCTCACCCTTCAGTGGAACCTTGGGGTCACCCACAGCCAGACTTTTGCTGCTTTCCTTTTCTGTGCCCCAGATGCTTCCTGGAGGCTCTCCAACAGGTCTTGGTTGTCTTTCCTCAGTTTTCCATTTACATGATGACAATTAGTCTGTAACTTTGATCTTCTTTCTAAAGAGAACTGTTAAATGATGTACCTACTTAGCCATGTTGAAAATAATTTTAAAAATCTTTAATATAAGGAAAACAAATGATCAATACTGTTTTCATCTTATTTGACCTATTCGAAGAAATTTAAAATTGAATAATGCTTTTTCCTTTATATACTTAATCTTCACTTAGTTTCTTGAACATCACTTTCTCTTGGTTTTCTTCCTATTAAAAATGTTTTTAAAGAAATCAGACTAATTCTCTGGTTCATCCTCTTCTTCCCAATCTGTTAATATTGAAACATTTTAAGAAGTCTTCAATTCTCCTTTTTTTTTTTCCATTACCTTATCAATCTCATCCAGTATAATGACTTTGCTACTTACCCAGATTCAAACTTCATATAGTGAAGCCATAGCCCTCAATGTGATTGTATTTGGGAAGTATTTAGGTTTAGATAAGATCATGGGATAGAATTAGCATTCTTATAAGAAGAGAAAATTAAACCAGCACAATCTCTCTCTCCACCGCATGAAAATATGGCAAGGAGATTGCCTTCTGAAAGCCAAGAAGAGGACCCTCATCAGGAACTGAATCTGTTGACTTGATGTTGGATTTTCCAGCGTCTGGATTGTGTGAAACAAATATCTGTTGCTTAAGTCACCCAGTCTATTTTTTTAATAGCAGTACAAACTAATTAAGACAGTCCATATGGATAACTTTCTCCCTTCTTTGAGTCTGTCCTAAAATGTCACCATTTCAATTCAAACTCTTCCCAACACATAATTAAAATTACACTTGTTTCTTCCAGCACTGCCAATTCTCTTTATTTGATATTCAGTTCACATGCCATAGCATATGCCACATTTAAATGACTATATAACTTATTTTTTATCTTTGTTGCTTATTGTCAATCCCCTATAACTATAATATTGGATTTAGAATATAAAGGGTAGGGGTCTTTTCATTTTTACTAATGCATTCCAAGCACTTAGAACTTTGCTTAGAGCATGGTTATAAATACATATTTGTTAAATACATAATGGTTAAATAAATGGGGTTTTTTGCATTATCTGAGATTTTTAAAATATCTACGCATTTTAGAACATTTTACCATGTTTTCAGTTACCAAAACCTACTGCTTCATATTTGAGATCTATAGAAGAATCCTTCTTATTCTTAGTTCTAATTAAATATAAAATTATTTCTGATAAATGGATGATGTGCCAACTGCATTTGAAGTCTACTGTATATAATATAGTTTTGATTATATATTCAAATTCTAAGAAAGAATGTGTAAAAATGATATACTAGAATATATGCTTGACTATTTCATAATTTAATAACAGTAGTACATTTTCTGAGGAACTACTGATCCATGTTCAGTTATTTTTTAAAATGCCTATGGGCCAAAATTTATAAATGAGAAAACATTTCGTAGCAATTCAGAATTGGCTTCTTCAAATATTTTAAAAGACAATATAAAACACTTGTTAAAATAGAAAACAGCATAAGGTCTATGATGTGAAAATAAATGAGTTATAATTAGTGTGAGATATATTTTGTGAAGTATTGCTAAACAAGTTGCAACTGAGGTCTAAAAAGGATTGTATCAATGTAAATAAGTCAGGAGTTTTAAAATATTTTTTGTTTCAACAGTTTGTTAGCTCTGATTTCTTTAAATCATATTTTGTAATTCTCATTGTAGAGATTTTTCACCTCTGTGGTTGTATTCCTAACTATTTTATTCTTTCTGTGGCCATTGTGAACGTGATTGGATTTTTGATTTGGCTCTCAGCTTGGACGTTGTTGGTTTATAGAAATGCTACTAATTTTTGTACATTGATCTTGTATCCTAAAATTTTTCTGAAGTTCTTTATATATTTAGGAGCTTTTGGGCAGAGATTATGGGGTTTTCTACGTATAGAATCATATCATTTGCAAATAAAGGTAGTTTGAGCTTCCTATTTTCCTGTTTGAATGCCTTGTATCTCTTTCTCTTGTCTGATTGCTCTGGCTACGACTTCCAGTACTATGTTGAATAGGAGTGATAAGAGTAGGTATCCTTGTCTTCTTCTAGTTCTCAAGGGAAATGCTTCAAGCTGTTGCCTATTCAGTATGACGTTGGCTGTGGACTTGTTATTGATGGCTCTTATTATTTTGAATTATGTTCTTTAGATGCCTAGTTTGTTGAGGATTTTTAACAAGAAGTGATGTTGAATTTTATCAAAAGCCTTTTCTGCATCTATTGAGATGATCATGCCATTTTTGTTTCTAGTTCTGTTTATGTGGTGAATCACATTTATTGATTTAGGTATGTTGAACCAACCTTGCATCCCAGGAATAAAGCCTACATGATTGTGGTGGTGTAGCTTTGTGATGTGCTGCTGGATTCAGTTTACTAGCATTTTGTTGAGGATTTTTGCATCTATGTTCATCAAGGCTATTGACCTGAAGTTTTATTTTATTTTTTTGTTGTGTCTGTGCCAGATTTTGGTATCAGGATGATGCTGGCCTCATAGAATGAGTTAGAGATGACACAAACAAATGGAAAAACATTCCATGCACATGGAAAGGAAGACTCAGCATTGCTAAAATACCATACTGCACAAAGCAGTATACAGATTCAATGCTATTTCTATCAAATTATCAATAACATTCTTTACAGAATTAGAAAACAACTATTTTAAATTTCACATGGAAACAAGCAAAAAAAGCCTAAATAGCCAGGGCAATCTTAAGCAAAAAACAAAGATGGAGGAATCACATTACCTGACTTCAAACTATACTACAAGTCTACAGTAATCAAAACAGCATGATACAGATACGAAAGGAGACACATAGACAAATGGAAGAAAATAGAGAGTCCAGAAATAAAACCACACACATGCAAACATCTGTTCTTTGACAAAGTCAACAAAAACAAGCAATGGGGAAATAAATCTCTATTCAATAAATGATGCTGAGATAACCGGCCAGCCATATGCAGAAGATTGAAACTGGAACCTTTCCTTACACCATATACAAAAGTCAATGAAAGATGGATTTAAGACTTAAATGTAATACCTAAAACTATACAAACCCTGGAAGATCAACTAGGAAATACCATTCTGGACATCAACCCTGGCGAAGATTTCATGATGAAGACACCAAAGCAAATGCAACAAAATAAATATTGACAAATTGGACCTAATTAAACTAAAGAGCTTATACACAGCCAAAGAAAAATAAAGAAAAGGAAAGATAAAAAGAAAATAACCCTATCAACAGGAAAAACAGACAACCTACAGAATGGGAGAAAGTATTTGTAACCTATGCCTCTGACAAAGGCCTATTTTCCAGCACCTCCAATGAACATAAACAAATATTCAAGCAAAAAAGAAACAACCCTATTAAAAAGTGGGCAAATGACTTGAACAGACACTTTTTAAAGAAGACAGGCATAAGGCCAACAAAGGTATGAAAAAAGCTCAATACCACTAATCATTAGAGAAATGTCAGTCAAAACCACAATGAGATAACCATCCCATCTCCCACTACACAGAATGGCTATTGTTCAAAAAGTTAAAAAAACAAAAACAAAACAGATGTGATTTCTCAAAGAACTTAAAACAGAATTACCATTTGACCCAGCAATCCCATTATTGGGTATATACACAAAGGAATATAAATTGGTCAGGCAGGGTGGCTCACACTTGGAATCCTAGCACTTTGAGAGGCTGGGGTGGGAGGATCCCTTGAACTCAGGAATTTGAGACCAACTTGCACAACATGGCAAAACCCCATCTCTACAAAAAATACAAAAATTAGCTAGGCATGGTGACATGTGTCTGTCCTGTAGTCCCAACTACTTGGGGGGCTGAGGCAGGAGGATCACTCAAGCCCAGGAGGTTGAGACTGCAGTGAGTTGAGATTGCAGCACTGCATGCTACACTGAGTGACAAAGTGAGGTACTGTCTCTCTCTCTCTCTCTCTCTCTCTATATATATATATATATACACACACACAGAGAGAGAGAGAGAGAACGAGAGAGAGAGAGAGATAGAGAGAGTTCTGTCCTAAACACACACACACACATATGTGTTCATCGCAGCACTATTTAAAATAGCAAAGACCTAGAACCAAACTAAAGCCTATCAACAGTAGACTGGATAAAGTCTATCCATATACAACATGGAATACTACACAGCCATAAAAAAGGACAAGATCATGTCCTTTGTAACAACATGGACGGAAATGGAGGTCATTATCCTAAGCAGATTAATGCAGGAAAGGAAGACCAAATACCACATTTTTTTTTATACTTTAAGTTCTAGGGTACATGTGCACAATGTGCAGGTTTGGTACATGTGTATACATGTGCCATGTTGGTGTGCTGCACCCATCAACTTGTCATTTACATTATGTGAGCCAAATATTGAATGCATGAATTCAAAAAAGGAAACAAATGACACTGAGGCCTACTTGAGGGGGGAAGATGGAAAGAGGAAATGGTAAAAAAACTACCTGTTGGCTACTATGCTTATTACCCAGATGACAAAAAAATAATAATTTGTAAAATGCCTGTAATCCCAGCACTTTGGGAGGTCGAGGCAGGAGGATCACAAGTCAGGAGATCAAGACCATTCTGGCTAACACGGTGAAACCCCATCTCTACTAAATATACAAAAAATTAGCTGGGCATGGTGGTGGGCACCTGTAGTCCCAGCTACTAGGGAGCCTGAGGCAGGAAAGTGGCACGAACCCGGTAAGTGGAGCTTGCAATGAGCCAAGATCCTGCCGTTGCACCCCAGACTGAGGAACTGAGCAAGACTCTGTATCAAAAAAAAAAAAAAAAAAAAAAAAAAAAAATTTCAACAAAACCCCCTGACACAACAATTTACCTATATAACCAACTTGCTCATAGATTCCTGAACCTAAAATGAAGTGGGGAAAAAAGAAAAAATGTTTGTAATAAAATATTCATTATTTTATAAATAACATTGAAGAAACACAATTTTATTTTGTTTCTTTCTTAAGTAAAAGTACTCCTGCTGTTTTATAATTTATACAATAGTAAACTTTAAATTCAGTAGGATGTTTTCTCTAACCTCAGTAGTAATCCGGATTTAAATTAATTCTATTTTGGATTATACTGACAATTCTAGTTCTAGTGATACTTTCCCTATATTCCATCCCCCATAAATGACAGTGGCTAATAAAAAATAGCATTTATTAGAACATCTGGAGTCAATATTTACGCTTTACTATATTTATCATATATGTACATATGTTTGTGTCTGCCTTTTGAAAAATCTTTTTAAAAATTAATAAATCTTGTTTTTAGAGTAGTTTTAGATTCACAGCCAAAAATTAAGCAAAAAGTACACTGAGTTTCTGACCACCCCTGTTCCCCCACACACAACTTCCCCCGCTATCAACATCCTGCAATGAAAGGGTACATTTATTACAATCATTGAACCTACGTTGAGACAATATTATGATCCAGAGTTTATAGTTTACATTAGGATTCCCTCTTGATGTTGTACAATACAGCTCTATGAGTTTTCCATACAGAGCTTTTGAATGTATTTTGTTAGATTTATATCAATGCATTTCATTTGGGGGATGTTAATATAAATGGTAGTGCATTTTTAGCTTAAAATTCCACTTTTTTATTGTTGGTATATAGGAATGTGATTGGCATTTGGAGAAATGTACATTGAATGACACGTATCCACCATTTCAGTATCATACAGAATAGTTTCACTGCCTAAAAATAGTGCTTTGCCTATTCATCTCATTATTTTCTCTAATCCCTGGCAATCACTGATCTGTTTACTGTTTCCATAGTTTTGCCTTTTCCAGAATGTCACGTAGTTGAAATTGTACAAATGCAGCCTTTCCAGATTGTCTTCTATCATATAGTAATATAAATTTAAAGTCCCTCCATGTGTTTTCATGGCTTGATAATAAGTTTTTAAGCACTAAAAAATATTCCAGTGACTGCATGCACCACAGTTTGTTTATCCATTCACCCACTGAAGAGCATTTCAGTTCCTTCCAAGTTTTAGCAATTATAATTAAATTTGCTATGCACATATGTGTGCAGGTTTTTGTGTAGACATAATTATCAACTTCTTTGGGTAAATACCAAGAAGTGCATTTGTTAGATCATATGGTAGAAGTATGTTTAGTTTTGGAAAAAATTGTCAAATTGTCTTTCAAAGTGTCCACTTTGCATTCCCATCAGCAATGAATAAGAGCTTCTGTTGCTCCACATCCTAGCCAGCATTTGGTGTTGTCTTTTTTTTTTTTTTTTAATTATTTTATTTTTTAGATTTAGGCCATTCTAATTGGTATAGAGTAGTATCTCTTTACGCAATATACGTATCTCTTTAGGTAATATACGTAATTAGGTAATTACGTATATTGTTGAACAACTTAAAAAAAATAAAAACTTATTTTAGGTTCAGGAGTACACATACAGATTTGTTATATAGATACTTTTTTTGTGTTGCGGAGGTTTTGTACACAGATTATTTAGTCAACCAGATAATAAGGATAGTACCCAATAGTCAGTTTGTTGTTTATTGTGTGCGTATCTTCCTCAAGCAGTATCTCTTAAAGTTTTTGGACATATTTTAATGGGATTGTTAATTTTCTTATTGCAAAGTTTTAAGAACTTTTTTTGTATTTTGGAAAGCATTTTTTATCAGATACGTGTTTTGCAAATCCTCTCCCCCAGTCTGTGGCCTGTCTTTTCATTATCTTGTTATTGTCTTTCACAGAGTAGAAGTTTCTAATTTTAATGAAGTATAAGTTATCAATAAAATTTCTTTCATAGATAATTTGTTTGGTGTTATATCTGAAGTAATTGCCATACCTAGGGTCATCTAGGTTTTCTTCTATACTATCTTCTATAGTATCTATACTATACTATCTTCTAGGTGTTTTATATTTTTTTATTTATGTATAGGCCTATGATGCATTTCAAGTTAATATTTGTGAAGGGCTTAAGATCTGTGTCTAGCTTCACTTCATTTTTGTTGCATGTAGATGTCCAGTTCTAGCAAAATCTGTTGATAAGATTATCTTGTCTTCAGTGTATTGTCATTCTTTGTCAAGGATGTCAAATGTATGTGGGTATATTTCTAGACTTTTTACTCTGTATCATTTATGTATTTGTTTATTCTTTTGCCAATAGTTCACTATCTTAATTATTGTGTTTTATAGTAAGTCTTGAATTAGAGTAGTAGTCCTATGGCTTTGTTATTGTCCTTCAATATTGAATTGACTTTTCTGGGTAATTTGCTTCTCCATATAAACATTAGAATCAATCAATCTTTTAACATCCACAAAATAAGTTGGTGGAATTTTGATTGGGATTGTGTTGGATTCATACATCAGTTAGAAAGAACTGACCAAATATTGACTCCTTCTATCAATAAACAATCTATGAATTCAGTTCTTTGATTTTTTTTTTTTCATCGGAGTTGTGTAGTTTTCTTTATACAGGTCTTGTACACATATTACTAGACTTATGTAAAGGTATTTTATTTTTGAGGTATTAATATAAATGATGGTGTATTTTTAACTTAAAATTCTACTTCATTATTGTTGGTATATAGAAAAGTTATTGGCATTTGCATATTATCATTGCATTCTGCAAACAGTATAATTACTTATTAATCTAAGAGGTTTTATGCTGATTCTTTCAGATTTTTCATATATATGATCATGTCATCAAAGAAAAAAGACAAATCTATTGTTTCTTCCTAATTTGCATTCCTTTTTTTCCTTTCCTTGTTGTATTGTAATAGCGTCATTGTCTGGGATGATACCTGAGGTTCATTTTCTTATGGCATGAAGATCAAGGACATGGACACACAAGAGTGAGATGAGGAGTAGAAGTTTAATAGGAAACAGAAAGAGACTAGCTCTCTGCTACAGAGAGGGGTCCCAGAAAAATAGGTTGCTGGATCCACAGTGAAATGCAGGGCGTTTTATACATGAGCTAATGAGGAGGTGGTGCCTGATTATATAAGGTGCAAAAAACTGGTTGGACCAGGTGTGCCATTTGCATAGGGCATGAATCCCTGGTAGCCTCCAAGCTAATCTTTTATTATGCAGGTGGATTTTCTGTTCTAGCTGCACCATGTTGTTGCCCATTTCTTTCTTACTGTGCATGTGGTAACAAAAAAGCGAAGATAGAGCCTCCATGTTGAGCATGGCTGGCCCCCACTGATTTCCTCTAATTTGATTTAGCCTTTTCTATTGGCACAGCTGCTGGCATTCCCACGTGCAAGCTCCAGCTTCCTTATCTATGTTTGCAGCTCAATTTTTCAGGCTGCTCCTTGGAAGAAAAGAAATGATTTTTGGGGATGCCTTTTGGTAGTAAAGAAATTCTGCTGAGGCCTTTTTCGCCCTATCTGGCTAAATAATTTATTTCCACCTCCTGTATTATTATTACATTAGCTAGGACTTTCACTATAATATTAAAAAGCAGTGATGAGTGGGCACATCCTTTCTTGGTCCCATCTCAGCAAGAAAGCTTCTAGTTTCTCACCTTTGAGTATGATGTTAGAACTTTTTTTAAGATGATATTTATCCAGTTGAGTACGTATCCTTCACTTTCTAGTTTGCTGAAAGTTTTTGTTTAAAATTATTGTTAGATTTTCTGAAATGCTATCTTGCATTTTTTTTTTTTTTTGAGACGGAGTCTCGCTTTGTCGCCCAAGCTGAAGTGCAGTGGCGCGATCTCGGCTCACTGCAAGCTCCGTCTCCTGCATTCACGCCATTCTCCTGCCTCAGCCTCCTGAGTAGCCGGGACTACAGGCGCCCACCACTGCGCCTGGCTAATTTTTTGTATTTTTTGTTTTTTTTTTTTTGTTTTTTTTTTGAGACGGAGTCTCCCTCTGTCGCCCAGGCTGGAGTGCAGTGGCCGGATCTCAGCTGCAAGCTCCGCCTCCTGCATTCACGCCATTCTCCTGCCTCAGCCTCCCGAGTAGCCGGGACTACAGGCTCCCGTCACCTTGCCCGGCTAGTTTTTTGTATTTTTAGTAGAGACGGGGTTTCACCGTGGTCTTGATCTCCTGACTTTGTGATCCGCCTGACTCAGCCTCCCAAAGTGCTGGGATTACAGGCTTGAGCCACCCCACCCGGCCGATATTCAACTGTTAAATAAGCCTTGGGTAGCTGAGATAAATCTTATTTGATTGTTATTGTAACTCTTTTTATATATTGTTAAATTTGATTTGCTAACATTTTGCTGCAGAATTTTGCATCTATGTTCCTTAGAAACATTGGTTTATAGTTTAAATTTCTTATAATGGTTTTGTCTGGTTTTGCTTTTTCATAATGCTGGCCTCATAGAATGAGTTAGAAAATATTCCTCTGCTTCTATTTCCTGAAGGAGTTTGTATAAAAGTGTTATTATTATTTTTTTTTAATTTGTGGTACAATTAACCAGTGAAACTATTTGGACAAAGTACATTCTCTTTTGGAAGGTTACTAATTACTCGTGGAATTTCTTTAATAATAAAGATCTATTCAAGTTGTCTATTTCTTTTTTTCTGTGAATTTTGGCAGATTTTGTATTTCAAGAAATTAGTCTATTTTTCTAGGGTATCAAATTTGTGGGCATAGAATTGTACGTAAATTCCTGCATTATCCATTGAATGTCTGTAAGATCTGTAGTGATGTCCCATCATTCATTTCTGATATTAGCAATTTCTGTCTTTTTTTTCTCATGCTAGTTTATTTATTTTCCTTGTTTATTTATTTTCCTTTCCTCACTTCAGATGTAATTTATCTTACTTTTTCTAGTTTCTTAAAGCAGAAGTTTAAATGGTTGCTTTTAGATCTTTCTTATTTTCTAATATATGCATCCAGTGTTATAAATTTCACTGTAAGCACTGCTTTTATTATATCCCACAAATTTCATAAATTATACTTTTATATCTATTTAGTTAAATATTTTAGAAATTCATTTTGAGATATCTTAAATATTTTAGAAATTTTTCTTTTTTAGGCTGGGTGCAGTGGCTCACACCTATAATTTCAGCAGTTTGGGAGACTGAGGCAGGAGGATCATGAGGTCAGGAGTTTGAGACCAGCCTTACCAACATGATTACATCCCGTCTCTACTAAAAATACAAAAAATTAGCTGGGCATGGTGGCATGTGCTTGTAATCCCAGCTACTAAGGAGGCTGAAGCAGGAGAATCACTTGAACCCAGGAGGCAAAGGTTGCAGTGAGCCAAGATCACACCATAGCACTCCAGCCTGGGCAACAGATCGAGACTCCATCTCAAAAAAAAAAAAAAAAAGAAAAGAAATAAAGTAATTGCCTTTTATGATCCATGTTTTATTGAGACATGTCATTTAATCTTTAAGCGTCTTATAATTTCATAACTACCTTTTATGTTATTGGTCTCTATTCCAATTCCATTGTAATATGAAAGCACTGTTTGATTTTCATTGTTTGATATTAAGGTGTGTCTTTGGCCTAGACTATGGTCTGTCTGGGTGAATGTTCCATGTGAGCTTGAGAAAAATGTGTAACCTGCTGTTGTTGGATGGTGTAGTCTGTAGATTTCAATCATATCCAGTTGATTGATGGTATTGCTGAGTTCAATTATGCCCTTACTGATTTTCTGATTGTTAGCATTTTATCTTTCTCCTGAACAGGTACTAAAGTCTCCTACTAAATAGTGGATTCACCTATTTCTTTTGCCAGTTGTATCAGTTTTGCCATCATGTACTTCAGTGATCTGCCTTTAGGCCGAAACACATTAAAGATTGTTATGTCTCCCTGTAGTATTGACCCTTTTACAACTATGTAACGCCTCTCTTTATTGCTAAGAACTCACCTTGCTCTGAATTCTGCTCTATGTAAAGTTAATAAAACTACTTATGCTTTCTTTTGATTTGTGTTAGCATAATATATCTTTCTATATTCCCTAACTTTTAATCTCTATGTCTCTTTGTATTTAAAATGGGTTTCTTGTAGACAAAATATAGTTCAGTTTTTCAAAATACACTAACAACCTCCATATTTTAATTTTTGTATTTGGGCCATTGAAATTTAAAGTAATTACTGATATTGTTGGATTAATACCTACCATATTTGTTACTATATTTTATTTGCTGCCCTTGTTCTTTCTTCCTACTTTACTACACATTTTAATGCCTTTTTGTGGTTCTGATTGAGGATTCCATATAACATTATGACCCTTTTTTAACATACAAGTCTATTCCTAGATAGCACTTGGCAATAACGTTGTTACCACACTGCATTCTACTACCTGGCTGTGGTAATCCTAAAAGATCATCTCTCAAGTTGAACATTTTTATTCAGGCACATAATTGGATCACACTACTCAAACATTGTTACTCAGATGTGGACATAGATTTCCTCTGATAAGTGAAATATGAACAGAAGATAGAGTGTCATATCTTGGAGTAATTTTATCAATAAAAATCAACTTATGTCTCACTTCAGTCACTCTTTGCCATCTCTGCACTCTTATCCTGAATGCATATAATACCAAGATGGACCTTCATTTCACTGTGTCTCTAAGTAAATACAACGAGGAGAGTCCTCAGGATAACCCCTATGTGTCATGTAGCATAAGAGAAGTATAAACTTCAATGTTTTAAGTTGCTACAATGTTTGAGATTGGCTATTTCCATTATATCACCGGCATCTTCCAAATGACAGGTAAAATGGAATCAAAAGAGGTTCATGAATAGCATCAAATATATGGCATAACCTTTGAAGCAAGTAAGGATACTGTGTGATAAATGTTATTGGAGGTTGGAAGTTTATATTAGAGTTAGATGCTATTGGATCTATTTATGTTATGTAGTAGCAAAATTTGGTAAAGCACTTGCGTATAATAAACTTTTGACTCTAGATCAAGGGTTGGCAAATATTTTTATTAAGAGGCAGATGGTAAATATTCTAGGCTTTTGGGGCCGTATGTTCTCTATTGTAACTACTCAATGCTGCTGTCTTAGCAGGAAAATAGCTAGAGACAATATATAAACAAATGGGTATAGATGCATACTATTAAGATTTTATTTACCAAAACAAATGACCTGCTGAGTGCAAAGGTTGGAAAAGGAAACTTAAGAGCAAAGGTAGTGAACTGTTGGCTGCATTAGACAAGATACTATAAGGAAACGAGTTCAGAAAAATCATTAGAAATCATGAAAACAGACACCAGAGACTTAGAAGTTGGAAAGAGGCAACTTCAATAAAGCATGTATTTTCTGTGGAGAACTGATATGCTCATCTTATGCAAAACTTGGTTACTCAGTATCTTAGTTTGGACTTTAGCAACCAAGTGTTATACATTGGGTGGCTTTTAAGCAACAAAAATTTACTTCTCACAGCTCTAGAGGCTGGAAGTCAGATATCAAGATGCTGACAAGGTTGGGTTCATGTGAGGGTCCTCTTCTTTGTTTCTCTTCTTTGTTTCAGACTCTTGTTTCTCATTAGATCCTTACGTGGCCAAAAGAGGGCAAAAGCCCTCCTTGGTGTCTCTTATAAGGATGCTAATACCATTCATGAGTGCTCCAACCTCATAACTTAATTACCTTCCAAAGGACCCACTTCCACATACAATGATGTTGAAGTTTAGGATCTCAGCAGATACATTTTAGGGGAGGGACACATTCAGTCCATCATACTTAGTCATGTCTCTAAAGAATTGTGGCTGTGGTTTTTAGCACATGCAATGAAGGGGAGTCAAATAAAAAAGCAGCCCATCAAGTCCCTGAATCAGTTGTACTGCTAAATGAAACATTATAATCATAAATTAAAAGAAGCCATTGTTCAGTACTTAAAGCCCTCCCATTACTTCCCTCTCCTCTATGTGCAGGAAAAGGCTTGAGAAGCCTGCTCAGCCTGCAAGAAGATGACATAAGATAATTAAAAAGAAAACGGAGAAACTCAATGATGACAGGCTGATGTAGACAATGAACTCAGAAGCTACTCTCTGGGAGCAAAATCTTAGCCTAATCTAAAAACATTCTCCATTCCTAGGATGTGAGATTTAGAAACTCCTCTCAATATTTTTCTTGTGTTATTTCAATAGTGCTATGAAAAGGGGCTGCTATATGGTTCCAAACCTTCCCTCTGTCCCAAAACTGTCTCCTTTCGTGAATTTGTGGAGAATATATTACTTGTCTTCTTGGTACATATATCTTGAGGCTGAGATCAGGTCTAAGATTATAATAAAGGCCTAAACATAGGGCATGATGGTTATTGTGCTAGACTTTTGGGTTGCCTACTTTGGGAGGCATAAGCATGTTATACCTGAGTGAGAAAAAAATTTTTATAATGGAAGGGAAGAAGATTCTACCAATTAGAACTATTCACAAATACATAGTAGTATCATTCATAAAGGAGAAACATTCCACATACTTTAACTAAACTATCCCTATGTGATTTTCTATGTTCAATCAAATGCGAGTTGAAATGTTACATAGTACTTCTAGACAAAATGTTAATATAATTGTGTGGCCAACCATCTTTTCTTTTTCTCCCTACCTCCAAAACTGCATATGCATTTATCACAATGGAGCTTCTGTCAGCTAAGATCCATGAAGTAACGACTAAGGCCTGAGTCCTCTTGACCCCTTGATTGCCCTCACTGGCCTTACAGCATTAGTGGGGGGAAGAAAAGTCTTCTTTCAAGCTTTAAATATAAGATATATAACAACTTGCTATAACTGTGTATTTTCAGACTATACTGGCAGTTCTTCTCATAAATACTGCCCATTCAATTCTCTTTGATTAAGAAAACTCATCAGCCTTTATAAATCTATTTAAAGTATAAAATTAAAGAATGTCTCCAATTATACAAAAGTGATCTGGGTTGGAAGCATCACAGACCCTAGGGTAGTACAAATAGAGAAAAGGTAGTCAGGAAAGAAAAAATACTTTGGGGTTCAGGCCTGAGTAATGAAGGTGCAGACAGCCATAGAAAGCCTTTAGGACCAATAAGCAGCCAGGAAGAATGTGGCTGCTCCAAACAGCATACCTGATAATTTGATTGGGGCTACTAAGGAAAATCAGCATGGTAAAAAACCTGGACCTGAGATAACTACTTGTTAGTATTTGAAGCAAACATCTCTGGAGAAACGTTTCAATACAGAACCTAGAACCAATATAGAATTAGATGAAGCAATAAATTCATGGTCAGGGATTATTAAACACTCAAGAATCCCATCAATATTTAGTGAAGTTCTGAAGAAACAATATGCAACTGATTTTAATCCTATGGATTATTTATATTGTGAGTGTCAATCACAGAATACAGAATATCTACATATAAAATGTTTAAATAAACAATTTATGCAGTTTCTAAATAAAGCATTCCAGAAGGGAAATGTGAGAAAAACACTTGGAAATAAAACTGAAATGGAAGCATCTAGAAATAAAAAATAACTTTGTTACAATAAAAAAAATCAATAGATGGTTAAGTCAATTGCTAAATTATGGGAAAAAAGAATTGTCTCACTCTGTTAAAAAATGATATAATTTGATGACTATTACTTTTAAAAATGCTTAGACAGAAATCCTTAGGATATTTGTAATATGCCAAAAATTATTTAACCTAATAAACATAAAGTAAAAATATTTTCAATAAACATAACTCTGAGTATTGAGAGCGGTATCTCCTTCATAATCAGGGGCAGGCCCATTATCTCTGTATGTATATTCAACATTGTAGGAGGCAAATAGCTAGAACAAAGAAAAATATACAAGGATGAGGATTATAAAGACAGCAAGTAATCATCACTTGCCATTGACATGATTGTTTAAAAGTAGGATTGGGAGAAAGATGCTATAGGCATATCAGTATTAGCAATAATAAGATAAATAATACTGTGGACTGAAGCAAGAATAATAAGCAGATTGATCAATAAGCGAATTAAAATGCTTACAAGCAATATTTAGAAATTTAAATAGCAAGAAAAAATAAAAGCATCTATATATTACTGTAATAGCCTGGCGTGGTGGTGCATGCCTGTAATCCCAGCTACTCTGGAGGCTGAGGCAGGAGAATTGCTTGAACCCAGGAGGCAGAAGTTGCAGTGAGCTGTGATTGCAATATTGCACTCCAGCCTGGGCAGCAAGATCAAAACTCACTCCATCTCCAAACACAACAACAAAAAAAGAAATTACCATAATAAATGTGCAAGACGTGTGCACAGAAAATTATATCATTTAACTTAAAAAGTTAAAACTCTAAAATAATGAGATATACCCAATATCAATAGGTAGAATGAATAAATATCATAAATATATCATTCCTTTTCTACAGATCCAAACTTATCTACAGATTCAATGACTCTAAAATTTACATAAAGTAGCGAATGACTATAAATAGTTTAACCCTCTCTCAAGAAGAAAAATGTGGAAGAAATGTCTTTGCTAAATCCAGAGGCTTATTTTAAGTTATAGTAATTCAGACAGTGTAAAAAGTGTACAAAGTTAGGCAAACTGACATATAGAACAAAATAGTGAACCCAAAAATAGATCCACACAAATATGCCACTTTGATTTAGGGCTGAGGTGGCGAAATGAGCAGCAAAAATTTGTTATCCATATGGAAAGAAAAATGAAATTGAATTCCTTCATCAAAACACATCCATAATTGAAACCCAGATGGCTTAAAACTTGAAACACCACAGACAAAGCTTTAAAATGTTTGAAAGAAAATACAGATGAATATATTTTTGATATTCAGAAGTGGTAGATTTTTGAAAATTTTCAAAAGTGTTCACTATTAAAGCATGAGCATTTTAAATGTGGATATATTAAGTTCAAAAACTTCTATTCATCCAAAGATAGGTTAAAAAGCTAAAAATCAAGCTATAAACTGGGGGAAATATTTGTAGCTCATAACTCAAACACTGGAATGAAAAATGTATAATAAGAAAACAATGTTTTAATAGTCAGTTGCTATATAACAAACCACTCCACCATTTATTGGATTAAAGCAGGAACCATTTTATTTTATTTTATTATTTATTTATTTATTTATTTATTTATTTATTTATTTATTGAGACGGAGTCTCACTTTGTCTTCCAGGCTGGAGTGCAGTGGTGCTATCTCGGCTCACTGAAAGCTCTGCCTCCCAAATTCATGCCATTCTCCTGCCTCAGCCTCCAGAGTAGCTGGGACTACAGGCGCCGGCCACCATGCCCAGATAATTTTTTGTATTTTTAGTAGAGACCAGGTTTCACCGTGTTAGCCAGGATGATCTGGGTCTCCTGACTTCGTGATCCGCCCGTCTCGGCCTCCCAAAGTGCTGGGATTACAGGCGTGAGCCACTATGCCCGGCCGGGAATCACTTTTTTAAATTGTTCTGTAATTTAGGCAATGCTCAATGGAAATAACTTGTCTCTGGGCTCCATTGTATCGACGTGACAGACAGACAAGGACAGAAAAGTCCAAGATGACACGACTCAGACATTTCCAGCAACTGCTTTGGAGTAGCCAAATGCTTAAGAACCGGCCAGGACTCTGTTTTTTTTTTTTTTTGTTTTTTTTTGTTTTTAACTTTTATTTTATGTTTGAGGGTACATGTGAAGGTTTTTATACGTAAGAAACACGTGTTGCAGGGATTGTTGTACACATTATTTCATCATTCAGGTATTAAGCTCAGTACCCAATAGTTACCTTTTCTGCTCTTCTACACGCCACCCTCCCGCTCAAGTAGGCCCCTATGCCTGTTGTTTCCTTCTTTTTGTCAATAAGTTCTTATTACTTAGCTCTCACTTATAAGTGACAACATGTGGTCACATCTTTCAGGTCTTATCTCCACGTGACTTCTTCATCTAGCTTGTTAGTCAGACTTCTTTAACTGATGGTTCAGGATTTGGAAAAGTGAAAACAGAAGTACTAAGAGCTGTCTAAGTCTGGGCCCCAAAGTCACACAGCATTGCTTCTCATTTCATTTGTCAAATCAAGTCAAGGGCCAATTCAAAGTCAATGGGAGGAAATATAGAACCTAACTCTTGAGGGTAGAATTGATATCAGACCTTTGGGATGAAACAAATGACTGGGGTCATTTCTAAAACAATCTACCATGTAGCCCTATAGAAAAATTAGCAAATATATGCAGTCATTCCCCAGCAGGAAAGAAAAGATCACCGTAAAAAGAGATCCTCAGTCTCATCACTTTCATGATTAATGAGAGCGATGTTTGACCACAATGAAATTTCATTTTACACTCCTTCGAGTGGCCAAAAAAAAAAAAAGAAAGAAAGAAAGAGAGAAAAAAAATCAGATAACATGAAATACTTGAGAAGTATTGCACCACTGACCTGTCCTATTTTTGGCAATGAAAGTGCCAACTGACACAACTTTCTGGTACAAAATTCAGCATTGAGTTCTAAAGTTGAGCACCCCATATGCTATGACATAAAAATTACTCTGTGTTCAAATGCATGACAAAATGTTTTAGAAGTCAACCAAAAGGCACGTATAAGAATGTTCATAGCAGTGTTGATTTTAACAACAAAACCTAGAATCAAACCCGATGTCCCCTGATAACAAAAATGGATAAATAAAATGTTGGTGTCTTCACACAATGTGTCTTAGTAACTGTGGGCTGCTAGAGTAAGAATAACATAGACTGGGAGACTTAAAAGACCAATATTTATTTCTCAAAATTTTAGAAGCTGGGAATTCCAACTCTGAAACAATGGCAGATCCTGTGTCTGGAGACAATTGCCATCTCATTGTATCCTTACATGGCCTGAAGAGAGGGAAAGAGACAAAAACACACACAAAGAGGTAAGTGTAGTCTCTTTTCTTCTAAGGGTACTGATTCCATTCATGAGGGCTCTATGCTCACAACTTAACTCTCTCTCTCTCTCTCTCTGAAAGTCCCACTTCCAAGCACCATCACCTTGGGAATTAGGCCTCAACATATGAACTTTGGGGGGACATAAACATTCAGTCTATAGCATTATAGAATACTATTTAAGAGGGTAAACAAATTATATGTATTATGATACATATAATAACATGGATGTATCATAAAAACATAATTTTGAATGAAAAGATCAAATCCAGGAAAACTACACAGAGTATGATACTTGTTTTATGCAATTCCAGAACCAATGGAATAACACATCAATATGAACTTCTATATACACACATATATTAATCACTATCTAGAGTGATAAAATTATGTGTAAGCATAACAAACAACATGAAGTTGTAAGGACGATATTTGTACAGGATGCAAGAGGAGATCAGAGTCAGATACGTGCCATTCAGAAATGTTTTAGTGCTTGGGTAATGATTTATGAATATTATTTATTTTTTAAGAAGTTGTACTATTCTTTCCTTCAATTCATGCTGACTAGTTCAGGAAAATTGGGATATATTTGTGCATTCACCTACGATATGAATTATAAGATTATGTATTTCATATTTTCCTTTTTTCTTTTATCCCTTTTCTTCCTCACATTACTACAATTATTTTTCTTTATGTATCGTTTATTTGGAGATACAAACTTATCCTCAAACTGAGCAGCACAAAACAACAAATATGTATTTTATCACACTGTTTCCAAATATCAGGAACCTGGCTGTATCTTAGCTGGTTAATTTTGACTCAGGGGCTCATGAAATTGCAGTCAAGACATAGGCAGAGGCTGTAGTCATCTGAAGACTTGACCTGGCTCCTTAATGTTCCAGATTCACTTACAAGGCTTTTGGCAGGAGACTTCAGTTCCTTGCTGGCTGTTGTTTGGAAACCTCAGCTCTTTATCATGTGGGCCTTTCCATAGAGATACTCATGATTTGGCTTCCCATAGACCTAGTGATCCCAGAGAGAGCATTTAAGACAATACACAACCTCAGGAGTAACATACCATTACTTTGCCATATTCTGCAGGTCACACAAGACAATTCTGATATAAGATGGGAGAGAATAATGGGTTGTGAATATCTGAAGGTAGGGATCATTGAGGGCCATCTTGAAGGCTGGCTATTATGCTGATAAAATTTTATTTATGAATTTATTTATTTATGGATTTATTTATTATTATACTTTAAGTTCTAGGGTACATGTGCACCACATGCAGGTTTGTTACATATGTTTACATGTGCCATGTTGGTGTGCTGCACCCATTAACTCGTCATTTACATTAGGTGTATCTCCTAATGCTATCCCTCCCCGCTACCCCCACCCCATGATATAACTTTTAATAACGAATACTAAAAACATATTACCAATATAACTATGTGAAGAAAAATGTGAATGAATAATACATTTCTCAATTTAATTTAGCAACGTGAAAACACTTATACTACCACGTTTATAAACTTTATAGTCCTCATAAATTTCTCCAAAACTTCTAAGATAATTCCTGTATAGTTTTTAATACCCTCTTAATTAAATCCTCCTTCCGCTTACCAGTTTGTAAGAAAAGCAAAAATTACTATTTCAATTTTTGTTTACTGATTTTTCAGTTAAAATTACAACTTAGTTTGCAATTGATTGCCACTGCTTTCAGCACACAGATGTAATCTTTTATATTGGTTTTGAGTTAATAGTTTGTGTAAACTACTATAAGGAAAATCTCTCCCCATTCATTTTTTTAATGTTCTTTCTATACTTAAATCAATTGATACCTCAAACTGTAAATATTTAAATAATCATGTTGGATATTTTATTTACCAATAAAAAAAGTAAAAGTAATTCTCCAATTGTCTCATCTCTGTTAAAATATGTCCTATATTCTTTCCATAAATTTCCACATATATACCTGTGCACACACACACATCGATTTTCACTTTCCAAAAATCTTGTTTGCATATTGGGAGTTTTGATTGTCCAGCATGGTAATAGGAGGTTTCTGCAACAATGAGGAGGTGTTCTTTTGGTGCAGAGTATGGACTTCTTGCTGTCAATCATCAGAAATGCATACTACCTTGAGTAGACAATAGGTATAATGTCAATTCAGAGATGTTGGCAAAAATAGTTGCTGCTTTTAGTATTACTACAATGTGACACCACAGAGGGAAGAAGCCAGAGAGAGGAGTTAAAGACAACATTTTTGAAGTGATCTATAGAATTATCTGAAGTTTGTGACCCATATCTAGTAGAGATGCCACCAATCTCCCATAACTCCAAGCATCATTTTAGAGAAATTTCTGGATGTGTTCAAAATTTTGCATGCTTAAATGAAGGCAAATTCAACCAATTTCTGTTTTTTGACAATTATTTCCAAGCCCCTTTTATAGTCCTTCACTGCCAACTCCCACAGACACATGCAGTCTGGCCTAGAAGAATAGTAGTTACGCTAATAATAGTTTCATTTTCTGTTTGACTCAGTACTAAAGAGGTATGGAAACAGAAGGTAGAGAAACTATAGAAAAATTAGTGAAAAGAAGAGAAGAGCTATAGCTTGATAGTAACACATGGTTACTATCAAACGTTAGTTTGGATACTCTCCTGATTTTGTTTATTTCACATACGGAAAGGACAACATAATAAGAGACACTCAAAAAGACGTCTGAGTTTTTTTGTTTTTGTTTTTTTTTTGTTTTTTTTTGTTTTTTTTTTGAGACGGAGTCTCGCTGTGTCTCCCAGGCTGGAGTGCAGTGGCGTGATCTCGGCTCACTGCAAGCTCCACCTCCCGGGTTCACGCCATTCTCCCGCCTCAGCCTCCCAAGTAGCTGAGACTACAGGCGCCCGCCACCACGCCCGGCTAGTTTTTTTTTGTATTTTTAGTAGAGACGGGGTTTCACCATGTTAGCCAGGATAGTCTCGATCTCCTGACCTCGTGATCCACCCGCCTCGGTCTCCCAAAGTGCTGGGATTACAGGCTTGAGCCACCGCGCCCGGCCAAGACGTCTGAGTTTTATATGCAGGTACCAACAGGAAGCTGTTGAAGATATTTCACAGACAATACTAAATTTTGGCCTCGCTGTCTGAGGATCACAAAAAGTCATTTGGAAATATTGGCATGTTATTTTCTTATGAGTATATGTTAAATAAAAGATTAAGCTTCTAGAAACTTATACATTCCAACTCCTTAGACAACTTTAGATATCACACGTTTTATAATTAACAGATTTATCTTGAAGAAGACAGATATGTAAATGTTATAGATAGTATGTATCACACATACGTTGCACCTCTTCAAGAGGAATTTTTTCATCACAAATGTTCATATCACATTTAACATTTTAATAAACTACCTTTGGATTGATGCTCGTAGATGAAATAATTACTCCCAAACAGAGCCATGGAAGGTTCATTCTTTTAGTCACAAAATAAATATCTGTTGTGCAACTACTATGTGCCAAGGCAGAATCTAGGGAAAATGCAGTGGCACTGGGGATATCTTTAGTGTCTCTGAATATACATTAGTGCACAAATCCAAGGGAGACTGTGACTAGTTGTCCTAGAAGCTAAATTATGTTTTTACATGGGAAGAAAAGAATAGATGAAAAACATTTGATTGTATAAATAAAAGAAACTTGGGCTTAAAAGCAACTTAGACCCAACTTTTCTCATCATGCATTTAACAGTTGGACACAGCATTTTGATTTTAAGTTAGAGGACTTTGTTTCTTCTCCAGGCTTAATCGTTTTCTAAGCTGAGGCCCTCAAATAAATCACTTAACCTTTCTATTTCTAAAAATTAATCCTACTTCCGAGTATTTTTTTGAACAATCAAATGAGATTATATAAATCGTACTCAATGTAGAACTCTCTGCTCTTATTACTAGAGATCTCTTCTAGTGAACATTTCTTTAGAATTTTTGCATAATTTTGAGATTTTAAATACAAAATATACTTTCTCAAATTTTTTTTCTGTTTCTTTAAGACTTGTGGTTAACCCATGGGCAGTTATATGGTTACTAATTCAGGTGTTGATATTCTTTTTATCTGTTCTGGCAACTGTTGTTCTAGAATAAGATATAATTACTTTATCAAGGCAAACCTTTTCTATGTGCTTCAACCTAACATAATGAATTAATATGATCTTAACTTTCACGATACGGTGAAATACAATACCAGTTATTTCATAGATTCGATACTCTTTATTCACAAATGAAAATATAGAGACTAAAGTAATGTTTGACACTTGCTTTTAGTGGCAAGCCATATAGGGAAACTGGACGTTAGGAAGAAAAGGTAATGCTTTACTTTATTAGAGAGTAAAACTAGACAACAGACACTATTTAAGTGAAAAAAGAGGATGGCCCTCATATATTTTAGTTACTTTGAATACAAACTCTGAGGAGAAATGACTCCAATTATTTGCTTCAGTAGTACTTTATTAAACCTTATCATTTTGGAAAATCATAATACACAAACGCAAAACAAAACTCCCAGAGTTAGTAGTACAGAGTCCAATATCTTGTCATGGAAGCATATACAAAGTAGACATTCACATAAAAAATTTTAAATTTGTGGGTCTCATACAGTTAAGGAGAAGAGATTATGTAAAATATTAATCATAGTCCAGTTATAGGTCTCTAAATAAAACTATGGCAGTACATAAAATATGGTTGTGGTGAAAATCAGAGATCAAATACAGATACACAGAGAGATACTAGACTACTTTCATGAAACAAATTAGCAATTTGAAATACCATACTTTTCAAAAAACTAAGATGAAAAACATCAACTAAAAGAAAAAAAATACTGTGTGAAAGTATTTCTCAAGGTACTTATTCATATATTCAGTTTATTTGTAGACAATGAATGACCACAGCTTTGTTAATGCAGTTAAATAATGGAATACAATTTCGTATTTAAACATAGTAATTATGTGTGAATCACAATATAAATAATAATGCGACATCTAACATTCTGTAATTCCTGTGTTTCCAAAAATATTCCAAGTATTATAGAAACAATTTTCTAATTCTACTTTTACATATTGATTTATTTATGTATGATGTATTGTTCTCCATTTAAAAATATTTTACTAGTTTTTTTGAATAATTAACTTTGCTGTTAATTCATTTCATATGTGTGTCCAATTGTGATTACAATCTAAATTAATGTTATAATTATATTTTGATAATCATAAATCTTTCTCAAATCACATAGTTTTTCTTTATTACCTTCTGATCCATTAAACATACTCCTTTAAACTACTCTGTATGTATCTCTATAGGCTATTAATACTATTTTTTATAGTTTCTATTCTGAATACAAATATCTCTTACAATCAGCAATATTACAAGCGTAGTAGCATTTACGTGTATTCTCTGAAGGAATGTCTAGATTGAAATATCATAGAAATAGCCCTGAAAGATAGCCATGATATGCTATATTATTTCATCCTGAGTATATTGTGCCAATTGAAGCAGTTTTTTCAGGATTACATGTGCTTGGCAAAACTTTCTAACGATTAATATGTAGAAATATTTTGACAAATTACTACTTGATCTTAATGTGGTTTCATTGATTTCTTAAAGCTGAGATTGCATATTTTTTCAGTTCTTCATTTAATTCCATTGTTCCAGCTTCTCTTTCAGCAAATTTACAGGAAAAAAAAGCAATGCATTGAGTACAATGCTGAAAGCATTTGGATAGTTAGGCATTTTAATTATGATGCTTTTCATTTCATGTCTTTGTTCGTAATAAAGCAGATAGTCATGGAGGCAGTTAAAGCTACCTGAACATAAAGAACGTAGACTATTTCAAATGTTCATGGTGAAGTCATGTATCTATCTAAAATTTAGATTTAAGTAATTTACTTGCAATTATGTTTGATTGGTTTATTTGTCATCTCCAAGCAGTCCTACATAAATCACTAAAGAATTAGTTCATCGATTTTCAATATAAAATGATTCATGATTATAGAATATGATAGTTGAAAAACACAGTTTCTCCCTAAATGATTACCTTGCAAAACAAAAGTGTTCTATCTCTTCCAAGGGCACAATAATTCAAGGCTAGAAATGTAGTTTGGTTCCATAGCTGAATGGATTGAAGCACACTTTTTGAATACTGTCTACACATATAAGTAACAGGATACAAAAAATACTCAATGAAAATTTACGGAGTACAGTATGTTCTCCAATTGTTAATCTACCTTTCCAATTGTAAAGAAAAGTGACTGTTTTGTAAGAGTTATTCTTTTCTATAACTTCTATCTTTCAATTGATCGTATAATTGGTACTAATTAAAGAGCATGTAGCAGTCACTAATCTTTTTAAGTAATGAAATGAAGCAAATATGTAATCTGAAAGCATACAAATAATGGATAAATTGATTCAGATTTTAATGGAAATTCCTTGTAAAGCCTTCAGTGAATATATTTTTGGAAGTAAAGAGATTTAAAAAAAAAAAAAAACAAGTCATCAGTTAAACAGAATAATAGTTGAAGAAACAAACAGAACAAGGGTTTGAGATGGAGAGAAAATTCTGAGTTGAATATGGAGTCAATAATGTTTTTTGATGCTAACTTACACAATATGCAGGTTTTATTATTTCCAGAAGCTTTTCACCAGAGTATTTGGTATAGAATAATGTACGTTTTAAATCTATTTTGAATAAGATAATAATTGTTTTATCTAACTTCTTACTACCTATTCAATTTAGACTAATTACTTAACTTTTCTGGTCTTCAGTTTCTTCATCTGTAAACTAGAGCTATTAAAACACCAAACGTACAGTGCTAGTGCAAGAATTAAGTGACATTATAAATGTAAAGTGCTTCAGGAAAGTATAGACTAATAATGTGCATTTAGTCAATGCCAATTATTGGTATTATGATTCTAATACACACCCTTAAAGGTCTTTACATAGTGATATAAGAAACTTTTTTTATTTAGATAGGATAAATATGTTCATAAAAAGTTTTTTTTAAGCAAGTTAAAAGAGTGACATTGTTTTTACATCAATTTTCTATTTTCACCGGCATGACACCATCATAGCATTCAAGGAGAAACACTTTATTAAATGTTTTGCTGGTGGAATTATTCTTTACAGATTGACATCATCATCAATCCTCCACATCAGTAGCTAAAGCATAGTTTAAGTTTTTGTTTATATCTGCTTTTGAAAACAAAAGTCATTGTACTAAAATGAGTCTTCAAAAATATCTAATATGTTAAAAATAACTTTCCATTAAATTTTTTGGTAATTCTTCAGCCTTCCAATAAAACTATATTACTATCCCATGTAGGTGAATTATTTAGTATAATAGTGATTAAGTTTGCAACAAAGCACTGTTTGGCTTTAAATTCTAGTTTTACTATTTACTTGCTGTGTGAATTTGGACACGTAATATACTACCGAAGTTTTAGAGTTTTCATCTGTAAAATAGGAATAAAAATAGTATCTACCTCACAGAGTACTTTTGAGGACTAAAGAAGCTCATTTATTTTGAAACCTCTTGTGTAAGTTAAGAGAACGCAGTTAGTATAGGTGTTGTCTTCACTGTAATTCTTCTGTTTTGTGATTGTCAGGGGTACTATTACTAAATCTGGCAATTTTCTCTTGTCCCAATGAAAGTCTCGCCTCTAAATTCTTTCTCTCTCCCTCTTTCTTTCTTTCTCACATACATATACATATATACATATATGTATATACATTCTCTCTATTTTTTTTTTAGCTTCCTACTTAAATAATGTTTTCTGTCTTGGTGTCTAATGAATATATAGGTATTTCTTTATTCAATAACGTTGTTTAATTAGTCCATGTAGTTTGTGAATAGAAAAGGCTTTAGATCTGGAAATGGTATACAAAATATAAATGAAAATTTTGATTAACAGACAAAATAATAGATGCCAGTTTTTCTTTGAAGTGAAAGTTAAAATTAAGAATAAATTATTAATTTATTTATTTAATTTTATAAAGAAATAATAGATTGAACTTCCAGAATTATTTGTGAAGGATCTGTGATAGAGGATGGGAAAAAACTTATTTGAAAATTCTGCAAAACGTGGGAATTTAAAGAAAAATAAAAGATTGAGCAGAAATGTATGCACCTAAAGTTAGGAATTTTTTTGTTCCATCCTCATTTTCAATTCATTATTTTGCTCCATATTTCACTGAAAAAATTGAAGTAATTGGAAGAAAACTTTCCGAAACTTCCAACTGTGTATTTCTCCACCTGCCTGCGTATACTCTGCTTTGCTTCCTGCTACTGTTCAAGGGTACTCCCTGAATCCATGTTAGGTCAATTCTGCCCCTTTTTACAGATGATCTGGTCTTGTACCACCATTCTTCTAAAATACTCTTATCAAAATCTCAAATTACTTTCATATTCTTAAATCCAGTGACAAACTATCAGTTTTCATTGTATTTGACCGTCAGCAGCCTTTAAGCTGGCAAAGCACTTCCTTCTTTTTCATATACTTCATTTGTAATTTTGAAGGCATGATACTCCCTTCCTTTTTCTCCATCTTACTCCTACAACTCATTTAGTACTGCTACTTGTATGCCTTCTCTTCATCCTTTTAATACTGGAATGTTTAGAGCCGAATCTCTGAAACTCTTATCTCTACATGAGATTATTTTAGCAATTCCACACAATTATGTTAATTGACGGACCACTTATGTTGTGAAAATCCCCAATTTATAGCTCCATCTCTGTTTTAGCTTGCAAAATCTAGACTCTTACCTACAACTAATGGACTCAGTGTTCCCATTTGGAGCTGTAACACTCAGTTAAACATTAATATGAACTTCTCATACTGTGCACAAACTCATTCATCTGATTTTCTTCTCATTAATGGCACTTCATTCTACCATTTGCTTCTTATCTTCTTTATTTATGTCCTTTTAATGCCCATAGCTAACCTATCAGGAAAATATCTTGATTCTATTTTTTAAGAGAAAAATGTAGAATCTGACCACTACTCACTAACTTTACCTGATTTTTTTCTCCAAATAATTCAATTATTATCACAGTTAGAAGATTAGCATTTTTCCAGTTTGAATGCTTATTCATTAGAATCTATTGTCAAAGCAGCATCACACGTCAAAAAATAAATCAAATCACTTTTTCAATGAGTCATACATTGGCAACTGTAATTAAAATTCCCTATCCCTTTTGTCCTTACCTGCTTTATTTTTCCCATAATAATTACCACCTTTTAAAAATTATACAATTATGCTTATTTGTAGGTCTCACGGACTCAGGAATGTTTTTGGTCTTATTTCTCAATGTATCTTTAACACACAAAAGAGTCCTTGGTAAATAAGTAGGTACTCAATAAATATTTGGCAAATAAAGAACAAAATATGCATTTTATAATTTAGGCAGATAGTACAAAAGAATAAGGATGATATGTAGTTTACAATTCAGTAAGGTACTAACTAAATAAGGACCAAAAATTTATTTATATTTTAATAAATGTATAACAACAGAATTAAATGAAAAAGAAAAAAAAAACTTTTTTAAAAAAGTGAATGCAATATTCAGTATTTTCTATGATTATAAACTTTTTTTTCTACCCATTTTAACTGATAAAACTTAAAACACAAAGACAGAAACTTCTCAACTGGGTATTAAGTTAAAACCATCCCCCAGTGCTCTCTTCAGATTAGCAATCCTCTCTCAAAGTTTTATTGCCAATGGAAAGCAGCTCTAATTGTGTCTTAGTTTTTTGTTGCTTACAACAGAATACTTGAAAATAGGTAATTTATTTTTTAAGAGACGTAGGGGTGGGGTAAGGTTTAGTTCTTACAGTTCTGGAACTGGGAAGTTCAAGTCCAAGGATGTACATCTGGGGAGAGCCTTCCTGCAGACGGGAACTCTCTGCAGGGTCTCGAAGTAGCACAGGGCATCCTATGATGAGGCGGCATGTTTGCTCAAGTCTTTATTCCTCTTCTTACGAAGCCATCAGTCTTATTCTCATAATAACCTATTAATCCATTAACTTATGAATGTTTCAACGCCTTATGAGGGTGCAGACCTTATGACTCAATTACTTCTCATGAGCTCCAACTGTCAATCCTGCCTTATTGGGGATTACATTTCGACATGGGTTTTGGAAGGTAGAAATGTAAACAGTAGCAAATGTGATACCTCTTTGAATCGGCTTTTTGTATGTTTGGAGTTTTCTATCTAATCCTTCATAAATAACTGAGGTAGAAGAGCTGTTAATATCTTGACATATTCCTGGCCTATGTAATTGGTTTCAATGGAGAATTAATAAATTATGGCATTTCAAACTTAATTGGACCCAATGTCACAATAAAAGATTCACTTTAAACTTGGTACTGTAGTGATGTAATTTCTTTATTTTCTTACTAGCTTTATGCTGTTGATTTCTTCATGCATTATTTATATAAAGTTTTATATGAGCACATTTACAAGATGCTAAATGCACAAAAGTTGCCACCAAAACAAATCTATAAATATTTATTAAATAGTACATAACAGTATTTACCAATCATAAGTAATATTTCAAATACAGCACCAAATAATGAGTGGACATGATTTTCTTATATCCTCTAACTTCCAGAAAATATCAGACTTCCGAGTCTAGTCTTAATGTCTATCTGTTATCTTAAATTTCACTTGGGTGCTTATGTGATCTGACTTTTCATTTAAAAAATGAGATCATTTGGTTTTAAAAATGAAATTACTGCAGTTACACGGTTTCTACTTTTAAAAAGACAGTTGGCTATTTCAAGTGTTATCTTAATTCTCCAAATAACATAATATCTTGTTTTCCCTTGATTATTTCTAATTCATCTTGCCCCAAATTGGAAGTCAATATTGACTTAGTCCATTTGAGCTGCTATAACAAAATAACATAAAATTGGGTGGTATATAAATAAAAATTATTTATTTCTCCCAGTTCTGGGGTCTGGGAAGTCCCAGATCAAGGTATTGGCAAATTCAGTATCTGATTAGGGCTTGCTCCTCATAGATGGAGCCTTCTCACTGTGTCTGCATATGGTGGAGGAGGAAAAACAGCTCCCTGTGAACCTTTTTTATAAAGGCACTCATCCCACTCAGCCTTCGTGGTTAATCATCTCCCAGAGGCTTCATCTTGAGGCTTAGAATTTCAACATATAAATTTGGGGGTGGCAAACATTCAGACCATAGCAATGTTCTCTCTGTTCCTTCTGATATGAAAGTATCAATCCATTCAAAACTATTTATGAATTACCTACTATGGGTGAAGCAGAAGTGTAGGCACTGGCAACACAGTGATGAACAAGATAAACAGAAATGGAGCTACTGTCTAGTGATCAAGAAAAGAAATCAGTAAGGTAAATAAGTAAAATACATTGCATGTTGGTGGTAAGAGCTAAGAAAATCATGAGGGGAAGAAATACAGGAAATTTAAAACCCATATGAGAGGAGAGGCAGAACCATGCATATATCGAGGGAAAGCTGTGCCAGGCAGGAGAAACTTCCAAAATAAAGAATCGGAGATGGGTATGTCCCTGCCAGACTCCAAGAGGACAATTAGGGGATAGGAGCTCAGAGAGGTGAGGGAGGTTAAGACAGATTATATACTATCTTATATTGCTTTATTTTCCCTTTATGTAAATGTATTGTCTACTCTTTTGCTATTCTTTAATTGGTTACCCTAAAGATTATAATATGCATTATTAATTCTAACACAAATTATGACTTATACCACTTCCAAAATGAAACTAGAACATTAGAACATTTTAATAGCATGTATACTTATGCTTTTTGTATAATTTTGGTTATACATTTTAATTTCATATATAACAGAACCCCATAAAACATAAGTCTAATTGTTTTATACAGTTCATATTCAGTAAATTTTTAGTTATGTTTATCCTCATTGCCCTTCTCTTAGTTCTTTGTTACTGTCTTCATTTTTATGTTTCCCTCTCAGGCCATTTTGCTTCTGACTCTTCGAAGTTCTTCCTCTCTGGAGTCATATACCTCTAGTTCTGTGTCTTCAGGAGCTCTTAGCTGCCTTCAAATCAGTCTTTTCTATTGTGTGTGTGTGTGTCTGTGTGTGTCTGTGTGTATGTTTGTGTGTGTTGCATGGTTGTTCTAGGTATGCATGACCAATGCATTTTCTGTGGTATTTCATTCCACATCTTATTTCAGAACTTTATACATATTATTTTGTATGTATTTCTCACAGCAACCCTTCAAGAAAGGTAAAGTCAGTATTTCTGTTTACATATCAGGAATGTGGTGTTCCTGAGACTAATCAACTTTCCTGAAATCACTCAGTTCATAAATTCTATAGTCAGAATTCAAATGTGGGCCTGTAGAATTCAAATGAGTGTGTGTGCCCACACTGTTTCTACTTAGTGAAGACATAGCCAAAGGCTCCATAAAGCTCTTGATTAGCTACGTGAATCTAAAGAGAACTTACTCTGTTCCAAGCATCATACTAGGGGTTGAATAGAGTGTGATCTGTGGAGATAGGATATAGAGAAGGCATACAAAGTTAGTACACCTCCCATAGTCTTAAGGAGCAAGTAAAATACACATATAACAAATTACCAAGAAATATAAGTGCTATCTATAGAAATAAAAGCTAGTATCAGGAGTGGATTTTGGGGGAAATGTCTTCTTTCATAGAAAGAACTTATATTTGAACAACTTCAAAGGTGAGAAGAGGTTGTCAAGGTAGCAAATGAATAGCAGATCAAAATATTATGGACATTATCCTGTACATGATGGGGAACTGCTGCTTATTTGGGACATGGAAGAAATGTTAACAGCACCCTCATAATGATGGAAAGGAAATGGTTAAAAGAGAAAACTGGAACTGCTCTGGTGGGGTAGAGCTTGATACTGATGAGAGATATTTCATAGTGTCAGCCTGTTCATATCTAGATTTCTTCCTAATGAGAGAGTCTACACCCTCAAAAAGAAAAAAAAAAAAAGAATATAACTCTCCCCATTGTTACAGATTGACAATTTTGTAGACAGAAGGTGGGAGGATCTCAAATTAGAGAAAAAAATAAAATATAAATCTAGGTCAATCATTTTAAAGTTAAAAATGCTATGAAGTACTATTCAGGCATATAAAAATAATCAAATTATGTATTTTGCAGCAACATGTATGGCACTGGAGGTCATTATAGGAAATGAAACAAGTTAGGCACCGTCAAATATCATGTTTTCGCTCATAAGTGGGAGCTGAAAAATATGTACACATGGACATAGAGAGTGGAATGATGGATAATGGAGACTCAGAGGGTGAGAATGTGGGAGAGGGAGGATAATGATAAATTACTTAATGGGTACAATGTACATTATTCAACTGGTGGATATCCTAAAAGCCCTGACTTTGCCACTATGTAATCTATGCCTGTAATAAAATTGCACTTGTACCCTATAAATTTATTTTAATATAATAATAAAAGGCTAGTGTAAGTATGCTTTCTTTAAAAAGTAAATAAAATATCACAGTGATTTAACAAGTGTACACAGATTATGAATACATTGTACACAGTACTAAAATCTCTGACAAAATCACAACTACACAGTAACAAAAATAGCCCATGTATCTATCTCTCCTACAAAATTGCAAATCCAAGATCAGAAATCATATTATTATTTGTTTTATTACTCCCTTGGAATACTAAATGACCTAGTTGAATGACCATGTTGAATAATTTACTAAGTGAAATACAAAAAGAGGAAAGAAAAACGACGATATAAAATTTTTCATTATAACTTGAAAATAAAGGATTCTAGACTATATGAGAAAAGTAAATATTTTCCCAGTTAACGTCAGCTGAGGCGTTTCTCCAGTTCTTTGTAAAGAGAAACTAGATTTCTATTTGAACCCAACTGAAATGCTTCAACAATATACATAGTTAAATGAGCAGTAACATATAATCAGTTTTGCTTCCAATGTTTGTTTATTCTGTTATTTTCATTCTCTCTTTGTCTCCAAGTCTTGAGATAAAGAACCCCCAGCAGTTTTTCTGGGTAGCTGTCTTGTCTACAGATTACACATAACTATTATAATCAGATACTGATGCAACAAAAAGTAGATTAAACAAGGAAAGAAAGAACACCATCTACTGAATGAGAATCTAACAGTGTGTATGTGCTACACGTTGCTAGTGCAGCAGAGTACTTTTTAAAATAATTGG
The DNA here is from genome assembly GCF_000951045.1 of Mandrillus leucophaeus. Taxonomy (NCBI): domain Eukaryota; kingdom Metazoa; phylum Chordata; class Mammalia; order Primates; family Cercopithecidae; genus Mandrillus; species Mandrillus leucophaeus. The sequence goes on from NW_012105031.1 coordinate 2,054,674, forward strand.
AAAGGAATTATTTAAAATGTTTATTCTGTTGATTTAATTCAAGATTACTTTAAAAATTTGGTTAAAGAAGTTCTGATTCCTCATGTACATTTTAGATTCAATCTGATTTACACATTAGTTGTATTTATTTCTAGTGTTTCTTGTGATATGGTGACAAACTGATGCCTTTGAGTCTATGATAAAGGAAAATTTTTATCTCTATCAACTTAGTTGTGCCACAAAGTTCTCATTTCTGCCTTCAAAAATTGTATTTATTTTGATATAATTCAAATTAGTTTAAAAAATGCAAAAATAGTTAAAAGGATTCCCGTAGACTTTTTACATAGTTTGGCAAACTATTCATACATTCCCCCATTGACCTTATTATCTCTGTCTTTTTCTCTATGTGTGCATGAATATACACACACATATGTATGTATGTATGTAGATGTATAAATTTTCCTGAACCAGTTGAGAGTAAGTGATAGAATCATGTCCCTTTAGACATGTGTGTCATTGTATGCTTCCTAAGGAAAAGCATATACTCTTACATAACTACAGTACAGTTTTTAAAAATTGATACAATATTATTATCTATTCTACACTTAACACTCAGATAACATCAATTGTTCCAATAATGTGGTTTATAAATATATTTTCCTGGTTCAGAATCCAGTAAAGTATCATGAATTAAATTCTGTTCTCTCAGCTTTCTTGATCCAGAGCATTTCCTTGAACTTTCTTTGTGTTCCTTCCCTTTGGCATTTTTGGAGATTACTGGTGAATTGTTTTTTAGACTTGTTCTTCAGGTTGAGTTTTGCATGTTTTGGTAGGAATACTGTAAAAGTGAAGATTGCCTTTCTCAGTATGTTATATCTGGAAGCACCTGACGTTCATTTGTCCCAGTATTGTGATATTAATTTGATAACATGATTAAGGAATCTAACAAGCATTCTTACCATAAAATTATTATTTTTTTGTAAGTAATAACTGGTTATATTTATCAAAATTTGACCTGTTGGGTTTACCACTTGTTGATACTTTTCCAACTCTATACTTCTTTTTATATTAGTTGATCCTCTGTAAGGAAGAGATTTCCTTCCTCCCTTATTTATTAATTTCTTCATTTTATGCCATTATGAATTCAGATTATTATTATTAACATCTGGACAGTGACTGTCCCTGCAAAATAACTTCTTGTTCTTTACAGATATTTTAATTATTCGTTGGCTATTTCTTACCTTTGGTACAACAAAATCATCCAGGCTCAATGTGTACCTTCCCTGTCCCAGACTCAGGATCAGCTTCTTCACTAAGAATTCTAAATCCTTTTACTAAAGGGTATATATTACTTTCTTTTATTTCTAATGTTTTCTTTATTTGCCACTACTTTCTATGTCTCAAAAATAATTCATAGTAGGACCAGGCGCGGTGGCTCAAGCCTGTAATCCCAGCACGTTGGGAGGCCGAGATGGGCGGATCACGAGGTCAGGAGATCGATACCATCCTGGCTAACACAGTGAAACCCCGTTTCTACTAAAAAATACAAAAAACTAGCCGGGCGAGGTGGCTGGCGCCTCTAGTCCCAGCTACTCCGGAGGCTGAGGCAGGAGAATGGCGTGAACACGGAAGGCGGAGCTTGCAGTGAGCTGAGATCCCGCCACTGCACTCCAGCCCGGGCGACAGAGAGAGACTCCGTGTTAAAAAAAAAAAAAATTCATAGTTAAAAAAGCCGAACACAAAGTTTGTATTTTTAAATTTACAATTACATAAGCAGCAAGATTGTGAAAAATAAAGAGTAAGTTTTCTTTCTATTGGATATGTATAAAAAATAATTTTTTTCATTATAAAATTCTCCTGGAAGTAATCTTTTGAAAAGATGAGTTAATTTTACCATTATAAAAGAGCTCAACTATAATAATTGCATCCTTTCTTGTATTAAGCACACACGATTTTAGACAAGACTATTAAACTTTCTGGGCACAACTCAGGTTTGGTTCTGCAGGTAAGCAAACATAGAGAAAGGATTTTCAGTTTCCTTACACGTTTTTCAATTAACACTTACCCTTTGGATCAGCTTACTTCTCCCCAAGGTAATGCCACGGGCAGCTAAATGATGAACTTGCTTTCTCAGACTCCCTCAAAAAGCACAGGAACACTTTAATTGTGGATCTATGTGGAGGGATGATTGATGGGAAAAAGAAATCAGAGTTGCTCACTATCACACTTTATAAAATTCCCTTCCATTTATCATTCACTATCTAAAAGCCCTCAAGATTAGTTTTGTTTAAAGATTATTTGCATTTAAATTGTAGGGATATAGTAGAGTGCTTGCATTTTATGACTGAGGTTAAAAACTAAAGTCATCAGTGGTTTAATCTTTTTTAAAACAACATCCCCTAAAGCCACCCAAAGCATTGAATATGCTACAATATTTAGTGAAAAGTTCTTCAGTTATGGGGCTACTGTGGAGTCAAAATGTAAAAGAGAATTTAAAAAATGTCTTTATTCTCTGCTAGGTTAGAACTAAAAATACATTCCTGTAGAATAATTGTCCTTGATGTGAGCTACTCTAAAAACAAAAATGAAGCTTTTTATTTTCTGAAATTACAATTGTATAAGCCAATTTTTCTCAAGTATCATGCAGAGTTAATTGACTTCCAGTAACCTAAATTATGTTGTTACCTTACAATTCAATTTAAAATTGTTAAGCAGAGAAATTCAGAAATGCTTAGAATGAAAACATTAGGCATAAAATAGACTGTAATATTATATTATAGCAATTCTAAGTAGATTGTACACAATGCAGATTATAGCTGTGAGTATAAAACACAATTATCTATATTCCCTCATTTCAAGAGGTCATGGGGTCATTCATATCAAGTAAACAATCACACTTTCAAATTTTTACCAGTAAAAATTCCTTATTTGAATAATTCTCAAAGCCTTTCATTTTAAAAGGTTCAAGACAACTATTTTATAGCATTTATGGAATTTTTTAAAAGGACTGTTTTTATATTAATAGTAATTTTTTTTACTTTGATAAATGCGGAAACGCTGATTTATATTTTTAAAAATATTTAACATGACCATTTGTTTGAGGTTAAATCGACCTGAAGGTCTGAAGTGGGCTTGCTGAGGGAGAAACATGATATTTACTTTTCCTGGTTCACACTACCTGATGCATCTTGATGGGAAACATGCATCTAATATCTGATGATTTGATTTTACAATAAGATATTTGGCTTGTCAAGTTTGATAGATTCTCCTTAAGCCATATGTTTATACTATATTATGTACACTATTATTAGAGGTGAACCTGAAAAATCTATTTCTTTTTTATATCTTAAATCAGATCAATGGGAAAACTCCATGTGATTTTTTAAAATACATTCCATCATTTGCATACTTGTTAAATTTAATAGCTAAACTGCTAAGAACATCAACCAGTTATCTACATCAATTTATTTTTATATTTATATAGTTACATAATTATTAAAACTCTTATCAAATATTCACAGCCTTATTTTATCTAACAACACACACACACACATGCATGTCTGAACAAATATATCATACAAATTTTAAATAAAATCCTAAAATAGATATCTGTAGTTTGTACATAATATATATTATTATCTGCCCTGAGTATGAGGTATAAAGCAAGCAGAATAATATAAATAAACACATTTGTAAAATATGAAAGGAAGTAAAATGACAAATACAGGACAATATTATTTTTCACTGATCACCCCATCTTCCAGTTTTCACAAGCATTAATTGCCTTCCTTACGTTCCTGGATATAGGATAAAAAGTTATCTTTCAGGAACATCTACATTTTTACCTTTAAATAGCTCCTTTCCTTAATTCGAATATATTAATTATGCATTTAAGTCTCAGATATTAATCAGATATTTACAAAGTTTAAGTAGCTTTTAGTGGACCCAAAAATCGTGCTAGTTTGCAGATACTAGAGCTAGTAACCTATAAAAATTATTTTGGAACAAATAGGCTTCTAAGCACTCTACAAAGTAACTCTTTGTGTGATTATATCCTCTCAGTTTTTGGATTATTGACACACAATAGATTATTGAAATAAAGTTATAATTACTACCAGAGCTTAATCTTAAATGCCAAATATTCTAACAGGAGTAAGATTTTGAATTTCAATGGACTGTAGCAGATGACAATGTGCTATTAACATTACTCACTATTACTGCTTTGTTGCAGACGCAGACATTTCCTGTTTGTTTTTATTTCTTTGTGTTATCCCAACGTTGAGGTATTTTCCTAGTGGTGACATTTTCCCGGTTCTTCCTGGGCATTTTGGATATTATGTTATATGCCCCTGTGTTTTATTTGAACCCTCTGTTTTATCAGGCCTCCTGTGACACCATGCCTGTTGAGGAAGGAGGCAATGCATCATTACTCCCAAGTGAGAGTGGAAGTTGAGGTTCCCCACTTGACTTGTTTGACAGTCCAGAAGGGAAAGTTACTTGAGTCAGGGTGAAATTCAAGCTTCCCCGTTGGACCTCTGCTGACACGATTACAATAGTCTTTGTAGGAAACAATAATCATCAAAATTTGAGGAATGTCTTTGGAGAATGGCAATCAAAATTTAGTTGTAAGAAACACAGAAGAGTTAGAATAAACTCTTTGGTGCCGTGTGGAAGGTAAGGAAAGAGGAGTCAAAGATGGCATCCAGATTCATGTTATATGAATTAGTAAACGGGAATATTATGAAAAAAGCGTGGTTTTTAAATGACTTTTTTAGTAATTTGTAAAGCTTTTATATGAGAATCATGTTTAATGTGAAAACTTCCTAATTTTAAAACATATAAAACATTTTTATGTGTTGAATTTATTTCTACATTTTTTTCTTTGGTACAAGAAAAGGGGTATACCTGCATTGATCTTTCTGATTGCATTATCATGACTTTTTATGAATTATGCCATTTTGATATTTAATATAGTGTATCATATGACTAAATTTACTTTTTAGTCTAGCCGCTTAATGACTCCTAGTACATTTTATATTCTCAGTCATATTACATCATTATTGATTAGATATATCATCTTTAATTAGATTGTAATTGGATGGTATTCTTCTCTGAAATTATTTTATAATTACCCATTCTTTTTGAAATTGTAGTTGTTAAAAACTTGTTTGAAAAAGTGAATAAATTCAAACCTTCACATTCTTCATGCATTAAGAAACTTCACATTTTTTTAAAAAAATGAAAAGATGAGAGAAAATATTAATTGTCATAGAATAGAAATATAGACAGGTAAATTTAAATGCATGAAATATAAAATGTGAGTAACATCTAAAATAGTAAGCACAATAAAAAGAACAAAATCAAACTTGTGAAGTTTCCCTTCAAATATAGCAACATAGAGCTCATATTTGTAAAAGCATTTGCTAATAAATAAAACAGAAATAATTTAATTTAAATTTTAAAAGAAGACATGAGTAGATAACAGCAAGAAATTTGGAGATAATACATTTAATCAAAGATCTTTACCATCTTTCAATGTCTATAAATTTTCTTATTTGGAATTATCTTTAGGTCCATCCAAATATATTAAATATTATAATGTCAATATACATTTATCCTTTGATAGCAGACTTAATTTTTTGAAATGACTCAAAAATCATGGTTCTGTAAATCTGTGGGCAAAAAAGCATCCAAGGAAGTAAATGTTATTGAGAACATGTACAAGAATAAAATCTATTTTCACATGAGATGTACTATCACTGAGATATTCACATGTTAGCTTAGTAGAAAGTGAAAAAGCTATCAAAGATATTTAGTCCATCCTATGGAGAGGCAAGGGAGAAGTAATTATCAGGAGGAATTAAAATTTCAGCTAAATCTTGAAAAATTACTTTGCAGTATTTGGCTACACAAGAGTTGAAACAGAGTTCTTGGTAGATGGAGTAGCATGGAAAAATGTTGGAAGACTTCAAGAATGATACAATTTTAAAGGAATTATATGTAATATATTCTGACTGCCAAAGATAAATGACAGAATTCAAGATGAAAGTAGGTCAGATTATAAAGGGCTTAAAGATGCAAACCTTACCATATAAGTAATGATGCACAAATATGAGGTTTGAAATAGAAGACTGATGTACAATTTAGAGCAATTTGGAGGATGTGTTGAATAAGTGTATGGTAGTTAGCGTCATTGCTATTAATAAAGTTTCTTATAACTTGGTCCGTAGCCCCCAATGTATTTATATATACTTTAATGTAACATCCTCATCCTATACCTTGTATCCTTTTGATAAGAACTACTTTTAATAATTCTACACATATTGCATTATAGTTATTTCATTGAAAAAATCTCCCAGAATCCAGAATATTTAAAGTGAAGAAAACAACAGGTTTAGAAGAGACATCTTACTATTAACGGAGAAATGGTATGTTTTCAAACTTTATGTTTATATTAAGGAAATTTTCTAATTAAATTAATATTAGGCTGATCACTGGCTAATGTGTGGAATAACACATTTTAAAGACCATTTCCCATGATTATATGCCTATTTTAGATATATTACATATTTATTTGTTATAAAAACAGAAAACTTTATAAATAAAATGAAAACCTGTGTAAGTTCCTAAGACTGTATTACTTTTAAAAGTGTTAGAAATAAAATCGTTTTCTATCTCTTTCAAAAGCCTCTATCTAACAATTTAAAAAATTAAGTGTGGCTTTGCAAACTTTTCACTATTCAAATAGAGTGAGAAAAAATAAGTAACGCATTTTATTTTTAAAATGTTTCAGATGCATTTGTTTATCCAAATAGTATATGCCACTTACTTTGCTTCAAATACTGGTAAATGTTACATCATCAAGAACCTTTTAGCAAAATCAAAATTCTGTGATTTCTTACAGAGTTTACAATAATCACTTCAACAATTATAGTAAATGTATGCCTCTTGCTAAGCATCTTGGAACGTATTTCAACTTTTAATGCACATTTTATTCACTATATGTATATACACACACAGAATATATATAATTCCTTCTTAACATGTAATAAAATTTATTAAATATTAAGCTTTGTTAAGAGGATATAAGTGAAATATTAGAAAGCTATTTTTTTCAATTTTTCAAATTATTTATTCATATTAAATCCTTTCAGGTATTTCTACACATTACAAACACTGTGAGATAATCATATTTCAAAGTAAAAACAAAAGTACTTCTCCACAAATCACATTTACCGAGTGTCTTCATCAATGTTTACCCTTTCAAAATATTTGTATCTCATATACAAGAGATAAAGTGATAATAATATAATTAGGGGTGAGTAGAGTGAGTAACCAGTTTCTCTGAGTATGTGCTCCAATTACTTTAGGCAATGTGATGAAACAATGATTGGTGGGACTATTGGAAACTATATGAGGGGAAGCAGAGAAAAATAAGTTAATCAGTTACTTAGGTAAAAATGATCAGTTCCATCTGAGACCGTCCTCTACCAGTCATCCCCAGAAGCAATGTCAGCTCATCACACTCACTGTATGTTCCCTCATCCACCAATCAACCTCTCAGACTTTATCTTCAGTTTCATATCACAGGTGGTTAGAACAATCCCTGGAAAAGGCAGTTGGATCAATTACAATAGTGGCCCCAAGTTTTCACACCCAACCTGCATCTATGGCTTTTGATGGTGCACTCTCACACGGCCTCAGCACTTCACTTGTGACTTTTTACTCAATTCAGCAGTGGCAAACATGACCCAGAGGTTTGAAAAGGTGATTTCGCACTTTCAGGTTCTTTCTTGGACACTGTCACTGCCCAGGATAGCCTGCTAGAAGAATGAAGAGGTGTGCAGGGTATGCTGTGTCATCCGTCTGAGAGGTCTCTGGAAAGCAGGCAGCCTTCAGGCAAACTGCCACTGGGGTGCATGAGCAAGCCTGCTCCAGATGAATAGAACTGCCCAGCCAACACACACAACTGTGAGAAATAAATGGTGATTGCTGAAGTCACTACATTTTTGAGTGGTTAATTGTCAGCAACAGCGGGTATTATACAGGAGTAATTCCTGAAGTTTTACATAAAGTGCATACAGGGGTGATCTCCAAAGTGTTACATAAATTATTGATTTCCAAGGACTCAGCCACTGGATCTCCAGACTCAGAGGTAGCACCCAAGAACTTCCAGTCATTCTGGGTGATGGATATTCACGGCAATGCTCTACCAGTGCAGTAGCTGTTGGCTTCCCAGACTCTATGGAGCAGCAACATTTGACTCATGCAAAGAAAAAAATATATATGTAGAAGGAGAAGAGAGGGTAGAGAAGATGAAGGCTGGGGCTGGGGGAGAAAAAATGCTGGACTTTTCTAAATACAGCTTTTTGTGAAGATTTAATTTTGAACCATGTAAATATTTACATGATTATAAATGAAAATTACATTTTAAAATAGCAATTCATAAAATCAGAGGCAACTTGGAAAAGTGAAACTGTTGTGTTCCTGTTTCAATTGATTTTAAACAAAGAAAGCAACTGCACATTTTCATAGATAGAGATAAAAAAGTAATGTAAAAAATGTTAAAACTATGTTCAGCATTATATAGTGATAGTGTTGAAATGTGTTTTGTTATTACAAAACTGTTGTGTGTGTAATTTGTGATAAAGAAATTAATTCTGTATTTATGTCATTAAGAACTTGGATTTTGAGGTGAAGGAAAGGTCAGGTCATATAGATGAAAGATTATGTAAGAAAAATTATATAATTTCAAAACAGAATCAGATGTATTACTATGCATTCATCATGCATTTTTCCTCCTTAAAAATAAATCTACTATTTGTATCTACTATAAATGTTTAACAACAAAAAATAAACAGAATCTATGGACAACCTATAGCACCAAAATTGTGATCTTCAAACAATACGATTTCACATTAAAAGGAACTAGAGCTCTTTGGCAGGAAATGATTAGTACTGTATCTGATAATAAAATGTAAGAGATGAAACCGACAGATCTTGCCATAACAAAAAATAACAGACGGCAAGAAAGTTATCTAAGACTAATGATGTGTCAGTAGAATCAGGAGCCAAATTGAAGACATTCATATTTTTTAAAGGATATTTTCAGTATTAATAAGACTAATAAGCACAATAAACAAGAAAATATATATAATTAAATCCATGGAATGATAAAGATACTTAAAACAACAAATTATTTGTCAACTTAGTGGTTTTCTAGGAAACTATGTTAATTTTCTATTGCTGCATAACAAAGTACCAAAAACTTAGTGGCCTAAAACAACATATACTTATCATCTTATAGCTTCTGTGAGTCAGGAGTCTGAGCCCAGTTTAGATGAGGCCTCTGCTCAGGGAATAGTTGCACAGTGCTATAATCAGAGTGTTATCCTGGGTATATTCCCATTTAGTGGTTCAACTGGGAAAGAATCTGTTTCTAAACTAATTTAGAATTGGCAGAATTCATTATGGCTTTAGAACTTCATTTCCTTGTGGCTGCTGAACTGAGGGCCCCAGCTAGCTATCAGCTGGATATCACCCTCACATCCAAGAGGCTTCTCACAGTTCCTTGCCTTATGAATTTCTCCAAAATGTCGAATTCATGGGACCTGCAAGGAGAATCTCTACCTCTAGTCTGCTCAGATGGAGTCTTGCATAACATAAGCACATCAGTGACAGCCTCCTATTCCCTTTGCTACCTTATTTTGGTTGGAAGCATGTCACAGTTCCCACTTAACTCAAGGCAAAATGATTACACAAAGAATTGAAACAGAGTAGAGGAATCATTGGGAGTTGGGGTCATATAGGAATCTGCCGTAGAAACCACCTTAATATTTTGAAAGCTGATAAATAATTGGAAAAAGCAAACATTTGTCTTACCTTTTCTGTGAGAACAATACCTCAGAGTAGAAAAATAGTTGTTGAATGAAAATTTATCATTATAAAGGACATGGTAAAGAAAGAATGCCAAATTTAACGTAGTACTGTGTTGTAATCACTAAAATAATAATCACTTATACTTGTTAACAATGGCATTATTTGCCTTCTGATAGAATTATGCAACACTGTATACACAGTCTTTTTTTCCTAAAATGTCTTGTAAATGTTATAAAGTTTTTATGTTTAGCTGCAAATTTATTGGCAACTAACCAAGTATAATTCCAGATAGTGAAAGTCTCTAAAGAAAAACAATTTTTTTCCCTTTGTTTTTAACACAAGTGGAAGAAATAGATAGATCAAGAGACTTAATATATGTATATAAACATAGTTGATATATTTGTATTTATTTCATTTAATTCTTCATTCAAACACTATAGAAATGTGAAACAATCACAGATATTTGATCACTTATGAGACAGCTGATGATATTAAGAAATGACTATGAAGCACTTTTTAGTTGTGAGAATGTTATTGCTGTTAATTTAAAAAATAATCTTATTTTTTACAAAACTATTAATTATTAATTAAATGGCATGTGTTGAAACACATCCAAATAACTGGACAGGGAGTATTAGATGGAGAGATCGACAAATAAAGATGGAGAGATGGATGAATGATAAGGTGTTATTGGCCAACTATTGGTAAAGAATTGTTGAGGGGCATATGATGGTTTATTTTCCTGTTTCCAGTGCTTTTATACATAGCACTTTCCCTTTATCCACTGTTTTACTTTCTGCACTTTCAGTTACCTGCAGTCAACTGCAGTCTGAAAATATTAAATGGAGAATTCCAATTTTAAAACAATTCATAATTTTAAAATAGTGAACCAATATGAGTAGCATGATGAAATCACACACTGACCTACCTGGAATGTGAATTCTCCCTTTGTTGAGTGTACCCAGCTGTCTATGCTACCCTTTCATTAGCCACTTATTAGACATTTTGGTTATCTGTCATGGTCACCCATTGCATATGTTCCAGTTGCCCTTAATGCATTTAATAATTACCTCAAAGAGCAAGAGTAGTGATGCTGGCAATTTGGATATGCCAGAGAAGCTGTAAAGTGCTTCTTTCAACTGAAAAGGTGAAAGTTCTCCACTTAATAAGGAAAAATGCAGGGTTTGATATTATCGGTGGTTTCAGACATCCACTGAGGATCGTGGAAAGTATGCCCCATGGATAGGTTTAAAGATTTTTTTACAATAAAATGTTTTTAAATAAATCAAAAAATTAAATATTATAGTAATGTGATATCCAAACTACAAAACAATTAGCAAAAATATGCAATGCCCAGTCATTGGAGTCATTCATTTTCTTAACATATGGAAAGTTTATTAAATATGTTTTCTTAATTAAATATTTTATAATTTAAAGTTACCTTTTTAAAATGATACATTTAGAAAGGGTTGGGAAATTTAAACACTTTAAAATTTCATTTTATCATTTTATTACACTATATTTCTATTGAGGTATATTTTGCATACAATGAGGTGCACAGATCATAACGGTACAGTTCTAACATCATTGACAAAAGCATAAAGCTAGGTTGTCCACACCAATGTCAAAACTGATAATATTTTGATTACTAAAAGAAGCCTAGTAGTGCCTACTCCTAGTCAATTCCCTACCTATTCCCTGAAAGCAACTACTGTTTTAATTATTTTATCACTGCTTAAGTTTCTCTGTTCTATAAAAACAACGTATGCAAGTGGAGGAATGGCATTAGAAATCTGATCTGTGAGCTGGCAATATATGGTGCATTGCTGGTAGAGAATTTTAAACAATAAAATCCAACTAAAACTTAGTCACTATAAACTGGTGATTTTCAAGAAAGTCAGTGTTAAAATACTCCTCCCAGAGGAGATACCACTTCCACTATTACTCTCTCCTTTTTGGAATGCCATTGTCTAAAATGATATATATCAGAATGATGTTCTATACAATCCTATGGTAAGATTTCTTTCAGATAGCATTTTTGAAGAGATTCATCCATGTTATTGTGTATATTAATAGTTCATCCCTCTTTATTGATGAGTACATGTCCATTATGTAATAGATCATAAATTATCCAGATTTCTGATGGTAGACATTAGGTTATTTGTAACTTGAGACTATTTTAAAGTTGCTTTGAAAATTTTTATAAAAATATATTTTACAAAAGTTGTATTTAAATGTATAAGAAAATGTCAAAGAATTTTCCAAATTGATTGTATCATTTTACACTGTGATCACCAATACTTCCCAACATTTGGTTTTTATCAGTCCTCTTAATTACAGCCACTTTGGTGCATACATATCTGTACCTCATTTTTTTTTTTTTTTGCATTATCCTGATAACTCAATCATGCATGCTCATGGATAGGAAGAATCAATATTGTGAAAATGGCCACTCTTTTAAATAATCTGTTATTGGTTATTCCTACAAGTTATTTGCATAAGGTCTGTTTGAATATTTTACCAATTTTCCTGGTATGACTTTTCTCTACCATTGAGCTTCAAGAGTTGTTTATATATTCTTTATTTAACTATTTTGCCAAATATTTGTATTGCAAATATTTTCTCCACAAATTTGCATTATTATTCATTTTAATGTATTTTGAATTATATATATGTAGTTCATAAATACATATTTAATTTTTTAAGATCCTTTTAATCAGATATTTTTATGATTAGATTTTTGGGGTAATTTAAGGACAGCTTTTGCTAATTCCAGATTACAAATATGTTTTCTCATATTTCCTTTTAAAACTATATAGTGTTTGATTTTAAGTTTAGGTCAGCAATCCATCTCAAAATAAATTTTGTATACAGTGAAAGGCAGGTTCTAGGTTCATCATTTCTCATACAGAGACCTAATTTTCTTGTACCATTTTTTCAAAATGCGCTTCATTCGGAATTGAACAGATGTAGTTGCTTTGTCAAAAATTATTTGATCATATAAGTATAGGTCAATTACAGAAAACTGTTCTATTTCATTGATTTCTCTCTCCTTATGCCAATACCACAATATCTTGATAACATTTGTTTTAGACTGAAATTTGAATTCAGATAATGAAAGTCCTCCAATTTTGTTGCCTTTCAAAATTGTTGGAATAATTTATGTCCCTTGCATTTCTGTTTAAAATTTAAAATATTTTTCTTGACTTACTATTATATACTTTGAGGTACGCTTAAGAATATTATCTAAGAATATTCTTACATATCACTGTCCTTTTGTGTTATTTTCAAGTTTGTTTCTATTTAAGCTAAAACTTACAGTACATTACTGTACATTGCTGGCACCAGTTCTATCTAACATGGTACTCAAATTCTTACCCAGGGAAGAAAAAAAAATAAAAGGCATTCAAATTGGAAAGAAAAAAGTAAGATTATTTACGTTCACAGAACTCATAATATGGTGTATAGAAATCCTAAAGTTTCCACAAAGGATCGTTGGAGTAAATAAATCTAGCAAAGTTGCATAATACAAAATAAACACACAAAAAAAACTAGTTGTGTTCTTATACAATTATAAGGAGCAATCTGGAGAGGAAATTAATAAAAAACAATTCCATTCATAATAGCAACAAAAAAATTAGACATAAACTTAACAAGGGGGTGAAATATATATGCATTGAAAACTGCAAAATACTACTGAAAGAAATTAAAGACATCAATAAATGGAAAGACATTCCATGTTCTTGTATTAAGAAACTTAATATTGTTAAGAATTAATGCTACCCAAAGGTTTCTATAGATTCAATGCAATCTCTATCAAAATCCCAATAACATATTTTGGAAGAATAGAAAATTCCATTATAAAATTTATTTGGAAACTCAAAGGACTCAGAAGCCAAAACAATCTTTATAAAAGAACATAGCTGTAGGTCTCACATTTCCTAGATTCCTTTTTCAGTGCTCTGACAGACTACCATATGCTGGTGTCAATTTCACTCTGTTCAATGACTCCTCTCCTCATCACAATTTGTGTAAAGCTACAATGACAGCATGAAGTCGACAGAAAGCACCAACGAATTAATACCCTTACCCTATAAGAATATTTTTAAACCAAAGACTCCTGAGAGCTAATACAAAAATATCTCAGCTCCCTTATCCCTCTCATCCTGGGGACCAGATGAAACTGAAGCATATGTTGTGTGCCATTTTCCAGGGTTTCACCATAGAGTAAGCTCCAGGAGACAATAGAAGAGACTGGTGCAATAGAGCTCTCTTTATAGCCGACTTTCCTTTCCTCTATCATTTTTCCATCCTCATCCTCTTGTCCCTTATACTTCTCAAATAAACTACATCCTTTTAAATTCTTGTCTCAGGGATATCTTTGAAGAATCTAAACTAAGACAACAGTCACATCACTAGCTAGAGATAACAGTAAGCCCTATCTATGCCAATAGCTACACTAATGTGTCAAGCAAATTAAGTTATAAACCTGACAGAGTCAAAAACCATCCACCAGAAAAAAAATTGAAAGCGTTAATTCACAGTAAGTTGATTGAGAAAAAACTTATCAAACTGTCATTGAAAGTATAGAAAATGTGTGATTATGTGGAATAAGTAATTAGGAAAATACATATTCCAGAAAATATTGTTTTGATTGTATTTAATTGTTAGATTCAGTAAACTCACTTATAAGTAAACATACCTGGTTATAAATAAATGCAAAAGAATATTATTTTATATCCTAGAGAAATAATGCTATTGTTATTTTATCTAATCTTTCCTTGTAATCTGCTAGCATAGATTTCAAGCAACATAAATCATTTCACTACTTCAGAAATACATACTGTTGAATCAGTGTCTCCATTTCAAAATTCATAGGATTTTTTATGGCCAATTATAAATAGAACATTTTTAATTAGAAGTGACATTCTTTAAAAGACAATTGTTGTTTACAGAAAATAAGTGTGTAGAGAAGAATCTCATAAAATTTTCCAAAACCAACCACTCGCTCTGAAAACATTTTTAGAAGTAAAGCAAATATACTGGTATAACTGACCCATTAAGAAGGTGATAAAGTAAAGAGATGCAATAGCATTTCCACTTCAAAAATTTGTCACATGCACGTGATTTTGTCTTTTCTTTTAATTGTACTCTATCTTAGGTTTAATGGGTGCTTTCTGAAATAGTAAAGGGTAACTAGGGACAATACAGAATGCTCCAACTTTGCTTCCCCCCACCACCCCACAAAGGGGCCCAAAAAAGGTTATTTTAAAGACATCCCTGGAATTTCTGTTTGTTAGATTTGCCACCATGACTGATTCTACAGCCACAACTTAATTGTTCTTAATACACTGGGCCAGATACTAAAATATCTACAGTGTCATATATATACACACACACACACACACACACACACACACACACACACACACAGTGTCCATATATACTGTATATATACATACACATACAGTGTCTATATATAGTGTATATATATACACACAGTATCATATATATATAAATACTCATCATTAAACTTATATATATGACACTGTAGATATTCATATATATGAAGAAAACTAGGAGGTCTCACCATTAGGGTGTGCATGGATTCCATCCAGAATAAAAACCCTCCGACACAGCCAGCCAAGGTGGGCAGGGCAATATAGTCCTCAGCCTTTCCAAGGAACCATAGCCTGAGTTAGGGTATTCCATATATGATTTGTGTACAGTATTTTCAAAAACAATACTACTGAACCTAGGCTTGACAACTTCAATCCATGTATCTCTCTCTCTCTCTCTTTCTCTCTCTTTCTTTCTTTTTTTCATTTTTCTTTTTTTTTTTTTGATGGTATAACCTTCGTGTGCAGTACTTCTTGAGATAAATTTATTAAAAACTTGTATTTATGAGGTAATTTCTTTGGACTGCAAGGTCTGTGCAGATATAAACAAAGACTTCAGTTACCTATTGCATTGTAATTTTCTTTTAAAATTTCTAAAACCTGTTTTTTTCTACGCTTGTAAATTTGAGGATCATTCATTTTAGTGTAATTAGTAGAAGATAACAGGATTGAAATTTTCCCCTGCTCTCATTTTCTTCTAATAATAAAAAAAATCTCTATTTGTTGGCTTTTTTGCTTTAAAAACATTTTACTCATGAAATTTTGATATAACAAAATGGTATGTAAGTTATAAAGTGAATTGTTTGAATGAACACACCATCCTTAAGACTGCCCAAATTATAAACTATTTCATTAAGTCCTATCCTCTACTCAAAAGCAAGCACCCTGCTTCCAATCTATTTTCATCCCCAGCAACTTTTATTTAAAATACTTCATTTACCATTCCTTGATTTTCTTTATAATTTTATCCTTAAACAACATATTATACAATGTTGCTTGTTTTTGAACTTTTCCCTGAGATTCATATATCTGATTAAACAATATTGATGCTTGCAGCTGCAGATGATTTATTTTCCATGTTGTATATTAATATATAAATATACTACTATTTCCCCTTCATCTTTCACCAAATATCCATCACATAGATATTTGGGGTATTTTCTTTTTTTCCATTCTAACCCTATTATTGTAAACATTCTTAAAATTTTCTCCTGGAGTACGTGTCTATATAATGTAATACCATTTGTATACATTTCAAAACAAACATTTGATAACTTCACTGTATGATAAAGGAAATTCCTTGTGGACAAGGGACAGACAGAACTCAAAGTCATCCCTCTGCTCATGTAAGACAAATATATATCTGATTGCTTTCTCTGCCCTATTGTTTCACTGAGCCATACTAAGGCAAAAATGACCATTTCTGTCAACTGTATATTCAGTGAAAGGCTAATCAGAAAATCAAAAGAATGCAATCATTTTTCTCTTATCTACCTATGACCTGGAAGCCCCTTCCCTGTTTCAAGCTTTCCCGCCTTTTCAGAGCGAATCAATTTACATTTTACATGTATTGATTGATTTCTCATATCTCCCTAAAATGTATAGAACCAAGCTGTACCCGACCGCCTTGGGCACGTTTCGTCAGGACCTCCTGGGGCTGTGTCAAGGGTGCCTTCTTTACCTTGGCAAAATAAACTTTCAAATTAGACTGAGACCTGTCTCGGATTTTGGGGGTTCATAACTCAGACTTGGTAGCTTCCAGTTTATTTTTTAAAAACGAGTGTCTGCAAAATATATATCATATTGTCTTTACTGTACACGTTCCTCTATTATCTGCTACTGTGAGTAACATCATATTTTAAATCACAGCTTAATATTCCTCACTAACCACGTGGCTAAACCTTGCTTATCGCATTCCTAATCATTGAACTTTTGTATCTGGTGCAAGCAAACTGCAACTAACTTACCTGGGTGATTCATAGCATGATTGTTTTCCCTGCCTTATACTTGCTCCTGGTTTCAGTTAATAATGGCTTTTCTTTCTGTTTGTGGGTCAGGGAGGCTTAAAGCATCATTTCCCTTTATCTTCCCCACTGAATAGTTTCCTGCTGTGCTTTACCCCTGTGTCTGTAATGTGAAAAACATCCGTCCTACCTAAATTACCATTCAAGTGTAATACCTTTTTTATTTAACCCTGAGTGCATGACTGCTCCCTTTAATCCTACTCAATCTACCCTGAACAGGGAAATATCTAAAGGAGAATTTATGGTCCCAAGCTTCAAATGCTATTTCTCAGTGTACTTGGAAATGATTTCAAAATTGATGTTCACTGAAGTTTTAGATCAAAAATTGAGCATAGATAAAGCCAAGGTCATGACTAGCCAGCTCACAATTATTTCTGTAAAAGCTTACCTAGAGAGAGTAACACTGCTGTGCTTTGTATCTCAAATGATAAATTAACATTAGAAGCCAAATTAAAGTATTACAGAATAAGGGCTCATGATCTGGCCAAAAAAGTATTCAGGCATGACCTCACCAATTAAACCACTAAAGTGATATGACAGACAGGTCAGACAGTTTTAAAGAGTGTCTAGAACTCAAATAGTAACTGAGCTCTGGTGAACATACACAGAGGAAAGTGACAGCTTAGAGCAATAATTTATGTATCCTAGAATAAAATCCAAAACTGCATGGACTTTCTAGAAAATTCTTAGCAATCTTTACACTAGAATATTTTATTATTTTACAGATATTTGATAAGCATTTAGTCATTTGCTTTCCACATCCACAATTTACAAAGTTAGCAAAGTAGCTGTGGTAATATGCTAATTATATTATCTGTGAATAGAGAGAAGATATTATTCTTTAACCCCTTGTCCAATATGTAAAGAACCAACAAACAACATTTTTCTATATAGTGTATGTATTATGATTTAACTAACTTACATTAATGTCTGTATAAACATATAAAAGTCAAAAATTATCCCCCAATTTTAATGAGATGACAAATAATTATACGCCCTCAAATTTAAAACAATCTGTAATTTGTGAAAATAAGAAGGATAAATTAGAATACTGGTATACAATTTATTTAATTATTGACTTATTTCATATTTTAACAGTATTACTATTAAGAAATTTTAAAAAAACTCACATTGTATCAATTTTCATCATTCTTCATCATATTTTGTCCTTAGAACATACCAGACAGCATCTGAAGATACGTGTGTGCCTTGACTCATTGTAAAAACTTATCTGGCACATATTTGTCTGACCCGTGAACTGTGAAAAATCATTTTTGACTTTTTAAGCCTAGGTTTGAGATATGGATCAAGCAGGGACAAGACACCAGCAAGCCCATAAATATAACAGCGCAAAGCGTGAGGAGCAGAACCAAACTGAGAAAATGATCAAATCGGAGGAGTCTAGCACTCATTTTATTCTCCTACGTCAAATGTACTCTCATTAAAGCAAGGAAAATATGAATGCAAAATACTAACAAGGCCAGTGTAAAGGCAATGTTACTGAAGTCAGTTAATTAGCAATGTTTTCAGCTACTTCTGAATGTTGAAATAATAATATATTTTTGTAATTTTCTTTACCACTCCACCCTTTTCTCTGCTGAGTAGAAGTAAATGAAGCATTGGAAAGGTTGGATTCAAGTCCTCATACAACATGAGTCTACAAATGAAGTGATATACATAAAGCTTCTTTCAGAAGTGTAAAATGACAGCAACATATATACAAGTTGTAAGTTATTTCTTTAAATGTACATTAAATATGTTAGCCAGTATAATCATATTTTGTAAGCGTGTTTTTTTTTTTCTTAAAATGTGAATCCAAGTCTACCCTGTTCCATCCCAGAATGATTATAGTCAGAGGACCCCATCGCAGAAAAAACACTTTCCAGGCTTTAGCACATTAATATCCCTTATAAGGTGTTCCTGGTGCATCTCTCCAGCCTGATAGCTCTCTGTCCTACAACTGTGTTAGACTGTACCTCCTAAGCTTTTGAGCTGTTTACTATTGCCAGGAGGTGCTAGAATACCTCAGTGCCTTTGCCAAGTAATTCTAGTCCATGAGCATATATGCCCTTCTCGTGCTCAACTCACACAGTAGCTTCCTGATGAAACTCCTGATCATGCAAACAGGACTTACTTTTCCCTGATATGCATCTTTACTTTCCCTTTATGTGCATCTTCACTTTTCTCTGCACATTCTACAGCATGGAGATATGATATTTAGCATTGATTTATTACTGTGTCTGCTTCTTTTCACTTGGTAAAGGCCTTAAGGAGAGAGTGTTTCAAAAGGCTCTTCTTTCTCTAATCCCCATAACAACCCCTGACACAAAAATGTGTATAAAATGCACTATGTCATCATTGGTAGTACTCCCTTTATTTTTATAAAATAGCATTATGGCTACTCTTCAGTATGGTAAACAGAAGAGAAAGTAGCCATGTAAATAAAACTTACTGTTGAATTAAAATTATCTGTTGGAATTAAATGAAAACTGAGAGTACCTGATACCTACAAGAAACTTTTGCTAAGGAAAATAGGTGATGTTCACATATACATTGACTTCAAGGGGCTTAAAATATAGCAAATTAGACAGCTATGCAATTCTGTGTAAAATAAAACAGAATACTCAATCATGCACGAAGACCTTTGAAGTTAAAGATAATGAGAATGTTATAAGTTTAAGGGCTCCGGATTAAAACTATTCTCCTGAGCGACATTTGAAATGAGACTTAAGAACCAAATTGATTTTTGGTGCATATAACGCACTTCATGAATACTGGGATATATTGCGAATATGGCTTAGGACTATCTTCTATAAGATTTACAATGCTGAAATAATATTTTGAATTTAATTTATTAGTATCAAGCTAGTGAAAGTTTAGGACTAGAAGAATCAAATGATTAGGAATGCGCATTTTAGAACAATTCAGACAGGCCACCACATGTAGAGGATTGTAATAACGTGAAAAATGTTCAGGAGGCAGGTAAAGGCAAATAAACAATGACGACAATACTGAACTATGACTGAATACAAGGTAGTGGCAGTGCCTTGGAAAATGGAATGAGAAAAACCGGAGTTTACATGAATGTAGAGTTCAATGATTCATCAGCCAACTCATTCATAAAGAGCAAGAAAGGCATTAAATATTAACCTGAGAATTTCAGCCCAGATAACTGGAAGGGTTATGGGCAAATAAAATAATAATAAATTCATGAGAAAAAGATGCTTTGGAAAGAAAATGTACGCACAAGAAATAGTCAGTGCATTGTTTTAGCATAAAGGGTACTGCAGTAAAAATAACTACAGTAGTTGTTTCTATGTACATTATTTTTTCTTTACCATAATCCAGAAAAAAAAGTGTTATATCAATCTGAATCTCAAACAATCTATGTCAATCATTGACATATCCACTGCCATTACATGGCAGAGTAAAAAATCAAAACCACACTACTATAACATTCCTATAGCTTTTTATCTACACTTGTACTGTCACTTAGCTTACTGCTTAACCAGTGGAATAATAATTAATGTGTTAGGCAGCTGTCTTTTGTTACAGATCAATAATAAAAATGTTAATTGTACTAAAATTGCAAGTGTGCTTTTTGTACTAGATAATAAAGAAGTCCCTTACAACCACATTTTCTGACAGAGAAACATTTGACATAATTTTTTAAAAGTTTTTTTTTCTGTTCTCTTTTAGAGACATAAATAAGGTTTTTGTTTGATGTGATGGGTGCTATAGAGCCATTGCATGATAAACAACATAATATCATTAAAACTAAATAAATTTATTTACCCCACGCACTACTTTATTTTATTATAGAACATCAACCAATCTAATAGACTTTTTGTACCAAATGAACTGAGTTTTTTTTATTATAACTGTGTAACTGAAAAGATTGCTTGATTACTTTTGTTAAGGTTGTATCCTTATTTTTAAGTTTATTGATGTCAGGCAGGTAAGTAATAGATAATAATGAATTATTACTACTGCCCATTTAAGAAGAAAAATTCATGATTAATTACTGGATATGTTAGAGAACAATTATTTTTTTAATTTTTAAATTATAGTTACATAATAGCTGTATATATTTTGTGGGATACATGTGATGTTTTGACAGAGGCATACAATGTGTAATAATCAAATCAGGGTATTCGAGTATCTATCACCTTAAGCATTTATGATTTCCTTGCATTAGGAACACTCCGATTCCACTCTTTTAGTTATTTTAAAATATACAATAAATTATTAGCTATAGTCAGCATATTGCACTACTGAATAATAGATCTTATTCATTTTAACTATATTTTCTACCCATTAACTCATCACCAATTTACCCCCTCTCAGACATGCTATTCTTTCCTGCTTCTGATAACCATCATTCTACTCTATATCCATGAATTAAATTGTTTTTGTCTCCCATATATGAGTGAGAAGGCGTGATATTTGTCTTTCGGTGCCTGGCTTATTTCACTTAGCATAACGTCCTTCTAGTTCCATCCATATTGTTGGAAATGGCAAGATTTTATTCTTGTGAATGAGTAATATTCCATTGTGTATTTGTACCACTTTTTAAAATTCATTCATCAGTTGATGAACACTTAGGTTGATTCCCTATCTTGGCTCCTGTGAATGGTGGTGCAATAAATAGGGGAGTGCAGATATCTCTTTGATATACTAATTTTCCTTCTTTGGGATATTTACCCAACAGTTGAGACTGCTGGATCACATGACAGTTCTATTTTTAGTTTCTTGAGGAACCTCCACACTGTTCTTCATAATGGCTATATACTAGTTTACATTCCCACTGACTGTATAAGGGCTCCTGTTTCTCCACACGCTCATCAGCATTCATTACTGACTGTCTTTTGTATACGAGCAATTTTCACTGGGGTAAAATACTATCTTATTATAGTTTTGATTTGCATTTCTCTGATGATTACTAATGTTGAGTATGTTTTATACATCTTGGACAATTGTGTGTCTTCTTTTGAGAAATATCTATCCAGATTTTGCCAATCATTAAAGCAGATTGTTTTTCCTTTCCTATTGCAAAGTTGGAGCTCCTTATATATTTTGATATTTATCCCTTCTCAGATGGGTAGTTTACAAATATTTTCTTACATTTTATGGGTTGTGTCTTCACTTTGTAGAATGTTTTCTTTGCTGTGTAGAAGTATTTTTGCTTGATGTGATATCATGTGTCTATTTCTGCTGTGGTTGCTTATGCTTTTGAGTTGTTACTCAAGATATCCTTGAATAGACCAATGTCCTGGAGAGTTTCCCCAGTGTTTTCTTCTGGGAGTTTCACAGTATCAGGTTTTAAATTTATGTTTCTAATCACATTTGATTGGATTTTTATACTGTGAGAGATAGGGGTCTAGTTTCACTTTTATGCATGTGGATATCTGGTTGTCCCAGCACCACTTACTGAAAAGACCGTCTTTCCCAAATGTGTGTTCTTGGTGCTTTTGTTGAAAAAAAAAATTGACTAATAATATATTTATTTATTTATGGATTTTCTATTTTTTCTCCATTTGTCTATGTGTATGTTTGTATGCTAGTAACATGCTATTTTGGTTACTATAGCTTTGTAGTATAATTTTAAGTCAGATAATGTAATTCCTCCATTTTTGTTCATTTTGCTGAGGATAGCTTTAGCTATTTTGGGTATTTTTTAGTTCCATATAAACTTTAGGATGAGATTATTTTTTCTAGTTCTGTGAAAAATCTCATTGTTATTTTGATAGAGATTGGGTTCAAGCTCTAATTTGCTTTTGGTAGTATAAACAATTTAAAAATACTGAT
The DNA here is from genome assembly GCF_000951045.1 of Mandrillus leucophaeus. Lineage (NCBI taxonomy): Eukaryota > Metazoa > Chordata > Mammalia > Primates > Cercopithecidae > Mandrillus > Mandrillus leucophaeus. The sequence goes on from NW_012105031.1 coordinate 2,077,763, forward strand.
TTTTCCCATGCATGAAAATGGAGTATCTAATTTTCAGTGTTCTTTTTGATTTCCTTCATCAGTGTTCTATAATCTTTCACTTGTTTGGTTAACTTTATTCTTAGGTATTTTATTAGTCCATTATCCTGCTGCTGATAAAGACATATCCGAGACTGGGCATTTACAGAAGAAAGAGGTTTAATTTGACTTACATCTCCACGTGCCTGGGGAAGCCTCACAATCATGGCAGGAGGCAAGGAGGAGCACGTCACATTTTATGTGGATGGCAGCAGGCAAATAGAGAGATTTGGTCGGGAAACATCCCCTTATAATACCATAAACTCTTATGAGACTTATTCACTATCACAAGAACAGCATGGGACAGACCTGCCTCCATGATTCAATTGCCACCCACTGGATCCCTCCCATAACACATGGGAATTCAAGATGTGGTATGGGTGGGAGCACAGCCAAACCATATTATTCCACCCTTGGACCCTCCCAAATCTTACGTCCTCACATTTCAAAACCAATAATCCTTTTCCAATAGTCCCCCAAAGTCTTAACTGATTTCATCACTAACTCAAAAGTCCACAGTCTAATGTCTCATCTGAGACAAGGCAAGTCCCTTCCACCTATGACCTTGTAAAATCAAAAGCAAGTAAGTTACTTCCTGGATACAGTGGGGTTACAGGCATTGAGTAAATACAACAATTCCAGTTGGGAGAAATTGGCCGAAACAAAGGGGTTATAGGCCTCATGCAAGTCCAAAATCCAGTGGGGCAGTCAAATTTTAAGGCTCCAAAATAATCTCCTTTGACTGTATGTCTCACATCCAGGTCACACTTATGCAAGAGATGTGTTCTCACGATCTTAGGCAGCTCTGCCGCTGTGGCTTTGCAGGATCCAGCCTCCCTCCCTGTTGCTTTCACAGGCTGGCATTAAGTGTCTGCAGCTTTTCCAGGCACACAGTGCAAGCTGTCGGTAGATCTACCATTCTGGGGGCTGGAGGATGGTGGCCCTTTTCTCACAGCTCCACTAGGTGGTGCTGCAGTAGGGAGGAGTCTGTGTGGGAGCTCCGACCCCACATTACTCTTTCGCACTGTCCTAGCAGCGGTTCTCCATGACAGCCCCACCTCTGCAGCAAACATCTGCCTGGACTTCCAGGAATTTCCATACATCCTCTGAAATCTAAGCAGAGGTTCCCAAACCTCAATTCTTGACTTCTCTGCACGCACAGGCTCAACACCACATGGAAGCTGCCAAGGCTTGAGGTTTGCAGCATCTGATGCCACAGGCCAAGCTCTATGTTGGCCCCTTTCAGACACAGCTGGAGCGTCTGGGACACAGAGCACCAAGTGCCTAGGCTTCACACAGCATAGGGACCCTGGGCCCAGTCCATGAAACTATTTTCTCCTAAGCCTCTGTGCCTTTGATAGGAGGGGATGCCATGAAGACCTCTGACATGTCCTGGAGACATTTTCCCCATTGTCTTGAGAATTAGCATTTGGCTCCTGGTTACTTATGCAAATTTCTGCAGCTGGCTTGAATTTCTCCTCAGAAAATGGGTTTTTCTTTTCTATCACATTGTCAGGATGCAAATTTTCCAAACTTTTGTGTCCTGCTTCCCTTATAAAACTGAATGTTTTCAAAAGCACCCAAGTCACCTCTTGAATGCTTTGCTGCTTAGAAATTTCTTTCACCAGATACCCTAAATCATCTCTCTCAAGTTCAAAGTTCCACAAATCTCTAAGGCAGGGGCCAAATGCTGCCAGTCTCTTTGCTAAAATGTAACAAGAGTCAACTTTGCTCCATTTCCCAACAAGTCCCTCAACTCCATCTGAGAATACCTCATTGTCCACATTGCTATCAGGCTTTTGTTCAAAGGCAATCAATAAGCCTCTAGAAATTTCCAAACTTTCTCACATTCTCCTGTCTTCGTCTGAGCCTTCCTAACTGTTCCAAATTCTGCCCGTTACCTAGTTCAAAGTCGCTTTCACATTTTTGGGGTGTCTTTCAGCAATGCCCCACTCTACTGGTACCAATTCACTGTATTCGTCCACTTTCACACTGCTGACAAAGACACACCTGAGACTGGGCAATTTACAAAAGAAAGAGGTTTAATTTGACTTACAGTTCCATGTGACTGGCAAAGCCTCACAATCATGGTGGGACAAAAGGAGCGGAAAGTCACATTTTACATGGATGTCACCAGGCAATGAGAGAGATTGGGCAGGGAAACTTCCCCTTTATAACATCCTAAGATTTCGTGAGATTCATTCACTATCATGAGAATAGCATGGGAAAGACCTGCCCCCATGATTCAATTACTTCCCACTGGGTGCCTCTCACAACACATGGGAATTCAAGATGAGATCTGGGTGGAGACTCAGCCAAATCATATTGGGTATTTTATTTTATTTATAGCTATTGTAAATGGGATTAAATTCTTGTTTTCCTTCTTTCATATTGTTTACTGTTGGCATATAGAAATGCTAGTGATTTATGTATGTTGATTTTGCATCCTGCAACTTTACTGAATTTGTTTATCAATTCTAATCATATTATGGTGGATTTCGGTTTGTTTTTCTTTTTCTAAATATAAGATCATAACATTTTCAAAAAAAAGAATTTAATTATGCCCTCTCTAATTTGGATGATCTTTATTTCTGTCTTTTTCTTCTTCTTTTTTTTTTTCTTTTTGAGATGGAGTCTTGCTCTGTTGCCCAGGCTGGAGTGCAGTAGCACCATCTCAGCTTACTGCAAGCTCCGCCTCCCAGGTTCACGCCATTCTCCTGCCTCAGCCTCTCAAGTAGCTGGAATTACAGGTGCCCACCACCACGCCTGGCTAATTTTTTGTATTTTTAGTAGAGATGGGGTTTCACCGTGTTAGCTGGGATGGTCTTGATCTCCTGACCTTATGATCCACCTGCCTCGACCTCCCACAGTGCTGGGATTACAGGCATGAGCCACTGCACCCGGCCTGGATGCTCTTTATTTCTTTCTTTTGTCTGATTACTCTGGTTAGGACTTCCTGAGCATCATGATGAATAAATGGTGACAGAGGGCATCCTTGTCTTTTTCCATATCTTAGAGGAAAGACCTTCATTTTTTTTCTCATTCATTACAATATTAGTTGTGGGTTTGTCATATATGGCTTTAATTATGTTGAAGTATATTCCCTCAATACCTAGTTTTTTGAGAGTTTTTATAAAGGTATGTTGAATTTTATTGAATACTTTTTAAACATCAATTGAAATGATCATATGGTTTTTATCCTTCATTCACACTATATGATGTATCACATTAATTTTCACATGTTTAATTATCCTTGTATCCCTAGGAGGAATCCTGCTCGATCATGATGGATGATCTTTTAATTGTGTTGCTGAATTGGTTTGCTACTTTTTTGTTGTTGACATTTTTGCTCTATGATATCAGAAATATTGACCTGTAATTGTCTTTTATTTATTGTGGGTTTGTCTGATTTTTGCATCAGAGTAACGCTGGGCTCATAGAATGAGTTTGGAAGTATTCCTTCCTTCTAGATTTCTTTTTAGTAAGTTTGAGTAGGATTGGTATTAATTTTTATTTAAATATTAGAATTTAGCAGTGAAGCGAGCAGGTTCTGGGCTTTTGTTTGATGGAGAGATTTTTTTTTTTTACTCCTTCTATGTTATTACTTGTTATTGGTCTATTCATGTTTAGGATTTTTTTATGGTCTAATCTTTGTAGTTTGTATCTTTCTAGAAATTTTAACATTCATTCTAGATTTTCCAATTTGTTGGCATTTAGTTGATAATAGTAGTCTGTAAGAATCCTTTGGATTTCTATAGTATTAGTTGTAATGTCTCATTTTTCATCTCTGATTTTATTTTTTGGGATCTTCTCTCTTTTATTTTTAGTCGAGCTAAAGAATTGGCAATTTTCTTGATATTTTCAATACACCAACTTTTCATTTCCATGATATTTTGTATATTTTTAGTCTCGATCTTATTTATTTCTGCTATAATCTTTATCATTTATTTTCTTCTATGAGCTCTGGGTTTGGATTGCTCTTACTTTTTAAAATTTTAATATGCAAATACAAGTTGTTTATTTGAAGCTTTGCTGCTTTTTAGATTTATGTGTTTATTGCAAAATATTTCCCCCTTACTATTACATTTCCTATATTCCATAGCTTTTAGTGTGTTATGTACCTACTTTCATTTGTTTCAAGAAATATTTATTTGCCTTCCTACTTTCTTCACTATCCCTGTGGTCATTCAGAAGCATATCGTTTAACTTGCATATGTTTATATAGTTTCCAAAGTTCCTCTTACTAATTTCTAGTTTTATTCTATTTGGTCAGAAAAGATATTTGATATTATTTCAATTAAAATAATGTTTTTGCATGGCCTAACATATGTTTTATACTGTATTATCTGTGTACTTACTGTTCCCAAGGGAGTGGTGATTTCTTCTTGTTCATCAGTGTCCTTTTCCTCCAGACTGAAAAACTCCCTTTAGCATTTCTTATAACACAAGTCTGGTGTTTACAGTATTTCCCAGCTTTTGATTGTCTGAGAAAGTATTAATTTTTTCTTTATGTTTGAAAGACAATTTTGCTGGTCATAACATTCTAGACTGAAATTTTTTTTTTTTTCTTTCACACTTTGAAATGTCATCCTACTTTCTCCCGGCCTGTAAAGTTTCCACTGAGAAGTCTGCTGCCAGACATATAGGAGCTCCTTTCTATGTTGTTTGCTTCTTTCGTTTGCTGATGTTAGAATCCTCTCTTTTATCCTTGAGCTTTGAGATTTTGGTTAACATAAGCCTTGTACTCTTATTTGGGTTTAGTTTTCTTGGCGTTCCATGACCTTCTTGTACCTCAATATTCATATCTTTCACCACAATTGGAAAGTTCTCTGTTGTTATTTCTTTCTATAAAATTTTCACTATGATCTCTCTGTCTCTACATCCTTTTTATGGCCAATAACTCTTATATTTGCCTTTTTGAAGTGGTTTTCTAGATCTTGTTGGCATTCTTCATTTTTTCAATTCCTGTTTCCTTTTTTTCTCCTCTGACTGTATTTTCATACAGCCTGTCTTCAAGCTTATTATTTCTTCTGCTTGATCAATTCTGGTGTTGATAGGCACTGATGCATTTTCAGAATGGCAATTGAATATTTCATTTTTAGTTTTTCTGTTTGACTTTTTTATTAATCTTTTAAAAATTTCTCTGAAAGAAATTTGAATTCCTTATGTCTATTATCTTGAAGTTCATACAGCTTCCTCAAGACAGCTATTTTAAATTCTTACTCTGTAAGTTCACATACATCTGTCACTGCGAGATTGGTAACTGAGGCCTTATTTAACTTGTTTGGCGAGGTTGTATTTTCTTGGAAATTCTTGATGCTTGTGGATTTTTATTAATGTCTGGGCAGTAAAGAGTTAGGTATTTATTTCAATCTTCACAGTATGGGTTTGTTTGAACCCATCCTTCTTGAGAAGGCTTTCATCACATTCAAAGGAATTGGGTGTTACGATTTAAGCCTTTGGTCAACGCAGCCATATAAACACTGGGGAGTATCCTAAGCATAGACACACTGTCTTGCTGATTCCTAGAGGCATCACCTTGGTAGGCTTGGGTAAGATAAAGGAGAATTCTTTGGGCTATCAGGTGACATCACTTGCTCTCTTCCTCCTCTTTCCCCCAGTCTTCTTCCTTCATTTTCCTCCAATCTTAAGGAGTCTCTCCAGGAATACCTGGAGTTGGGGTTGGGTGATATGACCACTTTCATGGCAACCATAGCCAGGACTGTGCTGGGTCACACCTGAAGCTAGCAAAGTTCTGGGTCTCACCCAAGGCCTATGGTGAGTACTGCCTCGTTACTATTAAAGTTTATTCAAGGGCCAAGGGCTCTTTTGTCAGCATGTGGTGAATCCTGACAGCACTGGGTTCTCCCTCAAGGGCAGTGAATTCCTTCCTGGCCCAGGGTAAGTTTAGAAACATCATTCATGAGCTAAGGCCCAGAACTGGGGGCTTCAGGAGTTTGCTTGGTGCTTTATTTTACTGTGGCTGAGTTGTTGCTGAAGTTGCAAGACGAAGTCCTCTGTACTTTTCTCTCTCATTCCCCAAGGAGTGTCTCTCTAAGCTACACTGGCTACAGGTGAGGGAGAAGTGACACAGGCATTTCCTGGGCACCACAGTTGGTGTTGCACTGAGCTGCATGCACTTCAATTCCACAGCCTCTGAGACCACGGAAGCTCCAGAGCTTGCCCAAAGACTGTGGTCCTTGTGGCCTGACAGCCACACAAATTTATGCTGAGTCCCAGGCCACTTTAGTCAGCTGGTAGTGGAACCAAGAGGGGCTCAAATTCCTAATCTTGGTGCTGAGAATTATCCTGTCACCCAGGGTTAGTCTAAATTCTCCCTCTTTGGACACTGGCAGAAATCTGCCCTGTGTTGTATTACACTGTGACAAGGCAGCACTGAGTTCCAATGCACAGTACTACACTCACTTCTTTCTCCTTCCTCTAAGCAGAGATACTCTCTCCAAGCAGAATACTCTCTCCAAGCAGAGATACTCTCTTCAAGCAAAGATACTCTCTTCAAGCAGCAATGATGGGAGTTGGAGGAGGATGGTGTAAGCAATGCAAGATTTTCTTTTCCACACTCTCGAATGCCTTTTTCCTTGACATTATGTTAAACCAGATACTATGATTGCTAATTTGATTTTGTGGTTCTTATGAAGTGCTTTCTTGCATGGATAATTGTGCAATTTGTTGGTCCTCTGGGGGAATGATAATTGAAGCGTTCTATTCGGCCATCTTGCTCTGCCTCCTAATTCTCAAAAATGACTTTTTAAAAATCACTATTCCTAAGTGAGAGACTTTCAAAAAATAATTTTCTTTCAAGAGAAAAAATCTTGCTACTTAATTCATTAAATACTCTAAATAGTGATTCTTTCAGTTTCTACAGATCTAATTGTTATTGCACTTACGAGTTTAGGTGACATGACAAAAAGATTAACAGTGTAATTGAAACTTAATTGAATGCTAATAAAGATGTGACCTGTGGTTATTATGATTTCTAATTGTTTTCTCTTGATGATACTTACATTAAACAATAAACAAAAAAGTAATACATATGACACTTCTTTATACTATAGAATTACATAACTTGTCAAATATTTTAAACTATGTATTTGGTAGTTTAGAATACTTGAATAGTTTTGCACTCTATGTTGTAAATACAAAAATTGTAATTATTTAGTTATGTCAAACATGGAAATATTGTCTTTTAGCCTGTATTTTTTATGCATTCTTATATACAATGGGACTTTTCTGACTGTCAACATTTATCATTAGCAATTTTCCAACTGGGTTTGTGTCAGGACCTGCCTGATTCTTTAGACTGTGAACTCTCCCTCCCATTCCTGTGTTTATCTGTTCTACATTAAGTATAGATTTCTTGAATGCTTATTCTAAGCCAAACACTAGTCTAGGGGGAGAGAGAAACAAGTGAATAAAATAATAAATATCTTTACTTATACCATGTATAATATCACTTGCTATCCAACACTAAAATTATAAATACTATTAACCACAGAAACTTAAAAACTCTAAGTTAGACCCACTTTCTGACCCTTGCTTCTTGTCTCATTCTAAGCTTATGCAACAATTCCACTAGCTGAGCCCTTGCCTTATCCCTGAGATCAAACTCCTAACAGATGATAGCCAATTTGTCATAACTAGAGCACCTTAGTGGCCTCTGCTTTTTATCCTGCTTGGGGCAAACTGCTTAGTACCCCAGCTCCTACAGTACTGAAGTTGTTGTTTGTGGGAATGGGAATACTTTTCTATATAATCAAACAGTAGGATCAAACTACCAGCACACACATACTGCCAACGTCTTTGGCAACAATGGTTTGCCTATTCCTTGATAAATCTGCAGATTTTATCTGCCACTGGATTATCTATAGTAATCTCCAGTGTGAAGTAGGGTCACAGTTTCCTGGCTACCAATGTCTGAGTCTGGTGTGATGGAATGAATGCACATGCACCAAGTTATATGAAGTGAATTTATTATGTACAAATAGGCAACAATGGACCAAAGAAGTCTAAGGCTTGTGAGCTGGTTCCCTAATTCTCAAGAAAACTGCCTGGGGAGGATAGAGTCTTAACTGCATGTGTCCCACTTGCATAGGACCCAAAATGCAGCACACCATGGGTTATGTAGTTCAGGGAAACTTGACTGACTGAACTAAAGCTTGGAAGCTCTGCTTGATTTCACAAGAGAGAATAACAAAGCCCAGGCTTTTTCAAGCAGTTTCTACCTATCTCAGGATATTGCATTCCCAATATATTTTGCAGTTATTCTTGAAAACTACAAGCAAGAGATGGGGGAGACCTGAGTAAGTACAAGCCCACCCAGAGAATTGTGCTGCACCCTATTAGAACAACTATTACTTTATTATTTTGTCAAGTCTAGTAAATGCCTATGAGTCTTCATATCTTACCACCTCTGGCAGTGCTCCAACTTAACAATCAATACCAGTTCCAGAGTATTATCCTTCTCATTTAGCTCCTTTTGCAGCAAATTAAGTCATTCATGCCTACATCCCAATCTATAACATCTTAGCATAGACTGTGGAAGCTTTTGACCAAGACATTGCTGCAATAACAAACATAGACAGTTAAGCTCAACTTTCTAATTTATAGGCAAAGTTGCAAAGCTATGAGTTCAGAAATTAGAACTAAAATTATAGATCAGTCGAATAAAGGTAGACTAGAGGAGATATAATTAACATTGATCAAGTTTTATAAAGAGTTTCAAAATTTAAGACATGTTTTTCTCTAGACAGAGTGAAGCGTTATTATGGGGCCTATCAGGTAAGCATAACCACCAAAGAGGTTATGGTGGTCCAGCAGCAGCTATTACCGAGGTAGCATCTGCAGAGGAAGTCCATTTGGTCCTGAAATACAATTAATCTGGGTATGATAATTTAGCCTTGAATTACTGAAATAGAAGGTAGAAGAAACCTAGGTGCAGGACATAATCAACAACTGAACTGATAACTTATTAGCACCTGTCTGGCAGGCAGGTGCCTTTTTTTTTTCTTCTTCTTCTTTTGAGATGGAGTCTTGCTCTGTCACCGAGGCTGGAGTGCAGTGGCACAATTCCAGCTCACTGCAACCTCTGTCTTCTGGGTTCAAGTGATTCTCCTGCCTCAGCCTCCCGAGTAGCAGTAGCTGGGACTACAGGCACCCTCTACCACACTTGGCTAACTTTTGTATTTTTAGTAGAGATGGGGATTTCACCATATTGGCCAGGCTAGTCTCAAACTCCTGAGTTCAGGCGATCCACCCACCTTGGCACCCAAAGTGCTGGGATTACAGGCGTGAGCCACCGCGCCCAGCCTGGCAGCCTTCTTAGGTATATAGTATACCTCGGCCAATAAACACAGGGCCAATGATGCCAAGGTTGGGAGGATGCATTTACTCAGATATATAATTACAAGCAAAATGTCATTTTTATGGGTTGAAATTTTTAGAAAATCAGAGATTATCAAATCCCACAATAACAATAAATATTTCAAATGGAATTGCTAGTAAAAATAAAATTTAAACCACATGAAATAAAAAGTATCTATGAAAAGTCTTCCTGATACTTTTTAAATCAATTTGTACACTTTCTAAGTAGTTTCATATTTCTTTGTGAACCCGATTGTTTCTGTTAATATTTACACCTACCTGTTGAGACAATACTAACACTATTAAAATCACCCCTTTGTCTCAGCTATGTCCTAGTAAATGCAAATGTGATGTCATTCGTTAGATTTACGTCATCCATATCTTCCAGCAGCATGCCTTACCTTTGACATAACCATGCCATAGTATCACATAGAAACTGAGCAAGATGACAGTGAGGTATCCAAGAATAAATTAACTACATCGAAACTTACATAATTTGGTGTTATCATTCTAAAAGGCAGAGCCAGCAAGCTCAAATTCATAAGATGTGACACATTTCAGAACAATTATTTTGTAATTTTCAGACCAGCAGGGATTTCTTAGTTTTCAGACAAATTCATTCCATATTTGCAAAACGCATTTTATCTCATATGGCAAATGTGTCAAATTTTGTTTACATATATTTTTTATTTTTATGGGTACATAGTAGGTGTACATATATGGGATACATGAGATTTTTTTGACATATGCATGCAATGCATAATAATCACATCAGGATAAATGCAGTGTCCATTACCTGAAGCATTTATCATTTATTTGTATTACAAACATTCCAAGTTTATTCTTTTATTTAAAAATAAACAAATTGTTGTTGACTGTATCCTGTTGTGCTCTCAAATACTAGATTTTTTGTATCCATTAAACCAATCCCACTTCCACCTCCTCCGACTCCACTACCCTTCCCATCCTCTGGTAACCATCATTTTACTTTCTGTCTCCAGGTGTTCAATTATTTTAATTTTTATCTCCAACAAATTAGTGAGAAAATGTGAAGTGTGTCTTTCTGTGCTTGGCTTATTTCACGTAACAAAATGTCCTCCAGTTCAATCCGTGTTGTTTCAAATGACAGAATTTCAACATGTTTTATGACTGAATAGCACCCCATTGTGTTTATGTACCACATTTTCCTTATCCATCCATATTTTGATGGACATTTAGACTGCTTCTGAATCTTGGTTACTGTGAATAGTGCTTCAATAAAAATAGGAGTGCAGATAACTGCTCAATATACTGATTTCCCCTCTTTTGCATAGGTACCTAACAAACAATAGGATTGCTGGAACATATAGTAGCTTCATTTTTAGGTTGTTGAAGAACCTCCATACTGTTCTCCACAGTAGTTGTACTAATTTGCATTCCCACCAACAGTGTATGAGGATTCCCTTTTCTTCACATCTTCACCAGCATTGGTTATTGCCTGACATTTGTGTAACAGTCGTTTTAAGGGATGTTATGATATCTCATTGTAGTTTTGATTTGCATTTCTCTGATGATCAGTAATACTGGGCATCTTTTCATGTTCCTGTTTTCCACTTATATGTCTTCTTTTGAGAAATGTTTATTCAGCTCTTTTGCCCATTTTTAATTCCGATTATTAGATTTTTTTCTTATTGAGGTGTGTGAGCTCCTTATATATTCTGGTTATTAATTCCTTGTAAGGTGGATAGTTAATAAGCATTTTATCTCATTCTATGTGCTGTCTCGTCACCATATTGATTGTTTATTTTGCATATAGTAGCTTTGTGTGACCACTTTTGCTGTAGTTGCCTACAATTTTGGTATAGCCCTTGAGAAATCTGCAGACCAATCTCCTGGAGAACTTCCCCATTTTTTTTAGTAGTTTCAAAGTTTAGGTTTTAAATTTAAGTCTTTAATCAATTTGATTTGATTTTTTTTTAATATGGTGAGAAATAGAGGTTTAATTTCATTTTTCTGAATATGGATATCCTATTTCCCCAGCACAATTTATTGAAAAGTCTGTCCTTTCCCCAATGTATGTTCTTGGCACCTCGTTTGAAAATTAGTTAACTGTAAATATATGGATTTATATCTGGATCCTGTATTCTGTTCCACTGGCCTGTGTGTATGTTTTTATGCCAGTACCATGCTGTTTTGATAACTATAGCTGTAGTATAATTTGAAAATAGGTAATGTGATTTTTCTACTTAGGTTCATTTTGCTCAGGATAGCTTTGGCTATTCGGGTCATTTGTGGTTTCATATATATTATATGATTGTTTTTTATATTTCTATTGCTGTGAAGAATGTCATTGGTATTTTGGTAGGGATTGAATTCCATCTGCAGTTTGCTTTGGATAATATGGACATCTTAACAATATTGATTATTTCATGATCAAGGAGTATTTCTCCTTTTTTTGTGTCTTCTTCAATTTCTTGCTCAATATTTTAAAGTTTTCATTGTAGAGATCTTCCACATTTTTGGTTAAGTTATTCTTAGTTATTTAATTTTATTTTATTTGTAACTGTTCCAAATGTCATTATTTTTGTGATTTATTTTTCAGATTGTTTGCTCTTGGCATATAAAAATGCTACTGATTTTTTTATGTTGATTTTGTATCCTACAGCTTATTGAATTTGTTTATCTGTTTTAATAATTTTTTGGTGGAGTCTTCAGGTTAAAAACATAAAATTTGTCATGGATATTCAAACTAGAGACAAGGAATTTCGATGTTTAGACATAAATTGTGGAAAAGTCTTTTAAAGAAAGGAGGCTTACAGGTTTGCTTTTTTACTTCCCTCTCCTCCCTCCTTCTCTTGGCTCCTCCTTCCCTTTTTTTTCTCCTTAAAATCATTTTTTTCTTCCTTTCTCTTTTGAATTTAGGCACATGTAAGAGAGTTTATTATACTACACAGTACATGGCATAGCAACAGTTTTGCAAGGCCTTTCCTTTATTTAATTTTTTTTAAACTATCATTTCTATTTCTCATTTACAATCTCTACAACCTTCCCTTATGGTTAAATGTGTGTGTGTGTGTGCTCGCGCGCGCGCACGCGCGTGCATGCACGCATGTGCATGCATGCACTTGCTCATGCGTGTGCACTTACATCTTGGTAAGCCAAAGAATGTTTTTGTTTCTGTGATCGTACCTCCTTATTTCTGTTAAATAGCATTGTGTTATGAGTCTTAAACTCTTTGTTAATATAACATTTAAACAAAAATGATTTCAGTTGCATATAAGCACGTATTTTCCTACTTCAATATGTTCCACAATATTTTTATGCAGGCCTCCTCCACGTTTTATTGTACATTTCCCATAAGTAGACATATAAGTAGCCTTTATCTAAATGCTAGCAAAAACATTGCTTCCATGAATGTATCTGTATGTGAGTCTCATGAAACTGCTCAAGCATTTCTGGAGTATAAGGATTTTAACTGCAGATCACAATATATACTTATGTTCAATTTTGTTTTATATTTCCATATTTATTTCCATAATGACTTTTCTGATTAAACTCTTTTCAGCATTATACACATGTTTCAAAGTATCTATATATCCACCAAAACATTTATACAATCAAACTTCATGTTTTGCTAACCATACATGTATAAAATGCTAATTTACATTTATATTTGTATGATTACCAATGAAATTGTCAGACACTCATGTACTCCATATATGAGCTGCCTCTTTATATACTTTGTCCATTTTTTCCCCATTGGATTTTGTATTTCATCTCATTGATTTGAGGATAGATTTTTCTATCAATTATTTAATCTTATATTATTTTAAACTGTTTTAAATATAAATAACAAATGATAGTTATTATCACAATCTATTACTTGTCAACTTTTTTGTAGGTATCCTGTGTTAAGCTGAACTGCTTGATCTTAATGTAGTAAAATAATACGTATTTTTGTTCCAAATTTTCATTTTTTGAGACCTTGTTTTAAGAAAAACTTTTTTTGTTCTAATTCACCAAATGTTTATTAAACATTGTGTGTCAAGTATTTTCCTAGGCATTCTTTTTTCCCAAATAAACCTGTTACAGTTATCCGTGACTCTGAGAGAGTGAGCTATTTTAAGAAATACCTCTAGGGTAGACAGTAATGTTCCACTATGAAAGTTCCTCTGGCAGTATATGATTTCAGAATGATAACCTCCTTCCTGTCGTGCTTTCTTCCATCCTAGATATGCATTGTAGATGATCAGGTGTTCTGAATCCACCATGGCCAAAGCTGATTTTGCAAGATCTGTGTCATCTTTTCGACCAATTGGTGTGGTAAAAGGAGACTTCTCTATTATAACTGCAGCTAGTTTTGCCACTGGGTCAAGGAAGCCAAATACTGTACAAAAAATAAACATCTTGCCAATCTTGACATACACAGGTAAAGCTGCAAGGTATTGGCCCAACAGAGTCAGCTGAGGCTCATTTAGCTTACAAGCTCCAGTTTTTTGGAGGAAATTCATTGAATGGTTGATCACTGGGAACTGAGGCGAATCTAAGGCTTTGAAAGGGAAATCTTCAGAAGAATCATGATTACACTTCATCGTATGAAGGCATAATTTCTCTAAAGGTACATGCAAGATTTCAGGAACAGAATAATCCACAAAGCCTTCAAATTTTTCTCTCGTGTTCCCCCAGAATCAGAAGCCATCTCTGACCCGCCCAGCTCTCCCCTGGCACTGCAAAGCACTGGCTTTACTGACAAATGTCTCAACCAAAGAACTCATCTATCTGCTTTCATGGAGCTTATTTTCTTCTGTTTTTCCAGTGTCAATTACAAACTCAGTATCTGGAAGAGCGCTACCCATCTGTGCAAACTTTGTTGCTAAAACAATCTTTCTAACTCCTGCAGGAGGAAGTGTGAGTGCTGCAGCTTGATCTTGGGTTGAAAGAATAGAATGCAGAGCTATCAATTTATATGGTTCAGAATACAACCTTCTATCATTTGACAGGAGATCATACAGCTGCTGAACATGAGCCAGGCCTGGTAAAAAGATTAATACTGCTCCTTCAATATTTCCAAACTGGGGACTTTTATCTAAATATGCAAGAAGTTCCAAAATGAAATCCAGGTTGATTTTATGAGGATTCACGTGTAGAGAATAGCATGCTGAGTGAAGTTGCTGTACTTTTGGTAAAATAGATTTAAATCAGCATTTGCTCTAGTCTGAACTGAAATGTATTCTTAATTTTTTTATTCCCCCTGCTTTGTTTGTAACATTAGTGATTATTTCTTCTTCCTACTCCAGAAATTTCTGACAATATCCTGAGTCTTTTCACAGTACAAAGTCTGTTTCTTCTATTATATATTCATGATGAAAGGTCTCAGCAAGATAACTCCTTCCTGAAATTCTGAGAGTGGGGCAGTGTGTGAAATATGTGGAAAATTGTTCACTGCCCACAGCCACACTCATTAGAATCAATTAGAGATGAGACTGTTTTTGTAAAACTTCCTTTAAGATAGTCAGTAGGAGGTCTGTCTGGACACTTCTTTTATGAACCTCATCTACAATAACATGAGACGCATTCGCAAAAGGACCATCTTCTTGAAGTTTCCTTGGCAAAACCCCTGTTGTACAATAGAGTAAACTGGTAGATTCACAAGCTTGAGATAACATCCGGATCTGATATCCACACAAAGAATTCCTTCCTCCAGGTGCATTTTCACAGCCCAATTCATCACACAGTCTGATGGCTAACTCACTGCTGAGATCCTTTGAGGTTGGGTACAGGCAATGTTACATTTACTTGCTCCCTACTCATTTAGAAGCAAAACTTCCAACAGAAAATGTGGTACCTGAGTACTTTTATCACTCCTTGTTTTACCTGCCACAACCACTCAGCAGTGCCTTTAGGAACTGAACAATGAGATCACTTGGACTCGGGAAGGGAAACATCACACACCGGGGCATATCACGGGGACGGGGGGCAGGGATTGCATTGGGAGTTTTACCTGATGTAAATGATGAGTTGATGTGTGCTGACGAGTTGAAGGGGGCAGCACGCCAACATGGCACAGGTATACATATGTAACAAACCTGCACATTATCCACATGTACCCTAGAACTTAAAGTATAATAAAAAGAAAAAAAAAAAGAGTTTCAACACTTGAATCCCGATGTTTAAATGCAGGAAACTGCTGTATTTCCTTTAGAAGTTTCTAATACTTAGGTGTGCCTTGCAACTTTCTAGAGAGGTTTCTAACAGGTTCCAAATCTTCCGTGTTTGCTGATTCCAAGGACAGTGCAGAAAAATTAACAGAAGCTAAATTTTCCCAAGATTTCTCAGGATCGTTAGAGTTTTCTCTCTTATTTTCAGAATGCTGTTTTTGCTGCTGTTTCAATGTGTTCAGAAGTGTGGCAATAAAAATATCACATGGTTTATTGATTTTCATTTTATTTAATTCTTCCCTTTTCTTTCTGCATCACTACACTCCAGCCAAACATCTTGGGAAGTAGGATGAAATAACTGATGAACTGACTGCCCTTTAACTAAATGATAAAGAACTAAAGTACCTCTCAGGTGCTGAGCTTGCATGCCATCCTCTGTTAAGATTGCAGGCATCCTACCAGGACAGCACCTCCAGACTTGCTTACCCTAACCCTACAGTTCCAGTATCTATCTACTGTAACTTTTTCAAAGGAAGGATTTGGACTCTTGGGAAGAGTCTTCCTGAACCAGTCAATCAGAAATTGTTTGGGAGATTTTCCAGTTCAACTTTGAGCGGTACAGTCAAAATTTCTTACATCATGAGGTTCTTTTTATCTTTCTCTTCTTCAGTTGCAGCTGCAGATTTTTCAAATAACTTAAAAGTTCAATGCACTTTCCCCCTCTATGGCCACAGGAGGCTTTTTTCTTTCATTTTGTTGATGTGAAATCTTTATGGCTGGATTAAGTACTGGATCATCTTCTAAAGTTTCCATTTCTCTTTGAAATTTCCTTATTTATTTATTTTTTTCCTGAGCCTCCTTTTGGTTTTGCTTTTTTTTTTTTTCCCCCAGTTTAAAGGTAGCTAGTTGCTCCTTTGCATCCAGCAGTTTTGCTGCAAAATGTAAGTACCTTTTGTTGAGATCATTTTTTTCTCTCTTCTTCTAAACTTTTAGAATTCTCATTCTTTTCTTCTTTATTTATTGTTCAGTGTACCGTGAAATCCATTCTTTCATATTTGCTTCCATATTTCCTTCTTCCTTTTTTAGCTTAATCTTAGGGTCTTTTGCTTTTTTGTTTGTTTTTGTTTGTTTGTTTTGTTTTGTTTTAGGTTGCAATGGAGGTGAAATAGTGGCTTGTACGGGAGACTGCAATTTCAGCCCACTTTTAGGTTGTTACTCTTCAAATTCTTGACTGAATCTTTCAGTGCATCATTTGCAAGGTTTAAAAAGAGCCAGTCCAAGGCAGAATGAAGGTCACTTCCATGTAAGAGAGTATTGGTCATGGCATCTTCAATGTCTTAGTCTTAAATAAAAATGCTTGTAAGGCCGTTTAAAAATCCTGCAATTTTTTTGGCAGTAAGTCATCCAGAAATCACTCCTTTGTCATTGTTTTGCTTTTTATGTTCATTGATCACTCCCATAATTCCTTGCTCTAGTTTGTTATTAATTACCACTTTCAAAAGAGATCTACCCAGACTTGCAGGACCACCAGAATCATTTGTAGAATTAAAACTAGAAATTTTTGAATCTTGCTTGACTCGAGACTTCCTAGTGCTTGCAGCAGCATCGGGCGGGAGGCCTGGACACCAGCTTTTTGTTTTGGCCCTCCTGGGCAGTTCCAGCCCCAGTGGTGTATTTGGCTCTGAAAGCAGACACGGAGGCCCGGACCACAGTACCGCCGTGGCCGCCAGAGCCTTGTGTTTCTTGTCCTTGCCGCCAATGTGGCAGCTGTGGCAGAAGATCATTAGCGGTCCTGGCCCTGGCGCTGCCATCAAGAGCTCTTCACATTCCCCAGCTCCTGCTACAACACCCTGCGCCCTCAATCCCAAGAAAAGCTTTCCTGCAAGAAGGTAATAAACATATTTTCTTGTCCTTTCTCCTTTATGTTTTTTACTTGTCATATATATGAGTCTGCTGTGTGCATATTGCAAATTAGCTATTCTGCTTTACTTTTCTCCATGTCTTGAATCTGTTTTTACAGCAGCACGTACAAAGTGATGTTTCCTCACTAATGTCTCTTTTCATCTATATGATATCCACATGGATCTATTTCTGAACCCTCTGTTCTGTTCCATATCTTTGTTTGGGGCCAGAGCATCATAGTGTTGATAACTATTGTTTAGGTGCATTTCTTAAAATCTTGCAGGATGAGTCCCCTCCTCTTTTAAACAAAATTGATTTAGATATTTTGACCTTTAATCTTTCATAAATTTTTTAACTCCTTCAACCATCTTGCTGAAATTTATCTTGATACTTCAGTGGTTTTATAAATAACTTGGGTGCAATTATGTTTTTAAAGAAGACAAATTTTGTCTTTAAACTTATTCTTTTATCTATTTTGGTTTAGATTTTTATTATTTTGCATTTTGGTAGGATTTTTTTCTGCATACATTATAGTTTGTTTTTTGTTTGTTTGTTTTTGCTTTGACTTAAGGTTTTTCTATTTTTTTTTTTTTTTGGAGTGGGGGTCACATTATCTTGTAATTTTTTTTTTTATTCTGACACATACCCTAAATAGAAAAGGTATGCATCATGTGTCTGTACAATTTAGAATAAAATAAACATCCAATAACTCACCTCAAGCTTAAGAAACAGAACAATACTCTCCATGATTGCATCTCCCCACTACCCACATACCCTATGGAGGAAACCGACTCTCTCTATTATTGGGTTATTCACGTTCTTCCTTTTCTTTATGATTTAATCATAAAACTATTCTCATAGAACATCTTAATTTGTTTCACATTGAATTTTATACATTAAAACATGCTTTATACATTTTTTCTGAGATTTTTCTTTTGCTCAAAATGAGAATGAGCTACGTTATTGTATATAGGTGTAATTCATTCTTTGATACCACTATAGAATGTTCAATTGTCTGAATATACTCTGAGTTATTTATAGTTTCTGTTGTTGATTGACATAATGAATTGTTGTAAATACTTTATAATAATGATTGATGCTGCTATAAGCTTTCCTATACATGTCTTTCGGTGCACATGTTCAGACTTCTGTTGTGCAGCGGCTCTCACAGTGTGAACCCTGGACCAGTACCATCAATACCACTTGGAAACTTGCTAGTAATGCAAGTTATCCAGTCCCACCCCAATCCTACTGAGTCAGAAATTCGAGGGGTAAGACCCAGTAATCTGTGGCTGCTATATTTTTAAATTAGTAAGTGCATTTATGAAGAAACATTATTGATTTTGTAAGTTGATATTGTACTTGACCATCTTCCTGAACTCTCTTATTATTTGAATATTACATAACAGTTTTTCATCTTAGTTTTTTGACAGAAGCACTACAGCAATTCTAAATTCCTGCACTAACTTGACCTTCTGGAGTATCGAATCTAATTTTTAATGAAGGCAATGGAACATAATTGGGAGTTTATGTGAACAACACAAACTGAGCAAATGCTAGCATTCTCCTGTGTCTTCCAATTGCTTCCTAATTTTCTGTTATATTTAATATATGTTTAATTCTCTGTGCTACAAAATGAGACCCTTAAGACATGGAAAACATAAATAAAAAATCATAATGTCACTTTGTCAGGCTTGGAATTTTCCACAGCTCTGTGTCTCCTGTCTATTATTTAGCCTCTACTCCGTTTAGCATTTATTCAACGGACAGTTCCTCAGCCCAGTCTCTGTTTAGTTGACTTGTTAGCTCCAAGAAAATGACAATCTTTAACCATGATTTACAACCTACGTTTTCTTTGATTATGATTAAAAATATGAACATTTTTAATATTACAATGAGCCCCACATTTTGCTCAATATATTAAACTCACTACTTCAATTTACTTTATAAAATGCTTAAAGCTTCTTGTTGACTCTTAATGAAAAAGCAAATAATCAAACTGCACTTTTAGCCCTGAATAGATGTTAAGTGGTAACCATATCCTTACCTTTAGGGAATTTAAATTCATCATAAAATTGAATTTATTATTTTTTTCTAGCTTTCTTTTCTGTAATTCAGATTTTTTTATCAGAAAGTATTCTTGTATATTATACATTTATTTATACAATTTACTTGTATTATAATAAACACATAATTATTTTCAAATTATTCAGTTTTTAGAAATGCACCAGGATGTTCAGCTATGCATTGAGTACATCAAATGACCCAAGTCATTAAGAGTAAGAGTAAGAGGAAACAAAATTGAATCATCGAATAGTCTTTACAGAAAAAATGTTCATTTTATTACATTTCGAGATCTGAGTATGCTTATTATTTCATTTTATCTGCACTATTAAATCTAGTTGAAACATGAAAAACAAATCAATTCATTAAGTTGAAAAAAGTGAACCAATATTTCTGAGAAAGCTTATGCTGTTCCAATGACATTTGTAAGCTTTTTGATAGGAAAGGGCTTAAGGCTGTAGCTGTAAGAAGAAAATAAAAGGCACAATGGCAAGAAAATACTAAAAACACCAACTAAATTAAAGATCAATATAAATTATTATAGGTATATTGCGATTTTTTATTTATTGCAAAGCATAGTCTTAAAATAATTCAGTTACCTAGTGGTGAAGTTGATAGCTTTAGAAAGAGCCTAACAATCAACTTGAGCACTATTATCAAATAAAGTTTTTTAATTTTTCATTTGGGTTTTTATTGCTCCTTTTCTAGTGCTTCAACCATAATATTCATTTTAAATGAAGAGATTAATTATTTAATTGTTCTATATATTCTGTGTCCATCAAAACAGTTCATTAGGGTCTTCAAGTGTGAATCTAAGATTTGTGGAAGGTAGTATTTACTATTAAGTACACATTCTATATTTCTTTATAAATACTATCAACTTGTTAATAAATATTCATGCAGTTGTGGATAAAATATTGTAAAATTAAAAATATTTTTTTGAAAAAACTATTTATTGAATAAAAAGATTATTTACTAAAAGTAAAAGCCATCCAGAACTTCAACTTCTATTTATAAACTTAACAATGGTTGTTTTTAGAACATTGCAAACACTTTCAATTGTAGACAAAGCATAAACAAAATATAACAACACTCATTATAATACTTACATTTATATAAAATGATAATATCTCTGATTTAATTAATTTCTTATTTCCATGTGTTCTCATATCTTCTAAAAATTGCAGTGCACTAATCCATAATAATTTCTGTATCTCTGGAATTACATTAACGTTATCAAACATGAGTAGAAAAGACTACTTCTTCATCCAAGCTAAGGTTTTAAGTTCTGGGTTACTAAACAATTGATTCCTGGAAAAGAAGTAGATTTGCTAGCATAACTAAACCTCCATGAGTCAGCAAACCAACTTACTATAGTCAAACTCCATGTTTACTTCAATGAGTCTTTTCAAGCTCATCAATTTGATGAACGTATAATTGTCATGAAAGCCAGTTCTTTCTCCTTGTGTTCTTTTAGCTATGCTTTTCAGACATTACTTGGTCAATTGGCCTGCCATTTGTTTCATATTGACTTCATCAGTTAATACTGTCAAAAATTTTTGCCTATCTTTGTAAATAACTC
>NW_012105031.1:2098935-2112304 GCF_000951045.1 Mandrillus leucophaeus
TTCTTGTATATTATACATTTATTTATACAATTTACTTGTATTATAATAAACACATAATTATTTTCAAATTATTCAGTTTTTAGAAATGCACCAGGATGTTCAGCTATGCATTGAGTACATCAAATGACCCAAGTCATTAAGAGTAAGAGTAAGAGGAAACAAAATTGAATCATCGAATAGTCTTTACAGAAAAAATGTTCATTTTATTACATTTCGAGATCTGAGTATGCTTATTATTTCATTTTATCTGCACTATTAAATCTAGTTGAAACATGAAAAACAAATCAATTCATTAAGTTGAAAAAAGTGAACCAATATTTCTGAGAAAGCTTATGCTGTTCCAATGACATTTGTAAGCTTTTTGATAGGAAAGGGCTTAAGGCTGTAGCTGTAAGAAGAAAATAAAAGGCACAATGGCAAGAAAATACTAAAAACACCAACTAAATTAAAGATCAATATAAATTATTATAGGTATATTGCGATTTTTTATTTATTGCAAAGCATAGTCTTAAAATAATTCAGTTACCTAGTGGTGAAGTTGATAGCTTTAGAAAGAGCCTAACAATCAACTTGAGCACTATTATCAAATAAAGTTTTTTAATTTTTCATTTGGGTTTTTATTGCTCCTTTTCTAGTGCTTCAACCATAATATTCATTTTAAATGAAGAGATTAATTATTTAATTGTTCTATATATTCTGTGTCCATCAAAACAGTTCATTAGGGTCTTCAAGTGTGAATCTAAGATTTGTGGAAGGTAGTATTTACTATTAAGTACACATTCTATATTTCTTTATAAATACTATCAACTTGTTAATAAATATTCATGCAGTTGTGGATAAAATATTGTAAAATTAAAAATATTTTTTTGAAAAAACTATTTATTGAATAAAAAGATTATTTACTAAAAGTAAAAGCCATCCAGAACTTCAACTTCTATTTATAAACTTAACAATGGTTGTTTTTAGAACATTGCAAACACTTTCAATTGTAGACAAAGCATAAACAAAATATAACAACACTCATTATAATACTTACATTTATATAAAATGATAATATCTCTGATTTAATTAATTTCTTATATCCATGTGTTCTCATATCTTCTAAAAATTGCAGTGCACTAATCCATAATAATTTCTGTATCTCTGGAATTATATTAACGTTATCAAACATGAGTAGAAAAGACTACTTCTTCATCCAAGCTAAGGTTTTAAGTTCTGGGTTACTAAACAATTGATTCCTGGAAAAGAAGTAGATTTGCTAGCATAACTAAACCTCCATGAGTCAGCAAACCAACTTACTATAGTCAAACTCCATGTTTACTTCAATGAGTCTTTTCAAGCTCATCAATTTGATGAACGTATAATTGTCATGAAAGCCAGTTCTTTCTCCTTGTGTTCTTTTAGCTATGCTTTTCAGACATTACTTGGTCAATTGGCCTGCCATTTGTTTCATATTGACTTCATCAGTTAATACTGTCAAAAATTTTTGCCTATCTTTGTAAATAACTCATTCCGATTAACAGTGTAATCCTGAAATTTTCATACTCCAATCATAATGTATTATGTCTATTGAGTCACCTTTTCCATTTACAACATTTGATTAAGCCATAATCTTTCAAAAATATAGTTTGACACCATTTTTTCTTTGCCACATTGGTAATAACTCACAGTTTTAAAAAATATATCCATATTATTTGCTACTTCTATCTTCCAGAGTTGAACCCAAATTCTTCTTCTGTTAAGTGTGGCTGGGACTTAGTGATTATCTTGTAACAATTAAAGTGAAGTAGAACACCGGGTGCGGTGACTAATGCCCGTAATCCCAGCACTTTGGGAGGCCAAGGTGGGTGGATCACCTGAGGTCAGGAGTTCGAGACCAGCCCGACCAATATGGTAAACGTTCATCTCTACTAAAAATACAAAAATTATCTGGGTTTGGTGCCAGACACCTGTAGTCCCAGCCACTCGGGAGGCTGAGACAGGAGAATTGCATGAACCCTGGAGGCAGAGGTTGCAGTGAGCCAAGATTGTGCCACTGCACTCCAGCCTGGGTGATAGCATGAGACTCCATCTCAAAAAAAAAAAGGAAAAGAAAAAAGAAGTAGTAGTGATGGAAGTGATGATGAGCAACTTTCAAGGATAGGTTATAATAAAAAGGAACTTTTTTTCCTTTTTTTTTTTTTTTTTTTTTGAGACTAGGTGGTGCTCTGTCTCCCAGGCTAGAATGCAATGATGCGATCATAGCTCACTGTAGCTCAAACTCCTGGTCTCAAGCGATCCTCCACCCTAGGCCTCCCAAAGCACTGGGATAACAGTGCCACCACACTCTGCCAATTAGGACAATCCCTACAGAAAATGGTATGAAGGTTTTTCAAAGAACTAAAATTCGAATTATCATTTAATCCAGCAATCTCACTACTGGGTATCTACCCGAAGAAAAAGAAATCATTATATAAAAAAAGACGCCTGCAATTATATGTTTATCAAAGCGCAACTCAAAATAGCAAAGTCACAGAATCAGCGTAAGTACCCATTAATGGATGAATGAATAAAGACAAGGTGGTGTATTTACATATCATGGAATTCTACTCAGTCATAAAGGTTGAAATGATATCTTTTGCAGCAGTATGGATGGAACTGGAGGTCATTATCTTAAGTGAAATAACTTAGAAACAGAAAGTTGAATACCACATGTTTTCACTTATAGGTGGGAGCTAAAGAATGAGAACATAGGAACATACATAGTGGATTACTAGACATCGAAGACTCCAAAAGGCAGGGGCGTGGGAGAAGGTTGAGAGAGGAGAAATTACCCACGTGGTATGATTTACACTATTTGGGTGATGGTTACAGAAGAAGCCCAGACTTCACCATTATGCAATATATCCATGTAACAAAAATGTTCTTGCACTCTCTAAATTTATTTTTAAAATAAATACAAAAAATGGAAAGTACTGCGGCTTCCATCTTAATTTGTCTGTCTCTTTCTTTCTATTGGGATAAGCCAAGATCCAGTAGCACCTGAAAGGCCTTCAGTAAAGACCCTTGAGAATCAGAGGCCTGCCAGCATCCAGGTGTGTTAGCTCAGTAGCAGATTCTCCAGCTACAGTGGAACCTTGAGATGGCTGCAACCTGACCCTGAGCCAAACTACCATGTAAAACCACTCCCGGATTCCTACTACTTTGAAAGTGAAATGACAAATGTTTCGGTGTGTATTACATGTTAGATTTTCTATATTATAGATGATATCGATGTTTTTATATATATTCACATTATGAGATTCACATGACTTTCTATGGAATCAATATATTCTATAACCCAAGCTTTATCATTCTCTTTTTATGCCCAAATGATCACAACTTGGCCAAGGGGAGGCGCTTTTGGTCTTTCAGTAATAACAGATATCTTTGGGTTTCATTCCTCCGACTTGAAATACTAAAACTTTCTGGCAGCAGACTGTTTCAAATACGTCCTATTTTTGAGGGAGTTGGGGTCATGTATAGAATGATACATACGCCTCCAAGCTGTATTACTTGTTTTCTCTCCACTTACAGTACAGTTTCCTACCACCTCCTTCCTCTTGTCAGTTAAGTCTGCATAATGCTGCCTCCTAGAAAAACTTACCTGGCTTTCCTCCTTAAAAGGGCCCTGGCACAGCACTTTCTATGCTCTTTTCTTATGGCACTTACACCTATGAGAGAAATTATATACACGACTTGTAGCTTTTTGTATTGTAGACTATGAGAAGGTTTTTTTTTTTTTTTAATTGATCTGTAGGAATGTATTACCGTTTTTCTGAAATAAGAAAGTACATTTAAATTTTGATGCAAGTGTTTCAACTCTTTCCCTAAAGTTTTCTAACAGCAAAGTGGATGATTGTTCCTCATGTAAGTATAGGTGCAGTTTGAACTTTTATCATTTAAAAATCAAGAAAATTCCTTCAGTCATTTTCTAACTCCTGGCCTAAGCTGAAAATAAAACTAGGTCAGATTTATTGAAGACCAGCAGTGTGTCCTACACAGCACTATGCGCTATATATGTGTCATCTCATTTACTCCTGCAGATTATTACCCTGTGAGGCTGCTACCAGCATTACTCTTATTTTAGACCAAAGAAATTAAGTCAGAGGGAGACTTAGCAATAGGCTCAAGGTCACAGAGTCAGAGCAGTGTCAGAATTTGAAATTTAACATTTGAATTCTAAAATCTATACCTTGACCACGAATATCAGATTACTAACAGAATTCTAGAAAATCTATCTCATGAATGTGACATAAAATTTGAAGATGCATTTTGACAGACATATTTTTATTGACAATTTTTATAGAAATGTAATTCACGGAAAAATAAAGAGCTTACAGAAATATCAAGTAAAAAGAAAGTTTTCATGATGCATCTATGCAGGAAAAAAATGTTCACACTTGGAATACATTTAGAAACATATAAATTGTTATAAGGAAAAAATTAACATATGCCCCAGTAGTAGAATAATATCAAGAGAAGTTCCTATCGACTACTTTTTATTATGTTTTTTCTTATATAGGAAAAAAAGGTTTAAGGAATTTTTTATTTTTATTTATATCCACAACTTCTTAAAAGTAACCTTATGTGTTTACCGTGCCCATTTTCCACATATGCAAAAATCAGCAGCTGCAGGGAATAAAATATATAAGTGTGATATTATAATGTATCGCAAATTGTAAGTATCAACATCACAACCCAGAGAATACAAATTAGCTTAAAGGAAAGGTCAGAGGTGACTTGGGAATAGGCTTTAAAAAAGCACAATCATGATTCAAATTTTGTAACTGGCTATCTCTTAGCTGATACTTTTTAGCCTACATGAAAGACTATATTAACCTTGAAAGCATAAAATATTTTGTTTGCCCTCACAAAATATTGACCTAGATTTTATACAGTTTATAAATTATATTTTTCTTTCACGTTATTATTTTAAAGATACATTACACTGTCAATTCTACACAGTTGGAAAGTGAGATTCCCAATATTAAGGTATCTCTTTTCCTTTAATTATCATTTTTGTTTATTTTGTTTATCTTATCTTTGTGTAGTTTTTTCTTCCTGAGCTAGAAAAGCGTTCATCAGAAGTTTTATAGGGAGAATATGGATTCAATACTTTAAAATTTTATCTTTGAAATGCAAAATATAGAAATAGAAATGAATAATTCAGTGAGTCATTCACATACCTTAAAGACATCTATTTGCTTATATTTACTTGGCCTTAGTTGAGTCATCTGCTAGCAACTTTCAGAAAAGGGGCATTCAAAGAAACAGAAACAATTTCTGTCTCTCTCTCTCTCTGTTTCCCTCTCTCTCTTCCCTCTCTCCTTTGCTTTATTTCTTCACTCCCTTCCTTCACTTTCTCTGTTTCTTCACTCCCTTCACTCTCTCTCTTCTCTCACTGTCATTTCCCTTTCCTCCCTCTGTTAGATTTGTGAATATACTGTTCTCCCAGAATGTAAGAAGCTGATAATATCCTTTTGGTTACCTTAAGTAATCAAAAGCCATGTATTTAACAGAGTAAAATAAAGAAACTATTGGACAAAATCTCATTTCTTTTACATATTTTTAAGCTTTTAAATTGTTTAAAATATTCTATTAGATTTCATACTATTCCTCCACATTGCTATTTTTCCATATATAAAGGCAAGTCCGACAAATCAAAGACAAAGTCATATTGAATATATTGATTATTTTTCTAAATTATCTTATCCTCATCCCATTATTTTTTAAAATAAATCAGAACAAATTTTGTATTAATCTCAAATGCATGTTAGGAATGATTGATCAGCATTTGAATTTATGGACATTTATGGAAATTTGAATTTCTGGAAATCACACAAAAGGCAAAAGTAATTCATCATCTACAGGCTCAATCATAGTAAAATGAAGCATTTAAAAACATTTATTGTAAATCTTCCATACCACAATTCCATCCATGAAGGATTTCATTCTTTTTTATGGCTGAAGAATATTTTGTTGTGTATATGTACCATATTTCATTTATCCATTCATTCACTGATAGGCATTTAGGTTGCTTCTGTATCTTGGTTATAGTAAATAACGTTGCAAGAAACATGGAGGTGCTGACATCTCTTCAAAATACTGATTTCTTTTCCTTTGGACATATACCCAGCAATGGGATTGCTGGATCATATGGTAGTTCTATTTTTAGTTTTTTGAGGAACCTCCATACTGTTTTCCATGGTGGCTGTACTAATTGACATTTCCACCTACAACGGTGTGTAAGATTTCCTTTCACTCCATATCCTTGCCAGCACCTACAATGGTGTGTAAGATTTCCTTTCACTCCATATCTTTGCCAGCATTCATTACTGCTTGTCTTTTAGATAAAAGTCCTGTTAGCTGGGGTGTGATAATATCTCATTGTAGTTTTGATTTCCAATACTCTGATGATTCATGGTGCTGAATAAATTTCTATATATGTGTTAGCCATTTGTATGTCTTCTTTGAGAAATGTCTATTCAGGTATTTTGCACATTTTAAAATCAGATATTTTTCCTATTGAGTTGTTTGAATTCCTTATATATTCTGGTTATCAATTTCTTGTCAGATGGGTAGTTTACGAATATTTTATCTCATCCCATTGGTTATCTTATCTCACTGTAATAACTAGTAAACTCCCTGAAGCTCTGGTCAAATAATAGCATTGCTCTGTTCTAATTTACAGTAACTCGTGTCATTTAACTTTTGCTACAGCTGACATTACCAGCTCCTCTACACTACCCCATGATCAGAGCAAAGAGGCTATACCGACAGCCTCACGATATATTCTGCGATTCCTTCCACTAACATGCCTTTGGTTATGCTTTTCTATAATGTAGAAAAAGTGTGGAGAAAAAATGGTCCCATCCTTCCTCATTTCCCCAACTCCAGATTTTTAAATCAGATATATCCTAAAAATGAAATGACACATCCCCTCTGTTATTTTTCTTTCAAGGACTAGAACTATTTTTTTATATATACTATGATGGCATTTAATTTATTTCTCTCTAAAGGCTCTCATCATTTTCTACTGTCTTTTTAAATTTGTATTCATGCTTTACTTCTCCTGATAGACACAAAGCAGGTCACATTACTTATATATCATTGCATCACCCACAGAGCATGGTGGCACATCTTTCAAAGAGCAGGAACTTGATCATACTTTAGGGGAAGGGGGAGAACTAATAAATTATGCAAAATATGTACAGCCAAAATTAAGAGTTACAGATTCAAGATATTTTGGAAATCTATAAAAACAATTGTAAGAATAAGTGCATAATTTCTTCATCTAATATCTTATGCAGAGTAAAAATAACTGATTCATGGATTTCCCAATTCCGGAATTTTGCAGTAACTTTGAATTTGAAAAAAATCTTAGGAAAAAGTTTTTGGAATAGTTTAAGAAATATATATAAGCATCTGGAGAAAATGCTTTTTTTATATTCTAATTTACATTTATGACTATCTTCCCTCAAAAAATTAAATTAAAAAATTGAATCAAGAGAATGTGCTTGGTTTTGTCTTTTTATATGGAGTTAATGAATAATTCTCTCTTTTCCAAATGTATTTTCTTAAGCAATAAATATGTACAAGGAAATAGAAGTTTATTCTGTCTCTGTAATTTTGGTAAACATGGAAAAGATATTTTAAGTCAGATTTTTAAGAAGTCTAAGAGACTAATGCTTAGTGCTGTTTTTGCAATTAGGTTCACTAACTTAGATTGAATGTTTTTGGAAATCTATTGTAAATTGATAGTATAAATATGGATTACATATATCCTTACAAAATTCATAAATATACTTCTTGGTATAACACTGGTTCCTGACTCAAAGAGTATTTTACGTTCTCCTTTAATTACTCAGATTACAAATATAGTGTTTAATTAATGATTACTCATTAACAAAAATTATCTTTATTTCTCACATTTTTAAGATAAAGTGAAAAAATTCTGCAAACAAAAATTTCAACACGTTTTAAGTTAAATCCAAAAGCAGGTTTTTGACCTGGATTATGCAGTTTATAAATATCTAGTATAAGTATAAGAATAAATATAAAACATAACCAAACAAACTCTCTAGCAATTTTTTTCCTTCTTTTACTTCATGGATATATTTAGGAACAACTTTTTTCCTGACACTGTATTAGCTGCCTCATGTTTTGTAACATATCACTCCAAATCCTAAGTAGTTTAAACAATTGTAATTATTATGTCTTTATAATTTCAGAGGATCAGGAAACCCAGAACAACCTGATTACGCAGTTCTCGTTCAGAGTGTTTCATAAGGTTCCAATCAGTTATTCTGGGACTCTGGTCATCTGAAGGTCTTACTGGTATGGACAGGCCATTTGCAAAAGGTTAACATGTACAGTAGCAAATTGGTACTTATTATTTTATATAGTAATAGAGTCTTAGTTTTTCTCCACATGGGCCCCTTACTAGGGTTGCTTAAGTGTCCTAATTCCATAGCATCTGGCTTCCCCAGAACCAGATCAAGAGCAAGAAAGATTTAATACGCCTATCCTAGCCTCAGAAGTCACATACTCTCTCCTCTTCCATACTCTGTTGTTCACACTGGCCAGCCCTTCTTCAACATTGGAGGAACAACCTGTATATCAAGAACTGAGACTAATCCCAGGCTATCTTGAAGGCTGTCTACTGTTAAGCTTAATAACTTTAATTAGCATATCTAAAGCTCAGGGGTTTTTTTTCTGTAAAATGAGTGGTATGGACTAGATTAGAATCTGCAAACTTTTTTTCTGTAAAGAGCAACAAAGTAAATATTTTAGGATCTATGGGTCATATAGTCCCTGTTGCATCTACTTAACTCTCTGGTTTAGCACAAAAGAGGATGTAAATTACACAAATGAATGTACATTGTTTTCAAAAGAAAATAAAAACTTTGTTTATCAAATAAATTTGGATTTCATTTACATAAAATGTAGCTTGCTGACCCTGGACTAAATGATTGCCAATGTTTCTTTCATTTTTGAGATTCTAATTACATATTATTTATGTAGGATATAGAATTTCTATTCCATATTAATTTAAAAGAGTAAGCACAGTGTATATATACAATAATGTTGAAAAATATTAAAGACATATGCTTGTTATGGATAAAATTGTGTCCTCACCAGATTTATATGTTTAAGTCCTAACACCCAGTGTAACTGTGTTTGGAGATAGGGTCTTTAAGGAGGTAATTATGGCTAAATGGTGTCATAAGATTGGGGCCCTAATCTAAAAGGACTAGCGTCCTTATGAGAATATCAAAAGGCACCAGAGATCCCTCTCTGTCTGTGAGGGCACAGAGAGAAGGCCATGTGAAGACACAGAATAAAAGCACCTATCTGCAAGCTAGGAAGTGGGGTGTCATCAGAAACTAAATTTGCTGTTACCTTCATCTTGAACTTGCAATTTTCAGAACTTTGAGAAAATAAATTTCTGTTGTTTAAGTCACTTAATCTGTGGCATTCTGTTATTGCAGCCTGAGCAGACTAATACTACTCACAACATTTTTAGATTTTATTATGTTAATAACATACAAACTTACTATACTTTCCCCTTCTTAAAATCATCCCTTTCTTTAACCTTACATTGCCCTGTAGGCTACATCTTTTTTCTATAATTCCTTTTATTACAGAGTTACTACAATAATTATCTTTTACTATCTCTACTTCCTACAATGGCATTACAATTACGCTTTCTTCCCCACCACTGTACTGAATTCTTGTCAAAGTCACCATATCCAATGGTCAAGGCTTAGTACTCATTTATGGTCCTCTCACCTGCATTTAATACATATTCTCACTCTGTTCTTTTGCAACACTTTTTTTTTTTTTATCTTCCTGGATGTCACACTATGTCATGTTCCTCTTTCCTCAATATTCTTTCTCAAGCATCTTCAGATGATATTCCTACTTAGTGAAATATGCCAGGATCCAGGTCTAGAGCCTCTTTTCTTCTACATCAATACTGAAAAACAGTGTTATTTGTGATTCTATCTGCACTGATGGTTCTAAATACTTTTATGTACTGTTTTTAATACATGCAAAATTGTCTCTAGCCCTGACCTCCCCCGAAATTCCAAATTTATATAGGTAATTGTTAATTAGAAACCATGTCTAATAGACCAGGTGTCTGCAACTGGATAGCTGTATGAGGTGTGTTAGGGACCCGTCCACAGAGCAGGAAGTAAGCAGTGGGCAACTGAGCATTGCCCCTGAGCCCCACCACCTGTCAGATTAGCGGTGGCGTTAGATTCTCACAGGAGTGCAAACCCTATTGTGAACTGTGCATGCGAGGGATCTAGGTTGTGTGCTCCTTATGAGAATCGATGATAAATGTAATGCACTTGAATCATCCCGAAACTATACTCCACTCCCTCTGGTCTGTGGAAAAGTTGTCTTCTATAAAACAGGTCCCTGGTGCCAAAAAATTGGGGACAGCTGTAATAGACTTTTGTAACTAAAAAACCCCAGTGTAGTTGTCAATATCCACTGCTCACCAGTCTTGTTACTTTACCATGTTCCTGATATCAAGAAATGATGCCACTATACATGGAGTTGCTCAAGCCAGAACCAGAGAATCAGGTATGTTATGGAGTGATTGGTACTGATTTGTGAAAACCTTGACAACAGAGGTGAGCCGGAGAGAGCCAAACCTTCAAGATTATCCCATGCAACTAACTGGGCCTAAATTTTCTATAGAGTCAAACGGCCATTTGCTGACTAGAGGTCACACAGCTAAAATAAGTTCCCCTAAAACACACACCTCTGTTTAACTTTGAGACTTTTCCAAGTTTAGCTGTATCAACCAATCAGGGCTCATATGCATTAACCAATCAAAACTCAGCTGCAGTGACCAATCAGAACTAAGCAAGTTTGTGTCTTTATTTACATAAATGACCTGGTTGGAAACCTGAGCAGGAACTTTGGCTTTAAAACTCAAACCCTCCATTTATTCCCTGGAACACACCTTTATTTTACACCAAAGTCCGCATTTCCTGGTTTGCAAATTTTCATTGGAATAATGTCTCTTTCCTCCAAATTCTTTTTCAGGTAACTATTCACGGCTTATTGTTATTTCGTTAGAAATTTTGTGACATGATTTTTAAAATAATTCACTATTAAATTATTTAGAATCAAACTATATTAAGTTACCTGAAACTATACAAAAAGTTCAGGTGATAAATAGTTTTAAGTGAGAAATAGTTTTCAAGTGAAAAAACTATTGTGATCAGTACTGATCACATTTAGCTGACAGACATTTCAGTTCAATAAATATAAAATTGTCAGTGAGAAATTAATAGTAAGTTATTATTCATGGTTGAGAAATTAACAGTATGTCACACATCAGGTTTAATGATAATGTACTTAATAAGAGTTAGTAAATTTTCATTCTACTCTATTTGTCAAATCATGGTTGAATCGCAATCACAGGTTATCTATAGATACAAAATTTTGGCAAACAAAAGAACAATCAATAATATGTCTTGAATAAATTGGTTTATGAAAAGCATAATATGTATTTTGTATCTCATTAATATTTGGATATTGTGAACTACAAATATACACACACATAATTTTGAAACGCCATTTATCAAACATTTACTGGTACACTGTTGCTTAGATTCATCTTTGACTCTTCTCTTTTCTTATGTTGTGGGTCCAATCCATCAGCAAATTCTATTAGTTCCACAAAATAGATCTCCAATCCATGTACTTATTTCTAACTTGTCTACCTTTACCTTAGGTAAAGCTATAATCAACTTTTTTCCTAAGATACTGCAATAATTTCTTAACTAAACTCTCTATTAGTTAGTCTTTCCTAGTTATTTTCCATTTCGGCATAGGAATCTGAATGATCCTTTCAAAACATCTATTCAATCACATCATTACCCTCCTTAAAACTCCAATGACATTTCAAAACACTAGGTGAAAGTCTTTAATGTAATCTTCTGGAAATTACCTTCTCCAACATCATTTTTGTATGCTCATTCTTTTATTCCCTTTAGCTTCTTGAACAGTTTGCCATTCCTGAAGTATTCCAGGTTTGTTTCACCTCAACTATCTTATAAAAAAGCTTTTCTTCCTTTCCTTTCCTCTTCTCTCTTTTTTTTTTTTTTCTTGCTCTGTCATCTAGGCCAGAGTTCAGCAGTGCAATTACAGCTCACTGCAGCCTCAACTTCCTGGCTCAAGCAATCTTTCCACTTCAGCATCCGTGGTATCTGGGACCACAGGCATGTACCACCATGCCTGGGTCTTTTTTTTTTTTATTTGTTTTTTAGAAACAGGATCTCACTATGTTGACCAGGCTGGTCTTGATCTCCTGGGTTCAAGCAATCCTCCCGCCTCCGTCTTCTAAAGCACTGGGGTTACATGAGTGAGCCACTGCCCCTGGCCAGGAAGGTGTTACTTAATGATTCTCACCTTCCTTTCTTTCATTTAGCTCTTCATATAAACATTTGATCCTCAGAGGAATCATCTCTGACTAGCTTAATGAAAATGGCATCTCCTAGTATATCTTAAAATGCTATATTTAATTTTCAGTTCCTTATGTGTTATATTTTATAAATTATTTGCCTTCTCCATAAGAAGACAAACTACATGAGGGTAATTATGAGAAGAGGAAAGCTGGACACACAAAAAGACATCAGGGAGGTGAAACACCGAATTATCATGGTGGACAGCAGGCAGGACTACATTGCAGCTTCAATTCGGAGAGAGAGAGCAGCATGCAGAGATTCGCATCATGAATTTTAGCTCCAGATCAACTGCAAGAACAAACCAGGAATCCCAAGAGGAACCACAGACACTCTGAAGGAAGCAGAATGCTCCTGCAGGACCTGGGAGACACCCCAAATACTGTGAGTGCCCCAGTTGAGGAATTGGGAAAGAGAGATCCTCCTCTCCCATACACACACCCCCACCAGGGAAACTGAAGGTCTGTTTGCGGGGGCACTTTCCGACTTTACCTTGAGCTGAGTCAATATAGAAAGCTGAGTGAAATACAGGGGTAGAGGAAGCAGAGGGGAAGGCCCTGGGAGCTTGCTGGGTCCCCAAGCAGGCCATTCCTGCCTGGCACCACAGGGTTCCTTTGGGAGGGTGGCCAGAGGAATGGGGGTAAAATGTCAGAGGCAGAAAGAAGTCTCCTGCTGAACTTTGTAACAATTTGAACCAGAAGAGAAGCCTTCTGGCCAGAACTCCAGGGAGGGTGTGAATTCGATGTGCTGATTCCATAGGCCAGGGAATAACTAAGTCCTTTTATTTCACAACTGGGAACCTGGTAGTCTGGGGCAAGTTCTCAAGCCCAGCTAGCCTACCCCCTGGAAACAGACCCAGG
>NW_012105031.1:2113349-2117887 GCF_000951045.1 Mandrillus leucophaeus
GTCCCAGATACCACAGAGGCTGAAGTGGAAAGATTGCTTGAGCCAGGAGACTGAGGCTGCAGTGAGCTGTAATTGCACCACTGAACTCTGGCCTAGATGACAGAGCAAGAAAAAAAAAAAAAAGAGAGAAGAGGAAAGGAAAGGAAGAAAAGCTTTTTTATAAGATAGTTGAGGTGAAACAAACCTGGAATACTTCAGGAATGGCAAAATGTTCAAGAAGCTAAAGGGAATAAAAGAGAGAATAATAGAGGGAAATAGCATTAAAAAAATCAAAATTTCAGGAAACATTGCACACACTTATAGAAATGCAAAATGCTCTGGAAAGTCTTAACAATAGAGTTGAACAAGTAGGAGAAAGAAGTTCAGAGCTCAAAGACAAGATCTTTGAATTACCCAATCCAATAAAGAAAAAAAAAAAGAACAAGAAAATATGAACAAAGCCTCCAGGAAGTCTGGGATTATGTTAAACGATCCAACCTAAGAATAACTGATGTTCCTGAGGAAGAAATCTAAAAGTTTGGAAAACATATTTGGGGGAATAATCAAGGAAAACATCCCAAGCCTTGCTAGAGACCTAGACATCCAAATACCCCAGCAGAAACCCTACAAGCTAGAGTGGATTGGGATCCTATCTTCAGCTTCTACAAACAAAACAATTGTCAGCCAAACATGTTGTATCCAGTGAAACTAAGCATCATATATGAAGGAAAAACACAGTCTTTTTCTGACAAACAAATGCTGAGAGACTCGTCATTACAAAGCCACCAGCACAAGAACTGCTAAAAGGAGCTCTAAATCTTGAAACAAATCCTGGAAACACATGAAAACAGAACCTCTTTAAAACATAAATCACACAGGACCTATAAAACAAAAATACAAGTTAAAAAGCAAAACCAAAAACCAAAACAAAACAAAAAAGGTGCACAGGCAACAAATAGCACAGTGAATGCTGTGGTACCTCACATGTTAATACTAACATTGAATGTAAGTGGCCTAAATATTCCACTTAAAAGATACAGAAATGCAAAATGAATATGAACTCACCAACCAATTCTCTGCTGCCTTCAGGAGACTCATCTAACACATAAGGACTCACATAAACTTAAAATAAAGGGATGGATAAAGGAGTTTCATGCACATGAACACCAAAAGCTAGCAGGGGTAGCTATTATCCTATCAGACTGAACAAACTTTAAAGCAACAGCAGTTAAAAGAGACAAGAGGAACATTATATGATGGTAAAAGGCTTTATCCAATAGGAAAATATCACAATCTTAAACATATGTGCACCTAACACTGGAGCTCCCAAATTTATAACACAATTACTAATAAATCTAAGAAATGAGATAGATAGCAACACAATAATAGTGGGGGACTTCAATACTCCACTGACAGCACTAGACAGGTCATCAAGAGAGAAAGTAAACAAAGAAACAATGGATTTAAACTGTATCTGAACAAATGGACTTAACAGATAAATACAGAACATTGCATCCAACAACTGCACAATATACATTGTATTTCCACTTAACAGCACATGGAACTTTCTCCAAGATAGATTATGTGATAGGCCATAAAATGAGCCTCAATAAATTTAAGAAAATTGAAATTATATCAAGCACTCTCTCAGACCACAGTGCAATGAAACTGGAAATCAACTCCAAAAGGAACCTTCAAAACATGCAAATACATGGAAATTAAATAACCCAATGCTTCTGAATTAGCATTGGGTCAAAAACAAAGTCAAGATAAAAATTAAAAAATTCTTCGAACTGAATGACAATAATGACACAACCTATCAAAACCTCTGGGATACAGTAAAGGTGGAGCTCAGAGGAAAATTCAGAGCCCTAAATACCTACATCAAAAAGACTAAAAGAGCACAAACTGACATTCTAAGGTCAAACCTCAGGGAACTAGGGAAACAAGAACAAACCAAATCCAAACCCAGCATAAGAAAGGAAATAACCAATATCGGAGAAGAACTAAATGAAATTGAAACAAACAAACAAACAAAAATACAAAAGATAAATGAAACAAGAAGCTGGTTCCTTATAAAGATAAATAAAATAGATAGGCCATTATCAAGATTAACCAAGAAAAGAAGAGAGAAAATCCAAATAACCTCATTAAGAAATAAAATGGGAGGTGTTACAACTGACATCACTGAAATGCAGAATATCATTCAAGACTACTATGAACACTCTTACACACATAAACTAGAAAACCTAGAAGAGAAAGATAAATTCCTGGAACAATGCAACCCTCTTAGCTTAAATCAGGAATAATTAGATACCCTAACAGACCAATAACCAGTAACAAGGTTGAAATAGTAATTTAACATTACCAACAAAAAAAGTCCAGGACCAGACAGATTCACAACAGAATTCTATGAGATAATCAGAGAAGAATTGGTACCAATCCTTTTGACACTATTAAACAAGATAGAGAAAGAGGGAAACATCTCTAATTCATTCTGTGAAGCCAGCATCACCCTAATAACAAAACGAGAAAAGAACATAACCAAAAAACAAAACTGCAGACCAATATCCTTGGTGTATATAGATGCTAAAATCCCTAACAAAATACTAGCTAACCGAATCCAACAACATAAAAAGATGATCCACCATGAACAAGTGGGTTTCATACCAGGGATGTAGGGGTGATTTAACATATACAATCAATAAATGTGATACACCACATAAACAGAATTAAAAACAAACATTACATGATCATCTGAATAGATGCAGAAAAAGCCTTTGACAAAATCCAGTATCCCTTTATGATTAAGACTCTCAAGCAAAATTGGTATACAAGGGATGTACCTCAACATAATAAAAGCCAGCTATGGAAAACCCACAGCCAACATAATACTGAAGAAAGGAAAGCTGAAAGCATTCCCTCTGAGAGCTGAAGCAAGACAAGGATGTCCCCTCTCACCACTCCTCTTCAACACAGTACTGGAAGTCCTAGCCAGAGCAATCGGACAAGAGAAAGAAATAAAGGACATCCAAATTGGTAAAAAGGAAGTCAAATTGTCATTGTTTGCTAATGATATGATTGTTTACCTTGAAAATCCTAAAGACTCCTCCAAAAAGTGCCTAGAACTGATAAAAGAATTCAGCAAACTTCCCAGATACAAGATTAATGTGCACAAACCAGTAGCTCTTCTATACATCAACAGCGATCAAGCTGAGAATCAAATCAAGAACTCAAAACCTTTTACAATAGCTGCAAAAATAATGAAATACTTAGGAATATATCGAACCAAGGAGGTTAAAGTCGTCTACAAGGAAAACTACAAAACACTGCAGAAAGAAATCATAGACGACACAAATGGAAACACATCCCAGGTACATGGATGGGAAGAATCAATATTGTGAAAATTACCTTATTGCCAACAGCAATCCCCAAATTCAATGCAATTCTCATCAAAATACCACCATTATTATTTACATAATTAGAAAAAACAATTCTAAAATTCATATGGAACCAAAAAAAGAGCCCTCATAGCCAAAGCAAGTTTAAGCCAAAAGAACAAATCTGGAGACATCACACTGCCTGAGTTCAAACTAAACTGTAAGGCCATAGTCACAAAACAGCATGGTACTGGTATAAAAATAGGCACATAAACCAGTGGAACAAAATAGAGAACCCAGAAATAAACCCAAATACTTACAGCCACCTGCTCTTTGACAAAGCAAACAAAAATATAAAGTGGCGAAAGGACACCCTCTTCAACAAACGGTGCTACGATAATTGGCTAGCTACATGTAGGAGAATGAAACTGGATCCTCATCTCTCATCTTATACAAAAATCAACTCGAGATAGATTAAGGACTTAAATCTAAGACCTGAAAGTATAAAAATTATAGAAATAATATTGAAAAAACCATTCTAGACATTGGCTTAGGCAAGGATTTCATGACCAAGAACCAAAATGCAAATGCAATAAAAACAAAGATAAACAGCTGGGACCTAATTAAACTAAAGAGCTTTTGCACAGCCAAAGGAACAATCAGCAGAGTAAACAGACAACCTACAGAGTGGGAGAAAATCTTCACAATCTATACCTCTGACAAAGGACTAATATCCAGAATCTACAACAAATACAAGAAAATCAGTAAAAACAAATAAAAACAAACAAACAACCAACATCAAAAAGTGGGCTAAGGACATGAATAGACAATTCTCAAAATATACAAATGGTCAAGAAACATATGAAACATTGCTCAACATCACTAATGAACAGGGAAATGCAAATCAAAACTACATTGCAATGCCATCTTACTCCTGCAAGGATGGCTATAATCAAAAAATCAGGAAACAGCAGATATTGCTGTAGATGCAGTGAACATGGAACACTTCTACACTGCTGGTGGGAATGTAAACTAGTACAGCCACTACAGCAAACAGTGTGGTGATTCCTTAAAGAACTAAAAGTAGAACTACCATTTGATCCAGCAATCTCACTACTTGGTATCTACTCAGAGGAAAAGAAGTCATTATATTAAAAAGATACTTGTACATGCATATTT
>NW_012105031.1:2118092-2128538 GCF_000951045.1 Mandrillus leucophaeus
CACATATGTATATATGATGGACTACTACTCAACCATAAAAAGGAATGAATTTATGGCATTTCCAGCGACCTGGATGAGATTGGAGCCTATTATTATAAGTGAAGTAACTCAGGAATGGAAAACCAAACATCTTATGTTCTCACTGATGTGTGAGAGCTCAGCTATGAGGATGCAAAGGGATAAGAATGATACAATGGACCTTGGGGACTTAGAGGAAAGGGTGGGAGGGGAACCAGGGATAAAAGACTACAAATAAGGTGCAGTGTATACTGCTCAGGTGATGAGTGCACCAAAATCTCACATATCACCGCTAAAGAACTTATTTAACCAAATGCCACCTGTATCCCAGTAACTTATGGAAAAATTGAAATTAAAATAAAAATCGAAAAAAAACAAGCTACATGAGGTTAGGAGCATGTGCGTGCATGTGTGTGTGTGTGTGCGTGTGTGTGTGTGTGTGTGTTTGATTGTTTATTTGTTTGCTTCCCTATTTCCAGAGTCCAGGAGTGGATCTCAATATTAGGCTTTCCAAAAATTAGCTTATTTCATTATTGACAACTCTAATTTAAATGTAAGTGTCATTCAGGAATAGGCCAATTTTATTTTGTTCATTCCTACACTAACAGCATTGAAGAAGTTCTTTGAATTTAACAGAAAAATCATAAACATTTGTTGAGTTAATATTATTTTTGTTTCCACAGTGATATGGAAAACATGATGTGCCAAGAGAATAATTTGTCTACTACTGAAACCTTGTTACTAAACATATTAGTTATTAAATATCCCTCTGTATATTAAATAATTTAACATAGTCCCAAAAGAGGTCTTGCCTTTGGCCTTGGCTTATGAGAGGTAATTCCTAATGTCATGTAATGTCATGCCTGTTAAGAGTGGCTTTGTTTGTCTGAGATCTTTGACCAGCCAGACAGTAAAATGTGGTTTAGTGTTGATCCCTTGGGTCTGGCAGTATTAGTCTGATATCCTGAGAGTCTGGAGGCTGAGATCAGCCATGTGTCAGTCAACCATATTGACATGATGAAGCCCAAATAAATACTCAAGGTTCGTGTGAACTTTTCTGTTTGGTAATATTTCATATGCATTGCCACACATCAATGTGTAGAAATTATCACTGTCCGTGAGTCCATGGGGAGAGTAAAACAGAAGTCTTGTTTTTGATACTTTTCCCAGACTCTGCTATATATGCTTTCTCCCTTGGCTGATTTTAACCTGTATCCTTTTCCTGCAATAACCACGATAATGAATATAACAACTTTCAATAAATCCTGTGAGACCTTCTAGCAAATGATGAAATCTGAGGAGATTTAGGGGACGTTATGTTGAACTTGCACTTGATGTCAGAAATGATGGTCTCATATGCATTTATATATCCTCTAACTTTTTACTATAGCTTTAATAGACACAAATGTTATTCTTTAAGTTATAAATAAAATATGAAGATTTTACAGTGGAAGTTTGTTTGTTTTTTTTTTTTTTTTGCTTTGATTTTAATCTCTGGTGGATGCTGTAGTGCACCATCCCAATTCTACTTTATGAACAAGGCATTCTTCCTCCTAGTTGTTCGAAAGCAGCTAGCTAAGTCCATCAGGACTAGAGAGCAAGGAAACGAGCAACAATTTATAAAATATATGCAAGACTTGCACCCTGGAACTAAATAACATTGTTGAGAATAATTAAAGAAGACAAATAAATAGAATGATAAATTTATAAATTTGAAGATACTAATTTTTAAAATGTTAGTTCTCCCCTAAACTGATTCATACATTAAACATATTTCCAATCGAAATCTCAGAAGGCTTTTTATAGAAACATAAAAGTAAATTATAATATTTACATGGATATGCAAATCACTTAAACAAAGATGGGCAAAATAGGAATGAAGTCCCGATGACTCCTGGTATTTAAGATTTCTGGGGGGGAACATATCTATACACATTAATTTATGTACTTTGTGCTACATTATCAGAGGTGAGTAGTTACAAAACAAATCATATGGTCCACAAGCATTAACTCTCTTACTTTTAACAGAATAATTTTTCTGAAGTCTTACCTCTAACAAAAATAAAAATGAATTTAAAATAACAGGAGAAAAATGGATGATATGTATTATCCAATTTTAAAATTTACTACAAAACAGAGATGATGAAGGTTGATGTCAAATACATTTTGTACCAAATGTTTCTTTGTTGTTTGTCTCTGTCCTATGCAATTTGAGATGATTTGCAGCATCCCTGGCTTCTACCCACCAGATGACAGTTACCCTAGCTGTGACAATGAAGAGTGCCTCTAGACATTGTCAAATGACACCTCAGAAGCAAATTTACTCCCAGCTGAGAGTCAATACCATTAGTCTGCAATAAGAAGGACAAGTTGTATTGTGCTAATTATAGACATATAGATTAAAAGAACACTTTCAATGAATCACTCTTCAATCGTCGGTTGAATTTAACAACAACGCTTAAGTGATTCAATGGGTGAAATGGTAGTTTGTTTTTTGTTTTGTTTTTTTTTTAAAGTTGCAGAAACTATTGGATGTTCTTGTAGGAAAAAATGTTACCCTTTTATTCAAACCATGCACAACATGCACAAAATTAACTGAAATTAATCATTAATTATAAACTTAAATGTAAGAATACATGTGAAACCATTCAAATTCTGTAACAAAAGAGACTTGAAAATCTTTGTGGCTATATAGCAGGTAAACATTTCTTACATAAGAAAAACAAAAGCATGAACCATAAAGGAAAAACAATGATAAGATGTTGTCAATATTTAAACTCTTTGTTGTTTGAAAGAAGCTGTTATGAAATTGAAAAAGTGAAATACAGCACATAAGAAAATTGTGCAAATATATATCTGACCAAGTGCTTCATTACACAATTTATAGTTAAGCAAATAAATAAAAGATGAGTTACTCAATAAAAATGGCAAAGTCTATTTGACAGTTATAGAAATTTAATTGGCAATAAACAGGTGAAATGATTCTCATAAAAAATAGTCACCAGGGAATTATAAGTTAATACACATTCAGACATCACTGCATACCTATATTTTTTATATTTTAAAAGATCAAAAATATAAATTGATAATAAGGATGGGGAGCAATTGGAACTCTTCTGCTTTTCTTGTAGAAATACAAAATCATGCAGCTACATGTGAAAACAGCTTGACATTTTCTTATGAATAAAACACACAGTTATCATATAACCTAGTTATTATACTCCTAGGTATTTACCAATGAAAGGTTAAGACATACGTCTACGAAATGACTTGTATGGAAATAAACATAGCTTCCTTAATCATAATAGTCAATTATGTGAAATAACCCAAATGTTTATCACCAGTTAAATATAGAAACTAAATGAAGTATATTACAGGAACCATACTCAGCTACATAAAAGAATAAGCTGCTGACACTCAAAACAGCATGTTTGGCTCTCCAAAAATATCATGCTAAATTAATGACATGAAACACAAAGTCCACATACTATATGATTCGATTTACATAAAATTCAAGATAAGGCAATAGTATAATGACAGAAAGCAGAACAATGATTTGCCTAAGAGCAGGAATAGGACAAGGGTATTAAAAGCAAAAGTGCAGAAGGAAATTTTTCTTGAAGTGATGAAAATGTTCATGTGTTGCAGTGATTTTATGAATGGATACATTTGTCAAAACTCATCAAACTATATATTTTAAATGCATGATAATATTAGATGTAAGTCATAGTTCAATAAGACTATTAAGATTAATGAAATTACATAATTTGAAGAAAAATAATTTATAAACATATTTATGTGAAAATTAATATAAGCAACAAAAATAAAATTAATAGAATTCTGCAAATAGCAAAATGCTAAATTATCTTACAACATTACTAACATTCTTCTACAATGAAATGATCAACTTAAATACTTTTAAAGTATGAAGTAAACAAAGTGTTGAAAATGAAACAACAAACTTTTGTGGCCTTAGACTAGTAAAAGTATTCTCAAACTGACACAAAGATATGTAAAAACAAAGGTGAAGAGTTGATGGGTTTGACAACAGAATTAAATATTTTTAATCAAAATATTGTATAATAAATATAAATAAATGATAAGATTGAAGATAGACTATATAATAATCTGCACTATCTACCATTGCTGAACAATCAATAGATTATACAAGAAAATTTTGCAAATCAATGAGAAAAAGGGAAAAAATTAAATATGCAAATGATTCACAGAATCTGAGAACTGAACGGCTAATAGGTACAAATATGTATGAACTTATATCTCTATATATATATATAATCTCTATGTATCTGGGCCACACTATCAAGCATATCTGCATTATAAGTTACATTAAGAATCATAGACTTTATTCTAAAATATTGAAAACATTGAGTGGTGTTTTAAGCACATTTAAATGCAATATACACATGAAAATTATGCTTTGGCTACATTCTATATTATAGTGAGGAGGATAGAAAAACTTACAGTCAGAAAACCAGTTATAAGTATTCTGTAACAATCAACAGGAGAACTGGAATTGGTAATGGAGATGAAGAAAAGTTTATGAATACAAAAGACATTTAACGAATAATGTCAACAGAGGAAAGTAATTCATTAGATTTGGAATCATAGAAGCAAGCAAAGGATGAGTCCAAGTTTTCTGGTTTGTGAAATTTCTCAGATAATGCTGTCAGAAGACAAATACATAAAGAAATGACAGAGGATAGAGATGGACGATTATCTCGTTTATGGACTTAACTGAGCAGAGATCCAAGTATAGAGGTCAAGTAGTGATATATGGATCTGAAGGTAAGAAATGTAGTCTGGTTCTAGATGTAGATTTGGGGATCTTCAGCACATGGACAATGACAACGAAAGCAAAAGAAACAGGAAAAACAAGACAAAGATGGAGAACTGAATACTTAGATAAATGTTAAAAAACTCTTTAGCACCATAAATATATGAGCTTGCAACAGAGGCTAAAAAGGTATGGTAAAAGAGAAAGGACAACAGGAGAAAGGTATTTTATGAAAGCCAAGGAGAAAGAAATGCATGGAAAGAGTATTCAACATTTTCAAAAATGGCTAAAAGGCAATGAACATAACAACTGATGAACGTTGACTTAATTTAGTGATTTTGCATTAAGTGATGAAGCTGAAAATATGCATACAACAGGTAGAACACATTAAGGGCTAATATTTATTGAGTATTTATATAGATGCCAGGTATTTTCCTGAATTTTAATTAGAGTATTTTTCACTGTAAGCATATGAGGTTGGTGTTACTGTTTGTACCCCATTGTATACATAAGTAAATGTAATATTGAAGTACAGTAAGTTCTCACTTAATCTCAATAGGTTCTTAGAAACTGCTACTTTAAGCAAAATGACATGTAATGAAACCTTTACCATAGGGTAATTGATATGCAAAAGAATTAAGTTCTTATGGCATATTTCTGGTCACAAAATCATCAA
The DNA here is from genome assembly GCF_000951045.1 of Mandrillus leucophaeus. Lineage (NCBI taxonomy): Eukaryota > Metazoa > Chordata > Mammalia > Primates > Cercopithecidae > Mandrillus > Mandrillus leucophaeus. The sequence continues at coordinate 2,123,582 of NW_012105031.1, forward strand.
AAACTTCTAAATAAAGACCAAAACACTTATAATATTAAATATCAAAATAAATGTGCATTAAACATACATTTTAAAAATATTAATAAAAGTAAGAAAGATAATTACTCACTTATTCCAGTTCAGGTTTTCAGGTGGCTAAAGACGTCCAGGCAGCTCAGGATGCAAGGTGGGTACCAGTCCTGGACAGGACGTCATGTCGTCACAGGGTGCACTCACACAGACACACTCACTCATGATGGGGCCATGTACACACGCCAAGTAAACTAAGGTGCATATCTTTAGGATGTGGGAGGGAACAAGAACAAACAAAGAAAACCCACACAGTCATGGGGAGAACATGCAAACTCTACACAGTGGTCCCAGCCAAGAACAAATTATCTTTTCTCATCTACATTTTCATAAAACAACATTGAACAAAACGACATTATTCAAGGACCTGCTGCATAATAATGAAAATATCCCATTCCACAACTATTCATGATGAAGATAACAGTTAAGTTATATTGAGCAAATTATAATAGTAACTGTGAATAATACCATATAGAAACAAATAAAAAGTAAAGTTACAGGAAAAAAGGAAAAATAAAAATGTATAAACACTTTTGTAGCATTGACACTGAGCCATATTTGGTAATACATTAATCAGGATAATTTAAAAATATATATATAATATAGTTTTGGGATCATATATTTGTTTGCTTATGTAGTTGCCTAACAAGAAGCAACAGATGCCTAAGTGGACTCTTCTTCAGTGAAGCTGTATGTCTTCCCCCTGGGGAAAAGGAGAACAAACTTACTTTCTTTTCTTTTTTTGGCGGGGGGGGAGGGACTGAGTCTCATTCTGTTGCCCAGGCCAGAGTGCAGTGGCATGATCTGGGCTCACTGCAAGCTCTGCTTCCTGGGGTCACGCCATTCTCCTGCCTCAGCCTCCCGAGTAGCTGGGACTACAGGCGCCTGCCACCAAGTCTGACTAATTTTGTTGTATTTTTAGTAGAGACGCGGTTTCACCATGTTAGCCAGTAGCCAGGATGGTCTCGATCTCTTGACCTCGTGATCTGCCCACCTCGGCCTCCCAAAGTAATATACAATATCCACTAGTGGATTGATAGACATTTGGGTTGGTTCTACGATTTTACAATTGCAGATTGTGCTGCTATAAACATGCTTGTGCAAGTATCTTTTTCATATAATGGCTTATTTTCTTCTGGGTAGATACCTAGTAGTGGGATTGCTGGATCAAATGGTAGTTCTACTTTTAGTTCTTTAAGGAATCTCTACACTGTTTTCCATAGTGGCTGTAGTATTTTACATTCTCACCAGCAGTGTAGAAGTGTTCCATGTTCACCTCATCTACGCCAATACCTACTGTTTCTTGATTTTTTGATTATGACCATTCTTGCAGGAGTAGGATGACATCACCATGTGGTTTTGATTTGCATTTCCTTGATCATTAGTGATGTTGAGCATTTTTTCATATGTTTGTTGGCCATTTGTATACTTTCTTTGGGAATTGTTTATTCATGTCCTTAGCTCATTTTTTTGATGGGATTGTTTGTTTCTTTCTTACTGACTTGTTTGACTTCATTGTAGATTCTGGATATTAGTCCTTTGTCAGATGTATAGATTGTGAAGATTTTCTACCACTCTTTGGGTTGTTTGTTTATTCTGCTGACTGTTCCCTTTGCTGTGCAAAAGCTCTTTAGGTTTTTTAGGTCTCAGCCATTTATCTTTGTTTTTATTGCATTTGCTTTTGGGTTCTTTGATGAAATCCTTGCCTAAGTCAATGTCTACATTGAATTATCCGAAAATTATTATTGGTATGCAATCAATCAAAATCATAAATAGGTTATAAATTGTAGACAAATCACTATTTAACAAAAGGCATGTTACTTAAAATGTATCCTTTAATGAGATAGTTACATTTGCTCCAATGTATCCATTAATAAATATTACATATTGACAAAATCAAGAATTTCAGCAACAATTTTTTGTTGCCTTATAAGTGGGATCATGCAGTATTTATTCTTCTGTGACTGACTTATTTAACTAAGAATAATGTTCTCAAGGTTCATCCATGTCATTGCAAATAGCAGGATTTCCCTCTTTTTAAAGACGAACTAAATATATAACTGTATTTATATATGACAACATACCTATTAATTCATCTGTTAATCAGCATTAGGCTGTGTCAGTAAATTTGTTACTGTGAATAGCGCTGCAATGAGAGGTAAGTGCAGATACCTTTTTGAATACTGATTTAAATTTTTGTGGATATATACCCAGAAGTGGTACCATAAGATCATATGGTAGTTCTATTTTTAATTTTTTAAGGAATTTCCATACTGTTTTTCTTAAAACATGCATTATTTTATATTCTCAACAATAGCGATGTACAAAGATTCCCTTTTCTTCACAGCCTTGACAAGACTTTTTATCTTTTGTTTTTTTTTTGACAACAGTCATATTAAGTGATGCAAAGCAACATCTCATGGTTTTGATTTGCATTTCTCCGGTTATGAATGATGTTGAACATTTTTTTCATACACTGTTGGCCATTTGTAGGTCTTTGAAATCTCTACTGAAGCCTAGTTTTAAGTCAGTTACTTGTTGCTTCTTCCTTTCTTTTGAGATGGTATGAGTTCATTATTAGAACTACAGTGGCTTGCGAATATTTTCTCCCACTTTGTAGGTCTCTTTTTATTCTGTTGAATTGCTTCTTTTGTATGCAGAAACTTTTTAATTTGAAGTAATTTCGTTTGTCCATTATTACTTCTGTTACCTGCATTTGGGGTCATATTGTTACCCGGGGGTCCTTGCTACCGGAACTCTGACGGTGGCGGTGGCTGCTTCCAAGATGACAGCGGGTGGCTTCCAAGATGGTGGCAAGCCTCGTGTTCTCCAACGTGGGGTTCTTGGCCTCACCATTCCAAGGAATGGAATCTTGGGCTATGCTGTGAGTGTTATAGCTCTATTAGAAGCTGTGGGTCAGGAAAGAGAACCGTGGAACCCAGTGGCTAGTGTTTAGCTGGATTAGGATGAACCTGGGCACTCATGTGAGAACAATGGCAAGCCTTTAGCCCAATAAAGAGCAGCAATGGATGCCTGGCTGGATCAGGAGCATAGTGGACACCCTGCCAGATCCGGAGGGATGGAAGTCAGTGGTGGTGGTGGGTCTGCGATGGTGGCAAAGGGCAGTGGTGGACAGCCAGGGAAAGCTCAGCCTGAGCCATAACAAACATGGACCAGAAGAGAGTGCAGTTGAAAGATTTAATAGAGTGAAAACACAGCTCCCATACAAAAGGAGGGGACCCAAAGAGGGTAGCCATTGCCTGCTTGAATGCCTGGGTTTATATCCCCATCCTTGTCCCTCCCACTGTGCTCTCAGGCAATAGATGATTGGCTATTTCTTTACCTCCTGTTTTTACCTAATTAGCTTTTTAGTGAGCTCTCTTTATTATCTGATTGGTCAGGTGTGAGCTAAGTTGCAAGCCCTGTGTTTAAAGGTGGGTGCAGTCACCATCCCAACTAGGTTTAGGGATTCTTAGTCAGCCTAGAAATCCAGCTAGTCCTATCTCTCAATTTAAAAAAATTAAATTAAATTAAAAAATAAAAATTGGCTGATCATGGTGGCTCATGCCTCTAATCTCAGCACTTTGGGAGGCCAAGGTGGGGCAGATCACTTGAAGTCAGGAGTTCAAGTCCAGCCTGGCCAACATGGTGAAACCCCTGCTCTACTAAAAATACAAAAATTAGCCGGGCATGGTGGCAGGCACCTGTAATCCCAGCTACTTGGGAGCCTGAGACAGGACAATTGCTTGAACCCAGGAGGCAGAGGTTTCAATGAGCTGAGATCATGCCACTCCACTCCAGCCTGGGTGACAGAGTGAGACTCCATTTTAAAAAAAAGTAGATAAAATAATAATAATAATAAAAATCATTGTCCAGATGAATGTCATGGAGATTTTCCTCTGTTTTTTATTATAGTGGTTTGATAGTTTCAGGTATTACATTTAAGTTTTTAACCCATTTTGAGTTGATATTTTAAGCATATTTTAAAATAAGAATTCAATTTCACTATTTCCACATAATTATTTGGCTTTTTCAGCACCATTTATTGAAGACACTATTTTTTTCCCCCGTTGTGTAATCTTGGTGCCTTTGTAAAAGATTAGTTGACTGTAAGTTATGCTGACATAATTCTGGTTCACTCTTTTTCGTTGGTCTATGCCTATTTCTTTATGCTAGTACCATACTATGTACATTTTTATTACTGTAGCTTTTAAATATATTTTCAAATAGGAAAGTAGATGTCTCAGATTTCTTCTTCTAACTCTGTATTTGAAGGTTTTGTGTGTTTTTTCTCTCTTATTTCTGCTGCTCTGTGGTAGAATTTTTTTTTCCTTCTGTCACCCAGGCTAGAGTGCAATGGCGTGATCTCAGCTCACCAAAACCTCCACCTCCCGGTTCAAGCGATTCCCCTGCCTCAGCCTCCTGAATAGCTGGGATTGCATGCGGGCTTGGTAGAGATTTTAATATATTGTTTTGACTCATGTTTTTCAGCTCTGTTGTAAGCAAAACAAATAAAATTAAGAGATTTCATTTTTCCTGTTGAAAATAAGGGAAGAAATTTTCCTTCTTTCAGTTTTCTCAAAATATTTAAGCTAAAAAACTTCTAAGTATGTTCTCCTGTCTTTGAAAGATATATATTTCCTTTTGAAAGTTAGGTAGACTTTCTATCAACTTTATGACCCAGAAATTTCTTTCTCAAGGACTTGAAGACCATCTCTTTTAAATGTAGACAATAGAGTAGATAGTACCTCTATTTCCCCGTTTCTATGGAAAAGCAGAACCCTAACTTTGGTGACTGACTTGATCCAATTTGCAAAATGGCCTCCTATTTAAAGATATGAGTAATGGGAGACTTCAACACTCCACTGTCAATATTAGACAGATCAAC